>NC_072016.1:14526946-14829613 GCF_027791375.1 Indicator indicator | reverse complement strand
ATGTAAAAACAGGACTGCTAAAAGTTATAACAGTGGCATCAGCTAGTGGCATGACTTGGAAGGCATAGTAGATAAGGATCATTGCACTAGAGCCAAGGAGTCCTCGGAAGAAAAGAAAAATTCTTTTACCTTTTGGTCCCAAAAACCCTGTTCTGAAAAACAGAAAGGACATATTAACGTCACTAGCTCACATACTTCATGACCAACATTCTAATCACATCTAGATGTACACACCTTCCTAGATTATACATACCTTTCTAGATGAGGAATTTACACCAAATATCAAAAATCTTTAACTGTCCACTCACTCACCAATTTATTCCCGTTACCCCCCTAAAACAAAGAACTGTGTTTTTCTAGCTATTGATTTTTTTGCTTGCAAAAGAACCCAAGAGTACCTTAAGTTACCTGCTATTTCTTAGGAGCATCAGTTTATGGAAGATCGATACATTTGATATCATCCCTGTAGAAACCCCTACAACTCAGGGATTCTAAGGCTTTCCATTTTCTGAACTGTATCAAGGAACTATCTGCTAATGCAAAACAATGCAGTAATGCAGCTGATGTCTAAATTAAAATCATATTGCAGTCTGATCTAAGTGAGTCATAATTCCAAATATATTTTTAAGAAATAACTTAAAGTTTAATTGTTTTCTACACTTACTTGTAGTATATTAAACCCGGAAGAACGAATGCCATTTGGAAAACACATCGAAATGCACTCACTTCCACTGAATGTACATCTTCTATTTTTTTAAGAAATAAAGAGGCCACTGAGAAAAGGAAGGCAGACAGTACGGTGTAAAACAGACCAAGTCCTGGACATGCTTTCTTCTTTGTTCCTGCAACAGATAAACTCCAATTAATAAGGAGCTATTCGAAAACCTCTCAGGTCAGGCCACTCTACATACTGCAGTGCTCCACATATTTGTCACTATTCTTGTGGAAGGGAACAGGGAAAGCAGAAGAAACAAGTGCAAATACTATGTGTATCTACCAGACCTACCTTGAAAATACATTTCACTGACCACCACAGGTCTCCTTTTATTTCTTAAAATGGGGTTAAGAGGTGAACTGTAACGCTTCGGATACAAAACCTCTCACAGGTCTACATGAATTAACAGGTTTTGTTTCTTGTATGCATCAAACTAGTTTGGGTGATTCACTATAGGACTAATGATTCTGACCATCACCCAGGGACCAATAAATAGAGCTAACTGCAAAACACTCCATGGTCAGGTTCCAGAACACAGAAACTTATTACCTTGGTAATCATGATTATTAGCAAATTCACTAAAATTTATCCATAACGAGTTAATTTTCCTTTTTCAAATACACACAAATGCAGGCCCTCACTTTTGTTATACCTCCTGTTTATTTTGCATTTAGGTCTAAATGTGACCTAGATCTACAGGAGTTTAATTTAACTTTTTCATCTTGCTGTAAGAATGCAAATATTTTATTCAAATAAACATAAAATATACAATTTTTTAAAACAGACATTTAAGTGACTAATGTTAAAACATTTCAGGCTTGCTTAAAGTGCTGATATCTATCACAGTTCTGTGAAGACTTCAGTTTCACCTTAGTTTATGAATATTTATCAGATTTTTATCTTCCTAAAGTAGTTTCCCAAGCCTAATGGTTCCTATTCAAGCCTCCTCACTGCCTCAGGCTCTCTTCAGCAACATCCTCTTCCTCATTCCACTTATCTTCTCCACCCTCAACTATTGAAAAATAATTTAAGAAATAAAACAGAGAGTGAACTACTGCTCACCTCAACACCACCTCCAAAGAAACTAGCCTTTTTTGTTATTATTTGCTGCATAAGAACAGGCCTTCCACTGGACCTAGAGGTGACCACTACAGAAGAGAGCCCATGTAAAAATGTGCCTGGGATGTTGACTCACTGTCTCTTTTCTTTCTGTCTGCATAAAACATTGGGAGTAACCTTTTCTTCTACAACACACTGTAAAGATAAGAGTGAGAACTACATGTCCTTGTGGCAGTGTTTTGATAAAAGGGTGCCTCATCCCACACTAATGTGGGAGCCCATGAGCCCTATGAATCCTCTAAACATAATCAGCAGGGCACTACTGCAAGTTGCTTAGCAACTAAGTATCTTTTGGGGGATTTTTGTATTGTTTTGCTTTGGATGTGTTGTTTTTGACTGGGGTTTTTTGTTTTGTTTTGTGGGTTTTTTTTTTAATTAACAAAACTTGTCAGAAGCCATTTTAATTCTCTTTGAGATCGGATCAGCACTCAAGGCTGAGACACTGCATCTTACTACCTAAGAGCTAAGACTGGGCTGATACAATGTGCATGGCATTGGTCCTGGCTTTAACAGTTTTAGAAACCGTGGCCCTACAACTGCAGTCAGAATTTAAAGTAGGTAGAAGGCCTGCTGTTCAAGGAACCCAGCCACACCACAGATGAAAATGAGTGACAGTTTCTACTAGAAATATTTCTATTTAGTAACAGCCATTTACATACAAGTGACTACAAAAACTACCAACAACCAACACTGGATTATGAAATAGTGGATTTTAAAAACAGTCATGAATTACACAATGGCCAAATTCACATAGTCATGTAACAGAACTACAAAATCAACAATGTCTAATATTAAAGCACAAGGAATCAAAGCAGCCTATAACTGAAATGGGAAATCCAAACTCAGGCTGGTTTATGGATCAACACTGCACAAACAAAACTATTAACTTTGATTTCAGGCATGGTAGCTTGCCTGATTACTACAGAATGAAGCCAATCTAAATAATGGAAGTGCTGAAATGGAAAACCAGTCAAATTAAAGAAAACCAAGCTGAAAGGAACTAAGCTTGGTATTGGAAGGAACAAAGACAAACCAGAAAGAACTCATTTTTATAAGCTACCCAATACACCAAGCCTATCAGAAACAATATCTTCTAATACTAGAGTTTAAACTATCAACATCTCATCTTGCCAAAGCATGTGCTCCATGAAATGAGAAAATATTTTATTTCCTTTTTAAAATAAAACGGTACAAGTTCTTCCACCAAAAACAAGAATTGCAATTCTGAGGAATACATATTTCAAAAACACGTCATAAGGAGAAGTTAGGTTACAACAACATTCCCACCCCACAAAATATTAAGCTTCCAAACACTAGCCCGACTCTATCAAACACTCAAGCACACGTCTTCCGTTTTTTAGAAGTGTAGCAGTCTGAAAATAAAGCAGTTTCAAGTAGCGTCCAAGTTCCAAGTCCTCTTTACTGAGTAGTTGCATATTTGAGATTTGGGTTTACCATTTTATTCTCTGGCCACCTCTACTTGAAAGGCTTTCAATCTACCACTCCTGTCAGATGTCTCCCACTGCACACCATCTTCCGTGTAAATTGGTTTTGTTTGCATTTTACTGTCATGCTTTCTTGCAAACAGTTTTTATACTATGCAAAATGCATAGAGTGAAGTAATC
Organism: Indicator indicator; assembly: GCF_027791375.1. Classification (NCBI taxonomy): domain Eukaryota; kingdom Metazoa; phylum Chordata; class Aves; order Piciformes; family Indicatoridae; genus Indicator; species Indicator indicator. The sequence continues at coordinate 14,826,154 of NC_072016.1, read as the reverse complement.
CTATATGCATTTTGAGAATAGCAGCAGAGGCTGAAAAGCACTGACTATGGAGAGGGTCAGTAAGATTATCTCAGACCATCAAGAAAGCCAGAAGAGGGCGATTCACTCCTCCCAACATGAGAATCAAAAGAACAGCTCTCTCACAGACTTCAGGAAAGTGCCAGGAGCACAACAGCCTGTGTATGAAGTAATCGTGGTCGTGCACCAAGATCAAGGCACGATTCATGAAGTTCAGCCATTGACTCAATTTACATTTCACTAAATAAGACTACCAAAAAAAAAATTCTTAGTGAACAAGTTTCTCACGATTTCAAATACTGTTTCTTTTCCCAAGGCTGGCCTCAGCAGTGATACCAATGTGAATGTCACTGGTAAAGTACAGTGGATTAAGCAAGGATTAAGATAAAACAGAGTACACTCACACACGTGTGAGTGTATCACAAGATACAAATTACCAAGGAAGTCGTAGCTGCAAGTATATTGACTTATTGAACAGCACTCAATGTCCCTTTCTCAACATAGTTACAGTGCTGGAAGGCATCTCGATTTACCCAAACCTGTCAATTCTTACTTTAAAACTCTGACAACAGGAAACATGGTTTCACCGAGGGATAATCACAGCAGCAGTCCTTGGGGATAGAAGTGAGCAGTGCGCGGCCGGCGAAGCCTGCTCCAGGAGGGGGAGCACCGGGGGCCTGGCCCGAGCCGAGCCCGGCAAACAAGCACAAGGGCCACAGCCTCAAGGAGGTTGTGCCTGCCGCTGCACTCGTCTTCTCTAGCGGCCGGCTTGTCTGGTAAAGTGGAGGGGGGAGGAAGAAGGCTCGCAGGGGTCTCGGTGCTCCCCACCGGACAGCAGATGTGGGACACCGCAGACGGAGACGGCTCGAAGGCAGCAAATCTGAGCCGGGGCCAGCACAGGTGCCAGGCGCCCTCTGCGGCAGCCCGAGCTCACTCCGCGCCCCGCCGCCCGCGTGTAAAGAACCCCGCATGCCCTCGGGGCCGCTTCCTCTTCCTCCGCCACGCTGGCAGTGTCACCCCGAATAGCGGGTAGCCCAACCGGGACGGCGCTATCCCCCCTGCCCCGCTCAACAGTCTCCCCCTCCTCACCAGGTGCCTTGCAGCAGCGCGGCCAAGGCAAGCCCGAACAGCAGCCACAAACACGGCGCTCCTCGGCGCCTGCCGCCTCTATGCCGGCCGCCGGGCACAGGCAAGGCTGCCCCGTACCCGCACCATCCTCCTGACTCAGCGGCACCTCTGGCTCCTTCCCGCCCGCTGCTGAAACGGCGGCGGCCTCGCCGCCCTGACACAGCACCATGAGGACGCCGGACGCCTGCGATGCTACCGGCTTCTCAAGCCGGCAGGCACCTGGCCTCCTGCGCATGCGATGCCACCGCCCAACGCTGCCTGGCTTCCCCCCCCCCCCCTCCCCCGCTCCTTTTCTTCACACGTCCCGCGGGTGTACGGTGCTTCGGGGCTGCACCAGGTCGGGATTTATTTACCCCCACAGTTCTAATTCGGGCTCCTCCTAGAAGCAGTAGGGTTGCCAGTTCCCTTCTCAGGGCAGATAGCTGCCTGAAAGCCCGTAGAGACCCAGACGCTCCTCCGGAAGAGGAGAGAGTGCCACGCCCGTTGCTCCCTGGCGTCCCCTCAGTCCGCGGTGGTCCCTCAAGTGGGACACAGCACGGGCGGCCGAGAGCTCTGCCTGGGAGAGGGTCCTGGGCTGGGAGAAGTGAGGCCGCGGTGCCTCGGGAGAGGGAGCTCTCATCTCGCCGGAGAGGAGAGGGGAGCGGAGCGGAGCTCACCTGACCCGACCCCCACGTGGTGGGGATGTTCAGAGGTGGCCCGGGCGGGGCGGCTCAGGCCGCGGCTGCTCCCAACAACTTCGTGAGGCGGTGCGCTTGTGAGGAAGTAAACTGTGGAAAGCCATAAGGCAAAGTTATTTTAGGGGCGTTGTTGCATCATTTGAGCGCCTGAAATAAAAGCAAATAGTGTCTACTGTAGACGGGACTGATAGTTCACAGTGCGGGCTCATCAGTCTGCTCACAGGCAGGAGCTGCACCGAGATAATTAAGCTTACAGTTTGAAATGCTACTGGTCCAGTACTGCTCCGACTCAGATAGCTCGGCTTTCCTTCAATAGGGCCATTAACATTTAATTGCCGTGACAGTGAGCAGCGGCGGCAGCTCGCTGGAAGAGCTGCCGTCTGCACCAGCTGTGTTCATAGAGGTCACAACGGAGATGGGAACCTGGTGGGCGATTTAGTCATTCTGTGTGCATATGAGAAGCTTTACAGGATTATTAGTAGGGTACAAAAGTCATTTAACCACCTTCTTGTGGCACGTTTTCCTTTAAAAAAAAAAAAAAAGAAAGCAGAGAGAATGCTATATTATGGCCTCGAGCAGGGGAGACAGGAGAGCTGGTTCAAAGAAAAGGAGTAGCCCCTTTTCCTTACCCATGAAAGAGTGAAGAGAAAAAGATGCATAATGAATTTCATATGCTAAAATTCTTTCCTTTTGAATAAGTTGAGATGTGATTAATAATTAAAATAGGAAGGAATTTCCATTCAAAAAAGAGATGTATGTTCACATTGATCTTTTTGCTGCATAAATTAACCCATGTTTATTTCTTTATTTTTCACAAGGGAAAATGTGATCTATAGCTTTAGCAAAGTGAGTACTAAATGGTTAATACAAACTATTTCATACAAACTATTTTAAGCTTTCCCTAAAGCTACCTCATAAAAGCTATTTCAAGCTTTTCTTGTCTCTGATGTAGCACATTTTTATAGTTCGTGCTAATCCACCAGAGACCATAAGTATTTCATTATATCACAGCTAGTATTTGATTAATATGACCAGAATTATTTCAGAAATTATTCTTAACTAAAAATTAGATGTGTTACATCAATTATTTAAAAAGAGGAATCAATTAAAAAGTTTATGTTGAAAACAGGGTTAATTCTTTCTAAAGATTTACATCATGGGAAGTAAATACCTGCTGCACTAGTTATAAACTGGTTTTAATAAAGCTCTTATCAGTCGGAATAACCTGATCAGGAGGGTAGTCCTCTACAAAGTCTATACTGAAACCTCTGCTAAGTCTTTCTTTTGTGGAGATACGACAGCTGCATGTCCCACAAATAGGAGAATCAAGCCAGCAAAATTTCCCAAACAGACCCCTTTAATTAAGTTACTTTTGCCTAATACACTTCCCTGTCCCTCAGAGTTTGATTTAATTTAGAGAGGAGGGTGCAAATAAACTTGGCAGCCCACTGTTTTCCCAAGAAACTTACACTTCTCTGTACTCCAAGGCAGCTTTTACAGATCACAGGTTCCATGAATTGTCAACACAGTTAAAGCTGTCCTTTGTTAGAGAACTTCTGGTGAAAGATGACAGTGGAGATTCTGCCTCTCACCAGCCATCCTGCAGCAGCAATCCCACAGCTCTGTAGGAGAGAGACCCAGCATATCCCCTGGCTAGCAAGCATGAAGCAAGCTTGCAGAGTGCACATACCCAGAAAAAGGCCTGTCTTACAATCACTAGGTGAGTTACCTTTGTATTCAGGAACAGTAGAGGTGGCTAATTTGAGCCTTCAGTGAAGAAAACCAGCACCAAAAGATCTAATCCATAGTACAGACACAGTACAAAATTCAGTGAGTTCTTACAATTTCTGTTTATATATTTTGTTAAAATATGCAGATTATGTATTTATTTTATAATACTGTCACTATGAAACCCAAAGGTTTTTTTGGGTTTTCTAGGCCAAATGCTGTGCTGTAGAGAGTTTCAAAGAGACTCCAACAACCCCCTCCATGCCCTGCCATGTCTGGCTTTGAAGGGGAATGTCTAAGTGCAGTGTTTGTTTATGCCAAGATACATTAAGTGTTCTGCTTGCTCCTGATTGAACTGCCAGACTTGTCTCATCTCGAGAGCTTCTACATTCTGCTTGTAAAGTACAACTCTCTTCTTTGAATAAGGAAAGTGACAGAGCAGTTGCAGCTGATCAAACTGTCCAGTAGGCAAATGTAATTTGCAGTCATGCTGCCCTAGATCGGAAAATTAAATAGCTGCATAATGTGACAGGTCAATGTTTTCTGCAGCCCTTTCAAGTACAGATTAAGCCTAGCCTGTTTAATACTGTGCTCAGAACTAGCTGTTCTTTTCTTCAGCACATTACCATCTTGCAACCTACAGTAGGGCATTAAGGACCTCTTCCCTGAGTACAAAGTCCGTAAGAAAAAGCTTTAGTGAACTTACACAGTTTGACAATTAAATTTAAACTGCAGCAGCAGCTAGAAAGGCATTTATCTGTTTCCTGTAATATCCTAAGTGCAGAGAGGGAGCCACTTTCTCCTGCATAGTTGCCATTCTCCACTCAGTGAGTTTTCTTGGCTTATTCTTTCCAAAGGCAGAGTGTTCTCATCCTCACCCAAAATTTAGGAAGACAGTTTTTTACATTATAAATGCCAGGAATAAGCCAGTGCTTCATCACAGGTTGAGATACAGACCTGACAGGTACTTAGAAAGTACTGTAATAAGTAATGAGGTCTGTCTGGGTTTGTGTGCCTGGTGAGGGATCCTTTGGTGTTTGGTTTCCATCTCCCTGCTGCAAGTGCTGTCTCCAGCTCATCAGAGTGGCTTTTCAGAACTCTAACAAGCACGAGTGACAAAGCAATTACATGATTTTTGTGGAGAATCGTGGGAGTTTTCTATGAGATTATAAGAACTTTATCCGCTATCACATTATTTCTTTTATCCACTGCTGAGATATCCTAATAAGCTTTTTGAAGCATTGCTGCCTCTTGGAGATTTAGTGAGAACTAAATAATATAAATCCAGGGAGCCCTGGAACTGAACTAGCCCTGTCTTGCCTCATCCAAAAGCAGCACTTAAGGGCTCTGCAGAGCACAGGCAAAAAAGACAGCAGGCTGGATTCCTGGGTACTGCACATGGAACACCCTGGTGACTTCTCTCCTAGATTGAGCTAACATAGTTGTGCCAGCGCAATTACGTATTGCGTAAGCTATAAAAATAGTAGAAGATTTAAATCAAAACAGCAATCTGTATTGATGGGTTTTATTCTGTAAAAAATGCCAATTCTGTAAAACCACATTTAAGATCTTAAAATTTAAGTTGACTAGCAGTATACTCATTAAAACTGTTATAGGGTAGTGCAAAGGAAGTAACACAATAAATGTTGAAAAGGTTTAAGTTTAAAAAAAAAAAAAAAGGTAAGTATTACTTTATTGGCTCCTGAAATGGATCCAACTCTTAAGTGCATTGTAATAACCATCTACCTCTGTACCTGAATGTCATAAAACAGATGACTATTGCAGCACCAAGGACTTTCATTGTCCTGATTGTTCATTCAAACTTCTGGTCAACCCAGATTTGTTTGAGAATCATAGAATAGCTGAGGTTGATGGGCACACTAGTGTCTCTCTGAAAGATTGTCTAGTCCAAACCCTTCTGCTCAAAGCAGGGTCAGGTAGAGTTCAGGACTGTGTCTCTTGGGGGTTTAATATCTTCTAAGGATAGAGACTGCACCACCTCCCTGGGCAACATGCTTCGGTGTTCAACAGCCCTCACAGTAAAAAAAAAAAAATTACAATGAATGAGTCCTTTGTAGTCATGCAGCCCAGTGAAGACATGGACTATATGAGCTGCTTCTGCTCACCAAAATTTCAGTTCACATCTTAGTAGGTTTTATGTCTATCTCATGTGGTAGAAGAGACCCGTATTTTTCAGTTTCTTGCTGAAGTGGATGGTGAATGACACAGTTTTGCCATCACCACAAATTGCTTCCACATGTACTTACATGGCTATAGAACAAATGTTTGATCTTGTGTCAAACAATATCACAGTTTCCTTCCTCCAGAGTTGGTGGTTGTGCTGAATAGTACTACAATAGTCAAAGATAGGCTCAAACATTGTAACAATAGGGAATCCTGCAATTAAGGTCAATATAATGGAGAGATGCTGGGGCTCTTTTTAACTTCATTGTTCACTATTACCAGTTGCTATTCAGGAGACTAAAAGTATTGAGGCTAAACATACTAAAAGTACGTTCAGGTAGAAATAAGCACCAGATGTAACAGAAAAAATCTGTGATTTTTAGAATTAAATATTTTTTTCTTTTTACTTCTGAAGAAATGAAAAATAACAGATGAGCAGGGCAATTTTAAAATTCTGCTTCTATTCTTGTTAATCCAGTGTTAAAGGTGTGCTGCTTAGCTGATTTTGGTCACATAAACCTCATACAGCATTGCTTCTATCCTCAGATGACTTAACTACACTGCTTGCTAAGCAATCAAATCTCTGTAGCTAGTATTCACGGGAGGATAAATTAAAAATAATTTTCTGTGTACACTGAACACTGTAAGCTTAGTGTTTCCTTTCTTATGTTTGGCATAAACTTCTGAAGAATTTTTGCATACCTAGATGGTGGTCCTTACATTTTAAATATTTTGTTATTTAAAAAATATTTTTAAGCATGTGGAAAATGCTGTTATTCTGATACATCTTGGATTTAAAAAAAAATCTTTTAATATCTTAACAACATCTTTCATGTCCACTGAAGAACATAAAGATCTAAGTGAACCAATAGTTACCATTAGTAACTCAATGGTAGACAAGAAAATTAAAACTAGTACCAGTTTGGTTGATCATAAATGCATTTGCCACAGGCCAAAGCATTGTAAGTTTTGTAAAGCCTGGTGACAGGTGGCATTAGGTTATTTGCCTTGGTACTCAGAGGAAACAGCAGCACTTAACTGCAATGAAGTTTTACAGATTGTTGTTATGAAGTAACAAGTATGCCATGCTAAACAGGCAGAATTTAACTGAGTTAATCTCAATGAACAGACTTTTTTAATGATGAATGTGTTTCTAGCTCAGGCTTATCTCTGGTGCATACTCATGTATGTTTATTTGTGAGACAGTGAAAGTAAAGAACACAATTCCCATGTTTCCAACTAGCAGTGCTTGATAAAACATACATTGTCAAGACTATTAATTCTATTTCTTTAGGAGAATCGATGTTTTGAATATAAACTTGGCAAAGTAACCAATGTGAAAGCTTGAATTTGGAAAAAAACCTCCTTTCTGGCAAAAGAAGTGTGGGTGGTATTTTAATCAGACCTATTGTTTCATTTGGTTGGTTGACAGTACCCGAGTCCTCACTAGATGTAAAAATTTTCCAGGAAGGTGCACATAATTATTTTTTACATATACTAGAGGAATATAGTTTCACTTTAACACAATAACTCTCATAATTTCTTTTCCAGTTGTTTATTGGGCCCATTTAAGCCATTAAGAGCTTGCACTCTTGGAATGTTCCTTTTCCCTTACTGTACTTCTGATCTGATGTGTTAAGTGCTGTTGCTAGGAATGAGATTAGCTATAAAACTAATTAAAGCTCTGTTCCCTTTTAATAACTCTTTACTCATAAAGAGTAAGATCATATAGGTCATATGGAGATGCACAGTGAAGAAAAGGAAAATAAAAGAAAATTAACAAGGAATCCAGAAAAAAGGGGGAGGGGGGGGGGGGGAGAAAATAATAGAAAAAGAAAAAAAAGCACCAAACATTGGTGGCATTTGATGTATAGAAATAGCAGAAATGATCATGCTAGCATTTAAGTATGGATTGCGCTGGCTGAATGTTTCTCCTGGCAAGTATATCCTCCTAGTAGTTGCTTCAATTTAGATATTTTCAACCCCAAACATCTTTTTCATTTAAAATTATTTCCCAAATCCTTCCCAGTTTCTGGATCTTTCAGGAAACCCCCATGTTTGGCAATTTGGATAACATTACTGGTGTTTTTCCACTTTTTCATTGGAAGAGTTATTGGAAATTGCCTAGGAACTTATGCTGTCCTTCAGTGCAAATTGACACTTAGGTACAGCAGAGGTCCCTATATAAGCTTGTTCAACATGACTGCCAAAACCAAAGGTCTTGGAAGAGGGAAGGGCAGATATTCTTTGAACTATAGATAGACAAAACAGGAGTAGACGGCAAGTGTCAGTTACCATTCTGCAATGTGCTTGAATAGAAATACTGTAATCATGAAATACATGCTCTTTATATATTACTCAGAGAATTAGTAGTAGACAAGGAAAAGTGTTTTCTTTCTTCTTCATGGCAGTCAGGACTATGGCAAGAAGAGAAAGAGAAATAAAAAATTATTTTTAAAGGTCATGGTGATTAGCCAGATTTCTTCTCTGGCAAGCAGTACAGTACAAAAATTGGCTAGAAGCACAGCTTGAGTGCTGCTGAGTGATAAAGCTCCCAAGGAGGAGTGGGGGAAAGTCCACAGTCACACACAGTCACCACTGATCATTTTTGCTTGTTTTGTTTTGTTCTGTTCTGTAATGGCATTTGTGGCTGTTAAAAGAAGATCATTCATTCAATTATGTTTTTTCACTATCACCTTACCTGATTTTTTACAGCAATAGAAATGACTGAATGTATGGTTTATCTGTGTTGAAGGGGAAGGAACTACTCCAATCAGCTGCATTTCTTGCCTTTTACACAGTACCTTTCCTATTCTGTAAGCTATCTTCCTGGGGCTGCTTTGCAGGGCAGGAAGGGGGAAACTTCCTTACTTGAAATTCCTGTGAATTATTAAGCATTTATTTACATGCCTTACTTAAAGGAGATTATTATTCCTTATTCTTTCTTGGCTTCCAGTTTTCCCCAGAACCAAAATTACATACAATGTATATAACCTCGCCACAGGCAGTGGATCAATATATTTATGTATATGAATATGTTATTTATATAAAATATTTATGTTTCTATAAACATGATATATATAAACCACTACCATTATTCAGCCCATGAAATTCTCATCTTGTGATGTGCTAGTGCAATGCTTGTTCCTTTCAATTTGTTTGTACTAGTATGTTTAACAGAGAGTAATCAGAAATGCAACCCTAATTTATTTTATTGGAGGAAAACCTTGCAACACAGGTTTTAAAACCCATTCCGTTTGTTAGTCACAGATATAGGTGGCGTCCTTTTTGTTTTAATTATTTTCTAAGTGAAGTTAGTGCTTCTTCATTACCTCCAGAAGCTGCAATGCAGAACAGCTTTCCTCATTATAGAAAAGAACCCCTGCCATTGCCTTGCATGCAGAATGTACTGATTCTAGGCATTTTACTGTCCACAAAAATGCTTCCTTACATCAGGAAATATGGTTTCATTCCTTCCCGACTGGAGGCTGAGAGGTTATCCTGGGAAATCATCATGCTGTATTTCCCATACTCTTTTTTTTTTTTTTCCCTTCATAAACATTGCTTCTGGCCAAGTAGGCAGGACGTTGGAACACATGAACCCTGGTCTGACTCCGAATGGTTATTTTTATGTCCTTGTAACCTCAGCTAGCTCAGATTGTACTAACAGTGCCAGTGTGGCAGCCCCTCAGGAATGGGCTGACCAAGCTTTTGCAGAGTGTGCTGATCTCTGCAATCTGTTCCTGGCTCCCAAGCAAGTGGACTTTAGGAGAGCTTGGGTTTGATGACACACACGCAAGCTGATTAATCCCTCTGAAATACCAGGAAACTGGGAATGTTTTAAAATGCAAAAGCTGGCATCCTCAAGACCCTGCTGATTTGTCCTTGTCTCTGAGAGGAGTGCCTCTGGTCTGTGGCTGTGCTTCAAGGAAACTGTCTATTGAGACACACATGGAGCTTGTTCTCTTCTTCCAAGGGCAGCGTCTGCAGGCACAAGGAGGGCTTACAAGGTACTCTCAGGCAGGGAAACAGAATTTTGCAATCTGCTGGCTTAAGAGAGCTCCAAGTATAAATGGTGATACCATTGTAGCATAGTTCATTTGTGACAGTCTTCGCTATCACACTTTACTGTTCATGTAATTGAATTAACTAATTATTTTGCAATTGTACCTAATTACATTTATGCATACTTTTTAGACACATCACAACCACACCAGTAGTAGGATTTTTAGAGAAGCAGTTGAAATTACCTCCTTTTTTTCTTACTCTTACGACCTTCAATAGTGCCACGGCTCTCAAAATAACTTTAGAGAAATTCTGAAATGAATTGTAATTCTGGAACAAACATCCATTTCCTATTTGGTTCAAGCAAATACAATATGATTATCATACTGATATTGCAGTTTTATGTAGTCCAGAACCCTGTATAGAAAGGCTGAGCTTGAACACTTGCTGTACCAGGTGTTTATTCTTGGTCTCAGCCTTGAAGCAAGTTTTGTTTGAAAGAGTTATTCTTGTCTTAAATAATGCTAAGGAAAAGCTAGATGTAGGGTTTAAGACTGGAATAATGTCAGTTCATATGGATTATTTTAAATCAGTGGACTTTTATTGGTGTTTCCAGGTAGAAAGAAAGTGTTTTATGTAGTATTTTATGTATCAGAAAAATGTAGACATTACCAGGTGCAGTTAAACTTTCCAAAACCAACCAGATTTCCTGACCACAAACTATTGTTTCTGTTCCAGCTTTGTTCTTTTTCTTCCTTTGTTTCACACTCAGGAGCAATACAGTTACTGGTGTTTTTCCTGAATGGGTGGTATCAATATGTTGTTGTATGTGTAGGATAAAAGGGAGCAGGATGAAATTGTGACATTTGGGTGGGGGGTTGGTTGGTTGGTTGGTTGGGGTTTTTTTTCCAAATTTGATCTGCTCTTGCATTTTAGAAATTACTCCCTCACAGGACAATCCTATTAACTGGTTAATCATAAGGTACTTTGCAACTAATATTTCTACAGCTCTAACATTCTTAATAATAAGCTTATAAAAAGACCAAGTTATATTCTTCCCAGGGGAGCCTATATCTGTCAGGATTTACATAGCTGAAGCCAGCCAGTGTTGTGCAATTACATTTTCAAGCATTTGCAAATAGTTTGCCAAAATTTTCTAGTTGTTGATATCCTCAAAATACATCTGTCAGTATCTTCCAGATTTATTCAGTGTTTGTTTTCTCAGTATAGTAAATGCTCCTGAACAGCTAATTCATATGAACACCTTGCATATTTTATTTCGTGAATCTTGGCAACAAAGTTGAGCTAATTTCTGAGCAATGTGTCTCCAGGACTGAAAATAGGAAATGCCACACACAATGCATATTTATTATCCAGCTGCTTGGCTTTCTTCTTGTCTAAAGTGGCTACAGACAGATGCTTCTGACAGAAGTGCAAAGAATCTCCTCTTCCTTAATAACTAGAAATTATTGTAAGTACTAAAAGAGAAGGAATAAAATATTTTTATGCAATTTGTCTCCGTTCTACTGTTTTCTGTATGTCACATTCATGTTATCAGCAACTGTCTATTGCAATGAATGCCACAGTTTAATTTAGGGTAGAAAGTATTTTGGTTTATGAGTTGGTGTTCACTAAAGTCATGTCATCTTGTTCTACACCTTCAATAAATTTTTCCACATTTTTCTGAGTCCTTAATCATTCTGTAGTTTGTGCTTTGAGACAGCTACATTAGTACTGCATGCAGTGCCTCAGAAAAGGCAACAGCATTGATTTGCCATAACATGTAGTGTGTTGCATTCTCCCTACTGCCCTGCACATGTTGTAACTTTATTTACTTCTTCCTGTAGCTGTGTATCGAGATCAGTGTCTTGCTGAGTTGTTCACAATAGCATCAAGTTGCCTTTCTTTACTGCTAATTTTAAACCTTGTGAATGTTTCTTGCCTATGTACAGTATTTTGCATTTCTGGACCCTGAACTTCACTAGTCAGTGTGTCCTGCTTGTTTAGTTACCTACTTTCTCCTGGAATTCTATGCTTCCATTTTCAATTACCATTTCAGATACTTGATCAGACATAAATGTAGATCTTACTGGTCTGCAACTCCATCTATTATCCAATGATCTTTTTATAAAAATAAACATGGTATTTGTTACATCCAGTTCTTTTGCACATAAATGGTTTTTAATGAAGGACTGTGTATTCTTTGCAGATCAGCCTGTTTATTCTGAAGCTCTTTCAGCATTCTTGGATATTCACCATCTGGGCAGGTTGACAACTTACTAACATACTGCTGTAGCTATCCAGGCCTTCAAACAGGAAGTGAGAATGGGTCAGAAAGTCTTTTTTCAATTCAAATAATTCAGTAGGAAGCATAAAGTAAAGCTGAGTTGAAAACAACTTTTGAGAATTCAAAAACTCATTTGATGAATGGGAGATTTGAAACAGTAACATAATTATTGCCTCGTGCACTTCAGGTTATTTGGAGAATAAATAAACAATTATATTACTTTAAATACGCATATATGGGGGAAATTGCTTTCTACTGTAACGAATCTGAAGACAGAAGTATTACGCTAGCATAACTAATTGGAGAAATTCAAAGTCTCAAAGTACAAATACAACACCACTTCTGTACAGCACAGTGGAGGTCTTTGTAGCTATAGTTCATTTCAGGAAAATTCCTGAATAGGAATAGGGTTAGGTTGCCCTCTAAGCACTTTAAGTGAACTATAAACAGAGACATGCCTGTAGCACTAGCCATTAGAATTCAGAGTCACCAGTAATGAAGAAAAGTTGCCATTTGCAGTGTCAGACAGTGTTGTGCAGCTCTGTCTTGAGGAATTGAACTCCCCAAGACCTCAACATTTATTGGTTAGTTCTGGACCACATTCTAATCAGTAAGTGACTAAATCACAGCTTTACTACCACAGTCAGGTCTCCAGATTGGCAAGTATGAGCAGAGAAGGCTTGCAGGTGTTTGAAGGGTAGCTGCAAGTGTTTGCAAAATGTATTAACAAATCAGTGAAAAAAACCCAAACAACAATGCAGTGGGGGATGCAGTAACAGCTGAGAGGAGTGTTTGGGTTTGCATTTTCCAACTCAACCTGGCTTAACTTCTGTCCCTGGCCCTTTCAGTGGGCAAGTAGCCTGCTTACCACTGCATTTGTATCACCAATGTTGAGACCGATGTAGCAAAGAAATGTCAAAAGGAAAATTTGCCACAAATTTGGATCATGGATGTAGTGCATTGTTTGTAAGCCTCTTGATGTATTTTGCAAGAACTGGGTGATTGTCTGGATTTTCAGGGGTCCCCACTGAGGAGGAAGGCATTAAGTGTTTCACGGAAAGGAAAATACCTATGTGAAAGGGAAGACTCCTGGACTTGAGACTTGCCGGGAACTTATATTCTGCCCTAGTTGTAACATTTGGGGCATAATGGCTTTTCTGCTTTCTCTTGGTGCTATTATCAGCAGTGTTCATCAACAGTTTGAGGACTGTTTGTTACTTCTAATCATTTAAATATTCTTTATTATTCATTGAATACTAGCACAATATATTGTAAAGCTCATAAACACAGCTGTTAGACATTTAGCTTTCCACTGGAACATATCAAATCGCATCACACATATTACTAACTACGCTAATAATTGTTTCCTATCCTCAAGTGTACTTTGAATGGCCCTTCAAACAAAGTTAAAAAATAATACAATCAAGAGAAGTGGCAATTAAAATGCAACTCCAAACCAAGCATACAATTCTCCCTATATCTATTTGTTTTGTTACCTTACAGAACAAGATTCTTCCCTACTGAATTTTCTTCTTAGTAGCAAGACTGCATTTTGTGATTTTTTTTTAAAAAGAAAATAAATAGAAACAAAACCAGTGAAAGCCCTAGACATTGCAACAGACAAAGGGGGAAAAAAAGCTCCACATAGTGTAATATCAGGTAGTGTGAATGTATTTTGCATCCTTTCCAAGGAGTGTATATTCTTTTATACTTGTGCTCTGTTAAAAAATATAATGATGTAGTTGTAGGAATATATTACAACTCCTTTAACAATTTTTTCTGTCTTAGACATTAACATGACTAAGGAGCACCAAGGATCAGCAGTATCCATTAATAACCTTCATAGGTTCTTCTATAGGTCTTCTATAATACTTCTAGTACTTTACATACTCTGTCAGTCATAAATAAAACAATTAGGGAGTTTAGAAAATCCATCACGACCACAGAGAACAACCATTCAGCCACAGGTAATGTAGACTTTGCTGAGATAAATGGATAAGAAAAACAAACAAACAAACAAAATTTAAAAAAAATTATCAATGTATATGATAGAAGGTTCTACTTCAGCTTTTGTCTGAGACATCCACTGATACCAGCAGGAATACTGAGCAGAGAACCAGGACAGAATATGGCCATATGTTCAGAGGTGCTGTTAAAATGCTAGGTCTCTGAAATGAGGAGGAAACAGCATAGGGAGCCACCTAACGAGCCTTTGCACTCTTCTGTGTTAGGGATTATGAGTTCTGTTCTAAAAATACCATATTTCCTTATCTAGTGTAATAAAATGCTACATTTGCACAATAAGAAACCAGCTGTAGTACCTGTGAATCTCCACCTGACATAAACTGATGAGGGAAATGAATTTTCAAGAGAACAGATTTAGATTCAGCATTTTGTAGTAATTAGCTGACCTTCCAAAAATAACATAGGCATTAAGAACTTCCCAAATCATTAGTGCTTGGCTACAGGTAAAATTTCTGGAAGGAACAACCAAACTGGTAACACAGTTGCACACTTCAGCAAATTAACCCAGCAGATGAATTCCTTACCATTCTTCACTGTACTGTGGCTAGTATTGTGAGTGTAAAATTCTAGTGACTCTAATCTTTGCAGGCTTTTAAACTCTTCCTTTAAACCTGGGAGTAACAGTGAATTCCAATAAGTCAATCATATTATTTCAGAATGTTAACTCATGTAGCTGGCTCGCTCTGAAATATAATTCCATGAAACATAACCTTCTCAAGGTACAATTGAGAGGCAGTAGATTGGGATATAATGCTTGTAAATAAATGTTGGTAGTAGATTAGCAAGGTTATCCAACTCCACTTAAGCTCAGCCACATATCCATAATATGTCCATAATGAGAAGAGTATCTATGTAATTTGATAGAGAGTGCATGTAGGCAAGTATAATAGGAAAAATCAGATCAAAATCAGTGCACATAATTCAATAGGACCTTAAGTAAAAGACCAAAATGAAAGACAAGATGAAGTAGAAAACACGTCATAATTTGCTGGTTGATTGGAGACTGGTTCATGACTTTCCCATTTCATTCCTTTGCCATGAGAGGTGGATTGAGGAAGAGATGGACAAATTGAGTAGGCAATCACAAATGTGCAGCCAACACTGAGAAATAATAAAAGAGATTGTTTCGGGTCATCTGGGCTTTGAAATCATGCTCATATAAAAGCTAAAAATTTATAAAGGCAACCTGTTAAGGAAGTGATGATTTATCAAGATGATTTTTGGGAATGTATTTATTAAGAAAAAAAGTGGAGCTTTCAGCTGTGAAATTTATTTTTAAATCTTTCTAGTCACACCGTGAGTACTTACACAATAGGCAGTTATTAAGCCAAATACTGACCAGAGCATAGGCAGCTAAGGATAAAAAAAGGTATCAGAAAAATGAACTCATTAGAGTAGTGTTGTTCACATGGGAATTTTTTCCTTTCTTTCAATTTTATTTTCATAGAACTTTTAATATATTAAAAAAAAAAGAGAGAGAAAGTATTCTTTATTATAAAGTTTAGGACCGTTTAGGACTGGCTTCTTAAAATATGCATTGTATGTCTTTTCTTAATGATAATTTTTCTGCTGCGTGTGGTTCCAGCAGTACCATAATGCTCTGCCATTATGGGGGTCTCTGTGACTACAGTGAGAAGTGAGCTTGCAAAATCATCTTGTGTGATTAGCTGCTATGCATAGTACGATAAATCTTAATTGCCAACCAATGGAGGTTAGAAATGTTTATATTTTAAAGAAAACACTGGAGCAGTGCAAAGGTGTCTAAAAGCAACTTAGGCTCTCTTCCTGACCTGCACCGAATGATCTTCAGCAACAGTGTAGGTTTCTCATAAGTGATGCACTAGATCTATGTAAACAGAAAACTAATTTAAATTCAAGTTTATAATAGATTTTTATGCCAAATTCAGACTTGGCATAATTTAACAGATATAGATAGCTTTCCTGGAGATGCATATGCTATGCCGGTTGAATTTGTCTTGCCACATTCAAAGTTTCCCAAATTTCAGAAGTACCTATTACTAAACTTCATTGTAGTGTAGTGGAAAAAGCACACTTCACATTCACTAGCTTCATTCAGAATCATGAAGATTAAATAATTGCAATTGCAGTGAAAGGAGTTGCCAGGGTCACACAGAATTCATGCAAGTAATGTGTCACAATTCAGATACAAAACTGATGTGAGCTGAAAAATAAACTGTGCTTCCAGCTTTCACCACAGTAACAGACCCAGCATTGCACCAGAGATTTCTTTTGTGCTGCTTCAGCATGAGGTGTAGAAAGACAGATGCTTGTATTGTATTCTGTTGATTTATTTGCAAATTTTTAGAAAATCAGATTCTTCCTGTTATGCACAGTAAAAAGCCTCATTCTACAACTGGTTCTATATAACTGAACTCTCCCTCCTACAACCAGATCTATATAACTGAAGACTTTTTTCTGGGTGGGGTCCTTTTTAAATCAGCAAAGCTTCACATAAATGCAAGGTTACATCTAGGTGATAATTTACAGGACTGGAGACCAATGCTGTATTTTTATGAAGAACTTATATGTATGACCCACCTGACCTCCGATTCTGTGCATTTTCCATGCAGTACAATACTGCACTGAGTTTTGGTTTATTGTATATGTGTGTACTCTACACACAAATAAAAAGTATCACCTGCAAATAATATTTAGAATGTGAAAGACACAAAATGTAAACATTTTATTTGGCAGTTGTTTCAAACAGGTGAATAAATAAATGGAAAAGTACATCTTAATATTCTTTATAGCAACAGATGCAGTTGCACAAATATTTACATACTGTGGATGCAGAGAACAGTTATTTAATTTCTTTTTTTGTTAAAAAATGCAACTTCCAACACCACTAGACTTGACAATTAAAGATGAAGATACTAGTAATACTTTGTTCTAGCAATCTCAACTTTTAAAGGCATTCATTTGGAAGTAAGATAAGAGAGTCATCATGCATTTAGTTCATTTTATCCACTTATGGTAGAAAGTCTGATGTAATCTCAGAATTATGAGTGTCATGCGCTTAAGTCAACTATGACATGTTTATAAATCAGTGTAGTTCCCTTAAAACTTGAGGCAAAGAGAAAATCTCGTTTATCGATGGAGACATGTATGAAAGATCTTGGTGCCTGTACGTTTAATTCTTGAAACTTCACAAATTTTGCCTTTTCAGCATCCCAATAATAGACTTGAGTGAAAGAATAATCACTTCCAAGAATGGCATATTGATAATTACTTATCTGAAGCGGCTGGAATACCATTGACCCTCGGGATGGCATCCTTTGTAAATCCAGAAATGCTGAACCACCCCACTTCATTACTTTAGAGTCCCCAATAAATCTTGTTAAGCAAATGTATACATCCTCTTTCACTTTGAAATGTTTCACTGCATATGCATCTTCCATATCTTGGATATCAAAACGCTTAACAAATTCATTTGTTCCTTTGTTCCATTGATATATTACAGGTCTTTGGGAGCTACTTGACAGAATTAAATGTGGTTTGCCAGATATTTCAAGATACTCCACATCAGTATCTCTGTACCAGGCATGCAGAGACTGATGGGAATAAAATCCATTCCCATTCCATTTGTAAACCGTGGTGAAACCAGCCTTTGAACTGTCTGCCACAACAAAATACCAGTCTTCAGCAATCTTGAAAGTTTCAATGTCATTGGGTTTTCGGATTTTAAGGATTTCAATATCCTGAATTTTTATAAACTTATTAGCAAAACGATCTCTTTTATATATGTGGGAGCCTCCAAACAGCTGTGCGACAATGACAAACAGCTGACTCTTAATAACTATAGGTTTACACACAACAGTTGAAGTACCTATAAGAAGAAAGTAAAAGACAAGAGTTAGAACCACTTTTTGGATCACCTGTTTTAATGTTGTGTCTTGAGCATTGTTCATACCTGTAATGTTGTCATAATTCCTGAACATCACTTCTACATGGTCCCATTCCAGAAAGATGCACTTTCCAGTAAAAGGCTGAGCAATAACCACATATTCATCATTCATGTATGAGAAAGTATCCACTGACAGAGACTGGTATGGCAGGGACTGATAAACTTCAAATTCTGCAAAAGTGCACACAATGTGTGATAACTACAGAGTTACTTTCCACACTGTACTGAAAAAAACATCTGTTTAATAGATAACAATATATTACAAATTAGAGTATTTCATGACTAGTCCAATTTTCCTGTGGATAAGGGACAACTACCACTTGTTTTTCAGTCTTTCTCAATTAAAGGTGATTGGCATGTTGGACTTACACCTGCACACAATTCATATTGATTTGAGTGGAATTTCCGTCCAGTATAGACTTCCCGCAAAAACAGATCTTAGAATAAAATAAATTTTAACAATAGCTTTGACTTTAATTTAACAAGATTAAATAATTTGAAGCACATTACCTGTAATAATGCAATCAAATTCTTTTGGAGAGAGGCTATTGATTTTGCGCTTCTTATATTCTGGTGGGCTTTCACAGTAAATGTCTTCAACTGTTGCATTGGTGCTGCCCAGCCATTCCACTAACCACTTCAGTTTGCAGTCACAATTAAATGCATTGCCTCGAAGATCTCTACAACAAATAAATAATGCATTGAAAATTAGTAGTCAGATGATGTATTCCTCCTTACAGAACAACAACAAACTGCGATCTTGTTGTGCCCTCTTGCTTAATATCAGTTGATTCCTTCCTGACTTAATTTGTCCTCACCGATAGTGAAATCTACATACCACCAAACACCACCCCTCCACCCCCTCTTCCCCAGTTTAATTATACTGAGGTAACCAAAAATAACATAACTTGATGGCCGGTAGGAAATCTTTGTTGATTTCCTCAAGTTTACAGGTTCACCAATGCCTACCAAACTATTGGCCCTGTATTTCAGGAGGTTGGTTCTTTTGGATTACCCTTGCTCAGTAAGAGCATTCTAGAATACAAAACTGGAATTTATGTAACCTGATGATCAGCCAGTCAGTATCTGCTGTCTCCTTTAGATGTACTCATTTAGTGCTTTGGGAGACACAAGCAAGTTCTGTTTAAGTCTGTTACAACTGTCTTCAGTAAGATTACAGATTGTATGTACAGGAACAGGCAAATGCCAGGACCAGACTGTGCAACCACCTGGCCATCATCAGTTGTGCCAAGTAATGCTACCAGATACACTGACCATCTCCACATCTTACTACTGCAGCCCCACAGTATGAATTCAGCCTACCTTGTTAATACAGAAAGGAGGCAAAGGATCTGCTGCACTTATTATCTCAAATCAGGTGAATGAGAATTTGGTGTGTTGTAAACATATTTCAGCAAAGCAACCATAAGATTAATTTGTTTATCTGTATTTTGTATTTTTACTGGTGTTTAAGTTACATATTTAAACAAGGTCTTGTTTTGGTTTGGTTGCAGTTAGATTTAGTGTAGGACATGGTACTTACTATGACACAAGCTTTTGTGGTAAATGACAGCCTTCCCAGAAATTGCTTGCACACAGAAATGTTATTCCATTAAATATCTTCCACCCTCTCCTCACACCATGCTTTCTCATGCATCCCTAAGGATACTTCCTTCTTATTTACTGAGTCTTACTGAACGTGCAGATCTCTCATATAACTACTAAGAACATTGCTTCTCTTCGTAACTGGTGGAATATTCAAAACTAAAGCAAATTATCAACAACAGTAGTTAAAAACCAAGCCTACCCATACTGAGTAGTCTCTACCCCGTAATAAGACTCCATTACTGGTTATTGATTTGATTACTCAGAATGTCCTCTGAAATAATCTGTTTCTAGTTTTACCATAATTTATATATAATTAATTGCTTTCTTACACATTTGTCAAAGAATCCAAGCCTTTGAATATGTCTTTTGGAAGCGATTGGAGGTTATTATTTGCGAGACTCCTGTAAAAGAAGACACTTCAGTATCAGTGCTTGCTCATTAAATTACACATTTTTGCAAGATGTAAACTACTATGTAGGGTTTTTTTTCTTAAGGTAAAGACCCTTGGTTTTCTGCACCATTTAGTTCTGGAAGATTGCTTTTAAGAACAGCTTTTACTTTGTGATTTTTTTTCTTCTACTAAAATGCCATGATTCCTTCTGCTTTCTGACTCTTCAGCAGCCTTGCCATGTTTACAGTGCTTCACTTAGCAGGGTAAAAAATGCAATCACCTCTGGTGTTTTGCCAGCACCATTATTTTAAAACAATTAGTCATAATTTGATCTACTGATGCTTTTCACTACATGATGTTCATATTACCTCAGTTTCCCCACTTTGCTGTATCTCACCTAGAATAAAAATCTAATACTATGTTTCATTCCATTGGATTCAGGTTTAGCTCAGTTTTTTGAAATTTGGTGGTCAGCATGAATTTCTTTCCTGGAATGTACATGTGTGTAGGAGACCAGTTTTTAATGTTAAGAAATCTTGTTTAAATTCAGTGAATATTCTAGCTAGTAAAAATGATGAGGAAATTTGAACAAGCTTGGAATAAGCAATAAATTACATTTCAGTCAGCCACATCTATGTGAGTGAACCAAAGGTCTGGGTTCTCCAAGATGTCACTGAGGGCATGACAGGAAAAGAATAATGTTGTAAGGGTGTAACTTATGCCTCTTTTGATTAACAAAATTATTTATCGCTTACGAGAAGAAATGAAAATGGAAAGAAATAATTATAGTTTAAGATCCCAGTTAGAATCTGTAGCTAGTAAGACTGAGAACCTCTTCTGGTTTTGCTTGTAAACATAAATGTTATTTATTAACCACAGTTTCTCTATCCAAGCAAAGCCACTTAGGCATGTACTCAAACTCAAGAACAGGCCCAGACACACTAGGTCTGCTGTCTCATTTAAAATTAAGTGTTTGTCTTATCAGGAGTAGTAAACATGGAATGATGCCATTAGTCCATTCTGACTCACCACTTTCAAAGTACATCTGATTGTAACACTGGTGTATGTATCACATGCTTCACTTATGATTAATTTTATGCTCAGTAGCAGTTATTTAGAAGTCAGGTAACTCACATGGAGAAAGCTAAGTAGATATGAAAGCTGAGGAAGGTTTAATGCCCTATATATTCTTTATATATTATAATATAGCAAACTGAAAGGCATAATGCACTTGAAATGTGGAAATACAACTGACACAAAAACTCATACAAGGTTTATGCATTTGCTAATTTGGGGATGAAAATTATGCACTTTATATTCCACTGTTAAAAGCACACATATGTTAGACAACACTGGCTTGTCTAGATGCTGCTGTATGTGGTATTTGGTTAATAACAAGAGAGTAAAGGTCGAATCAAGCATGCAATTGAACTTATGGTCAAGGTTCTGAAACAAATGCAATCAAAAGTAACACAGAAGTTATTGCCTAATCCTAAGATTTTGGCATTACATTGGTTTTGACATTTAATTAATTTAGAAATGCTATTTTTCTTTAAGTTTTCTGTTCTTTAGTCTACTCCAAGCAGAAACAAATCGTTACATAACAATAAATGCTAGATGGATCTGTTTTACAGTAAGAACACACAATTATTAAAGTTAATTGCATTATAAAAATACAAATGTTTGAATAGCTTACTACATTACAAAAATTACGTTGTGAAAAGGAAGTGAACAGAAGAAATAGAATAAACTTCATCTTCCTCTCTAATTTCATGGAGCTCATTTATATACTTATTTACTATGATTCTTTTAAATATATTTTATGTACACAAGTATTTTCCTGTTTCTTAAATGAGAAATGCCTCAGGGTGCCAAATTATTATTCTTAACGTGTATGTGCAGTATTCCCCAAAGAGTGAGAAGTGGTTCTGCAAGTAGATTAAACTAGTCACATTCTGTGGTTAATGGACCTGCCTTTGCAGTTATTCTCTGCAGATTTCTCATTGTCTTTACAAACAGTGCTCCGTGCACAATAGCAACATGATGCAGAAATCTATGTCCCAAAAACGTGCATGTAACCAGAGTGTCTCCTCAAATGTCTTCTGCGTATGTTTTCTCTTACAAAAATGCTGAAGCATCCCCAGAAACCATCGGAACAGGCAGGACAAGATGTTACTCTTGGACTGTATGCTCTGTGGAGAAGAAACTGTGCCTTCCTCTGTGTTAGAAATGCAGTTTGCTCATTGGCAGCAACAGCTACTAAATAAGTAACTGAATATGATAAATAATGTACTGGACTCGTTTGCAAATATAAAGCTATTCATGTGCATAAATATCTTGAAGATAGGGTCCCAGTTACCAGCTTTATCAAATTATTTCCCTTTTTGAAGAATGCTACACTTCTAATGTGGATTTTAATGGGATGAGCACAGTCTGTGTATCTTTTTTTCTTCTCTTCTCTCTTCCCCAGACCTAAGGCCATTCTATAAGTAACTTTATCTACACAAGTAGTCACAATAGGCTTGGTTTCAGCCAGCTATGACTCTTATCTCTGTTCTGACCAAAAACGGAAGAGCGAAGTGTTTTATGGTACACTTTCTACGTGGTTAAAGATACGGTGAATTGCAGTTTAACTATTATATTTATGCATTAGGTAATTAAAATGGAACTTTTGCTTTCTCTTCTGTGGCAAAATGTATGAAAGAAAAAGTTAAATGACCTTGTTTCAAAACCCTCTCGAAGGTCATTGTGTTAAGGCCAAAAGGTTAGAATCCACTCCCCTGCCTATGGCACATGCCCCAAGATATATGTTTCTGAGTGCAAACACTCAGAGATGGATATAAAGCAATTTCAGGTACTCCCCAGATATTTTAGACTCCCTTTCTTGCAGTGTTTTTGTGTTTTATTTTTTACCCTACATGCTGTATTTTCAATATATTTATCACCCGCAAAAATGACGTTATTGCTTGATGTAAATAAGAAACAAAATCTTGTCTAAAATCTGTCTTGCTACCTCAGAGCATGGGGATGCTACTCTTGCGTTTGCAGTGCAATGTTACAGCTATTTGTTGCCAGTGTGCGTTTTGCCTCCTGAGCACAGCATGGCGTGTGCATGGGAAGTGTTGCTCCTAACAGCAACATTAGCATCCAGAGTGCTTTTGACTTGTTTCCTTACTCAACTAATGCAGCAGTGGGGCTGCAGCATGCCAGAGGTCAAGAGTTGGTCATGTTTCCAGGATAGCCAAAGGGCTGAGCAGCAACACAAGGAACGTTAGTGTCAATGTGTGACAGACCCTCACTGTGGGATGCTCTTGCTCACATGCAGGAGAGGACAGGCAGTGTAGGGCTGGAGTCTAAGGCTTGGTACACCCTACAGCCTACCCAAGGGTGGCTGTTATATTCCCTCAGATTTATGCCAGACCGGGGTGCCTGGGAAGAGGCACATGTCCACCTCTCAGCCTTTCACCGCCATGGCACCTCTGTGCTGACCAACAGCTCCCACCTTCCCCCTCTTCAAGTCCCAAACTGAGTCTCACTTCAACAGCATCGAGATTCCTCACCCATCCTGCTTTCTCCCTGCTCCTACACGTTCAGCTGGAAATCCCCAGTGCTCTGAGCAGAGAAAATTAGGGAGCTACTGCCAAACATGAACTGCTTGGAAGCAGTTTGGGTCCTGGCCTTCTAGACATACCAGAGTTTGGAAGTCTTTACTGAAAACACAAAGATTAACATTCTAATAAAATTACTATTAATACTTAAACAAATGTGAACAATAATATATCAAAATCTGATATTCTACAACACAGTGGTTCAGTTACTATATTAAATATGCTCAGTAATATATTCAACCACTTTACTTTACTTACAGGTGGATTAAAGATTTCAGTCCTCTGAAAGTATTTCTTGAAATTGACTTAATGCTGTTGTTCTCTATGAACCTGTAATGGATTGTAAATCATTCTGGTCAAAACAATGCCTGGAACTTGGAAGCCCACCCATCCTATTCAATAATGCCAGGAAATATACTTTTGTTCACTCACAAATATTCTAGATGAGGAAGGCCCATAAAAGCATCATCACTAATAACATCAAAAGTGTTGGATGTAAACAACCTGCATAAAGAGATGCAAACCAAAAGTCCATTAGGTTATTAGCATCTTTAGAAAGCAGTTCAGCTTGCCCAAATTCAGTAGGCCAAATTTCTACTACCTGGGTTCATAGTTTTGCCTGTGCAAGAAGTTCAGGATTGTAAGCCTGATATATTGCACCATAGTCTGGTGCAAAGGGAAGGACCCAACAACTTGCTGCTTTGCCTACTGGGGCCGTCTGATAAAATTCCATTGACTTCTGTGGGATGTAAATGTGGGTTTATTATGCCAGCAAACAATGGGATAGTACAAGGACCACTAAAGACATACTTTGATGAACAATGAAATGTTCAAGTACTACAGCAGTCTAAATTGTCTTGAAGAACACTTACTTTTGATGACAACATAAGGAAAGTACACAGCTGGTTAGCCAGATATCAGGTTGAATTTCTACCACTGACAGGCAGGAAAATCCCTTAACTTACAAGTTAAACTTCTGAGCATACTAGACCTGAGGGTACTGAAAAGTTACTGAGGAAAAAATAGAAAACCTCTTAATTTAGTCAGTGTCCAAATCAGAACTATTTTTAAGACCATGTTATATCTGCTGGAAATAGCTCAGTGTGTGTGCATGTATTTTTCATCCATGTAGCAGTAAAAATGCCAGCATTTAATTTTATGTATTTTGTAAACATTAGAAGTGCACTAGCATTGATTTTTCCAGCTTCATTAATGCTTATCAACTGCACTTGCATTTGTGCTTTTAAATTCAACTCTAGACTGCCACACCCTTAATATGGTGAGGCATTGTCAAGTATGATGAACTTTACTTCACCCCAGTGGAATACTAGATGCACATCTATATTTTATTCAGCTGGACCTGATGGATAAATAGATTTACACCATGACATCTTTAGGCACTCAAGAATGCAAGATTTTCAAGTATGAATACACTTAATGAGTTAATCTCTTAATTTTAAATTTGCATTAATGATAAATTGTAGTTGATTTATTTCTCACTTGGCTATTGCAGACTGTGCTTTTCCACTTTAAATATGATCCTTTGTACGTATGAAAAATATAAGCAGGAAATTCTTCCTTTTTATTAGAAACAATAAATACTTCTCATGCAGAAAATGGATAATTTTTATAAAATCTCTGACAAATTAAGTAAATCTGCTGCCTGCAACTAATTTTACTTTTCTGAAGTGATTTCACGGGATAATTTTTCCTTTTCTGCATTGTACCCTTCTTTTAATTTAAAGAACAGGGTGGTATGTCTTGAAACAGTGTAGCTACTTTAGAGATTGCCAGGCTTATAGCACAGGTCCTGCACTTGGTTAGCTCATTTGCCTCTCATCTTGTACGCCTCCCCTGTGGCTGCATTACACATATTTGAGACACAAAGTGCTTTTCTCACACTCTTTGACCTCAAACACCAGACTTGCTTGAATTGTGACTCAGGACAGTGCTCTGTAGCTAGGGTCTATATTGCCTAGCTGGAACTGTACGCTGCTAGCAGGTATGGATCCTGGTGCAACGATTGCCTCCCTTCTCTCTATGTGTTTTCATGTTACCAGTTCATAAAGGCACCCTCAGCACATTGTTGATACAGAGTTCCAAGTGCTGGAGATGATGGCAGGGAGATTTTCTCTACATTTAGGGAACGCTCCTCCTGGCACTTCAACATAACTGTGCAGGTCCTTCATATTTTTGTTGTCACATGAAGAGCACCGAGCATGCTATCCATAGCATTCAAGAAGAAAAGCTCTTCTGCCCTGGGACTTAGAGTGTTCACCACAGGGCCATGAATTTTTCCAGAGATCACTGCCATTCCTACAATAAAACCAGTATAAAATAATAATAGCAGCAGATATACTCCACACACAGAAGTATGGGGCTGGCATAGTAGAGATACCAATGCCAGAGACTATTACACAGAAAATACATATAGGCTGCTAAATCTTTCTCTTGGCTAAATTAAACCTACCAATACAGCTATAACCATGGAAAGCTAAAAGTTACTGTAATTTTTAATTAACCTGAATTCTCCATATTCTTATTTCCTTTACCGTCACCTGCCAATGGTGGAAATTCTTCTGTCCTGTGTATAAAGTGGAGCTTTGGCCTCACAGATATAATTCTGTTCCTACGGTCTTGTGTTTAAAGAGTAATTTGCCTTCAGTCAGCAGCCTGACTTTCCAAAGATGGCAAGCAGCTCAGCTACCATGTTAGAAATATCTCTAGAAAAGTGTTCAGCAGCATTTTTAGAAATGCCAGATAGCAGAAGTAAGTAAGCTGTGGATTGTTTGCACCATTTTAACAGATCTCTCTCATTGAGGCCTATAATGGAGCAAAACCTGTTTGTCTGGGGTCAAAGCTCTTGTTGGAACATTGATTAGTAGCACCTGAGAATGTGTGTTTTAATGAAGTATACAGTAGATCATGCAAATTATTACCATTACTAAAATACCAAAAAACATGGCTTACAGACACAGATCCCACTGTGCTGGGCACTGTAGTAACTCAAAATAAAAAGACTATGTCTGTCCTACTCCACCCCATCCAATTATGCCTCTCCTGGCAGGGAGATTGCCAAGTGTAGGCAGCATATCGTAGCCAAGAAAGATGATGTCCTACTCATAGTCTTCAGATACAACCTCCACCAGGAGCTATTTATTTTTCCCCCCTTTCCTTTAAAAGGCTCGTTGCAGGAATTATGTGCAATGTGTCCCTTTTCTGATCCGTGACCACCTTGGAAAAGCTTCTCACAAATAAAGCACCATGGAAAAGCATTTAGGTTTCCATAGTAACTGCATTTACCTATTTACCCTGTATCCAAAATTGTTCAGTATGTCTGCACCTCCTTATCAGCTCCACTTGAGGTAGTAGAGTACAGCTAGGGTCAGGGCTTCAGCTATCAGGGCACCAGCAGTTTAATCTAGCAGTTGTAGGGCTCCAGTAGATCAACATTACACCTCTGACCACATCTAGAGTGCACAGGAAATCAGACTGGGACAGACATCCAATTTTGATTCCGATCACATCAGAGAGTCTGTTTTGCTGGATTTCTGAGACAAATCTGGGTGTGTGTCAGGCTGGCAGCATATCCACTATAAACAGTTCAGGTTACACCCCCTCTACCTCCGTTCAGCTCGCTATTATATAATCGTAAGCCCACATTTCTAGGAAAGCGTCTGAGCCTGTAAAAATCCTATGCAGAAATGCATCTAATATTTAAATATCACAAAATATTCTCTTCCTGCATATACCTCATTGCAGTACTTAATTCTAAAATAATTGCTTGCATTTTTTTTTAATTGAAAGAAAAACTTCATTACTTTTGTGATTTTTTTTTCCAAATAATAAGAAATAACAAATAGGGTCAAATTCAGGCACTATGTAGGCAAAACTCCCACTGAAGTGACTAAACTTACACAGAAGTCAATGGCAATTTTACATGGAAAAGGACTTCAGGACCTGTCCCACTGCATTGAAGGGCCTGAGCTGAGGGGTTCTGAGCTCACAGTCGATTGGAGTTGCAAATGACAGCTTTATATTGGAATCAGGCCCCAATATTGCAGGAAAAAAACATGAATAGTTGTTGCAATGATCTAGTCCCTACTGTAATGTTAATTAAAGTATAATGAAGACAGCATACATTCTGTCAGTGAAAGCTTCAGCATGCAATCATTCAAAGTAGCACTGACAACACATAGCCTTGCAAAATACCAAGTAGATACTTTGAAAAAATTAAACATGCACTGATTCCTAAAAAGTCTTGTATTTTGCCATCTAATTAATCTTCTCTTGCTGTTTCTTATAAAATTAATACTGAAATCCTTTCTAAAATATTTATGGATACATATACATTTCATAACAAAAACTGTATCATATAAATATTTCTCACAGAAGCTGCAGAGATGGTGTGAGCAAAAAACTCCCTTCTGGGATTTTAGTAAAAGCAGATCTCACAAAGGATCTGGAAAGAAGAAAAAAAAAAAAACAACACAACCTTAAATTAATGTAGTCTTATATATCCATACTTACAATAATGATCTGCTCATGACAGAGACATTTACTTATATAAGTAAAAAAAAAAAAAACAAAAAACAAAAAAAAGAATGTTACAGGTTTCATGTAGTACAGAAGAAGGTATAAAATGGGATGTGTGCATGTAAACAGACAGACAGACAAATGAAAGAGATGCAAAAAACAGGATTCAAGGATGCAGTATAATTTTAACATATTAGCTGATAATTCTGAATGCTGGAGATACCCCATGCAGCAAACATCCTTCCCTGTGCACTGAAAACAGCACACATCCTCGTTAATTTAAAATCATAAATTAAATAATCAAATGCTTACAGCCCTTACAGTGAGATAACATCAGGCGGAACGCTGCGAGGAATAGATCTGGCATTTTCACATAAAGCATTATCTTTGGTACAAGTACACCAGGCAGGACATTTTGGCTTCACTGGTTTCTTCCCTTCAGTCAGCAAAAGCACAGATAAAAGGCATAAGAAATAAGCAATTCTTCTAAAGGGTCTGCTGGCATTTCCCATTCTTTTGATCTGCTCTCGTTCCAGCCAGTTGAAAGAATATCCCAAAACATGAACAGGGGTCCTTTATTCAGCCATTGGATGTCTTTCTGTAAGTCCAGGTCAGTATTTGTTTCTTCTTTCTCAACCCTTTTCTTTCTCTTTCACTCTGGTTTTGTAGACAGAAACCTGCAGCTGATCTGTATGTTTCCACTCACTCAGGCAACGTACTGCTCAGAGAGGAGACCTGCGAGGTGCTGTAAGATGAGGAAAATCCAACCGGCTGAAGGGGAAAAAAAAAAAGAAAAAAAAAAAGAAAAAAGACTTGCATCACCACAAAAACACTGAGCACAACACAGCATTAGATTGCAAACTGATGTAACTGAGAAATACACAGCTTTCTGTTTTCACAGGGAGGCCCTTTCCCTGTTACCAAAAATAGTACAGCATTATGTTTTGCTGGTGGGTGGGTGAGTGGGTGTGGGGTGGAGTGTATGTGTGTGGGGGGAGACATCAGTCATCTTTTACTGG
The DNA here is from genome assembly GCF_027791375.1 of Indicator indicator. Classification (NCBI taxonomy): domain Eukaryota; kingdom Metazoa; phylum Chordata; class Aves; order Piciformes; family Indicatoridae; genus Indicator; species Indicator indicator. Next base: position 14,797,015 of record NC_072016.1, on the reverse strand, counting down.
ATCCCTACAACCTCGTGAACCTTTGAGAATTATGCTTCACATACTGCAAGCAGCAGAACTAACGGCAGTATCCACAGGAAAATGAAAGAGAGTGAAATCATCAAAAGCATTGCTGCAAAAGCTGTTAGATTAATTTTTATCCTTAGCCCTTATTGCACATATTTGTATGACTGAAAAACAAGCTGCCACACATGGAAAATATTACAATGTATGACAGAATGCCTACAACTGTCATTCCTAAACAAAATATTTTCTCATGCAAAATAGACATGAAGTGTGCTTGCTTTTTTTTTAAATTTTATTTTCTTTCTTAGAAAAAGAATAATTCTTGTTACATGTCTTCTATGCTGGCTAAATAAGGTGGATCAAGCAGCATTCAAAATGGCCAACTTCAATCGAAAGTTCAAGTTAAAAAACATATTTGCATGAAGTCATTTGCATTTCCCATTTTAGATGGGAAAAAGAAAATTGTTATTTAAACACTAGCTATGTTAAACATGTAGTTACGAATGGACCTTCTTTGAAAAGTGACAGGATAAGGACAGATTTTGATGATAATAACGAATCTTTACAATGCTGCCTGGAGGCTGCAATTGAAATGAGTGCTAGATGCAGTATGAGTACTCTGCAAGATACAGTCCACAGCCTGAAGACTTTACAGTAAACTACATTAAATATTTTATAGAGAACTAGAGCAGCACCTAAGTGTTATTTTATAAGGAATGGTAAGACAAAACTGACAAATGCCAAATAGCTGCAAAGCCATATGGGATGATTTTATTTTTTCTAATATAGGATTGCTCTTAGAAGACTTTGGCAAACTTGAATAGTTCTGGACACTTCCCTGTCAGTCTGGCAGCATGTTAACTGCTTATGTTACATAGATCACAAAGCCTACTAGAGTTGACCCAATGGTACAGAAGTTTAATACAAAATTTAATACAAGTCATGCAAACTCTTGACTCCTTCATGTAGGTGCTGTCTCATCATCAGGAGACCCCTGATCTCTTGATGAGGAAATCTCTCTTGGCTTCTGGTTACTCCTCCTTTGATTTCACATGGCCACCCAGCTCTGGCCCATTGCTTCTATTCTACAGACCACAAAAACTCAAGAGCAGCACCAGGCCATGTCTGTCTTCCTCAGGAACAATGCCAGCAAGGCTTTAAGTGCATACCTATGTAGGCACCCAGCAGGAATTTCATATGCTATTAGTAAAGGATATCAAAGGGGAACAGCAGCCTGCAAAACTGCAAGAAACTCATTGTATGCATACTAGGCAGGACCCAACATTGCTGCTTACCTGGGCAGTAGCTGAGGTTTGTCTCCCTAGGTTGAGAGGAGACCCACAGAGCTCACAGCAGGTGGTGGGACTGCATCCTCTGAGGGACTGGGGATTGCCAGAAACATCCAAAAAGCTTTCAGAGGCAGATGATCACCTCTGAAGGCCCTGCTGGAAGAGGACTTTGGTGCCTGTACATTGGCATGCTCCCCACCAGGCACCCGTACCTACAGAAGAGGGCAGCTTGTGCTTTTTCAACTTACTCGCTCTCCACGGTGTGTTTTTTTAAAGCTCTTTATTAATTTAAGTGAGAGACCACGTTTTTGCTCTTAAGAAAATCTTCCCTGTCAGTGGTGTCTTAACTTCAACTAGGAGTGACACAAGCTGTGTTATTACTGAGTCCTTCCAACTTCTGAAGGAAATGGTACAGAATTACAATAACCAAAGCACTGAAATCATTATAAAGCAAAAACTGATGCCTTTCCTTGGATATAAAGGTTACTTCTCAGTATGGAAATGATCTAATTGTCTGACTGAGAACAGAGTTGGATTTGTGGAACTTGTATAAGTAGGGTACATCATCTTCTCCCCTCTAAGATGTCCAAAGGCATAGATTTTGGTGAGGTGAGAACAGAAAATTCTGTAACTTTTCTGCAAGAGAAGAGCTCTGTTGTTGTTTGTTTGTTTATTCCTGGCAGAGCTACCCATTGCCATGGCAATATTTTGCCATTGATGGTGAAACCCTGTGTTTCATTTCCTTTGGCTCGTTCACTGAAATCCACCATCAATTACTTAGGCATTTCTTTTTAGTTAATACTCCAGCCACATTGTGAACCCCCTGAAAACTTTGCAGTCTAGCATTGTTTACTGCAGCAGAGCAAGTAACCTTACTTCAGTTTTATTCATCCAGACAATCACCTAGAAGTTTGTTTTCTATTCCAAACTACATGTCAAAACAACTGGTTTTTCCAAAATTGTGAATATTATGAATATTTAGAACAGCTCTATCAAAAGAGAGGCATAATTCATTTTCCAGAGTCCTTTTGTGCCAAGCTCAGCATCTCATTTCATGACATGTAGTAATTTTAAAACAAATTGGTTCACGGGTTTTCAGCAGTGCAGCTGCTCTCCAGCCATTGCAACATTTGGCTCACCTATGCCATCATTGTTTGTTTCCTGGCTAACAGAGCAGGCAACGGCCTGCTGTGCCCACAGCCCAGTGCCTCCCTCCAGGTCCTTGCTAGTTTATTTTCACTGGGGTTTCAGGGACTGATTAGGCACAACGCGATTCAAAGTTTATTTATTATTCTACCAACACGGTTCCTTCAGAAGGATGAAGAAGTTCTGGCTTTGCGTTACTCGGTCTGCTTCCAATCGTTTGACAACGTTTTAGATGAAAACTCTTCCCCTTGCCGTGCAACGGCGGTGCTCGCCGGCAGACATGTTCCAGCGTGGGCAGGGATACTCTGGGCTTCTGGCTGTCACTCTTGGTTCGGTTTCGGTGCCCAGCAGGCTAGCAAGTCCCGACGTGGCCCTCTGCGACACCCACCCCCCGCGCTGAGGGCTGTGTCGCCGCCCGACCCGGGGCTTTGGGGCCCTCACCCGCTACCCGGTATCCCGGCAACCGCCACCGCCGCGCTGCCAGTGCCTTGCCTTGCCTTGCCTGCTGCCGGCCCCGCCGGTGCTGTGCGGGCCAGAGCCGGTGTGAGGAGAGGCCCGAGGGACCGAGAGGCGCGAAGGGAGGGCGCTGTGGCCCTGGCTCTTCCTTTGCCTTCCCCACCGGGGCCCCCTTAGGATTTCTGCCCTCGTTGTAGCGATGGAGAATCAACCCTCACTGCCCTGCGCAAAGCAGGTTTTAGAATTCCCTGCACTTTATTTGTATGCTGTGATATTTCACCTCTTTAATTTTGACTTGAGCTAAGTAAGCCTTAGAGACTGATCATTTCTCACATAGTCATTTGATAGCGTTAGAATCAAATCTGTTATTTCTTCCAGTGTATCCAAACTGTTTGGTAACAGCATTTTTTTATAGTAATCAACCATCTAATAACAAGCTGGTATATGGCTGTCAAAACTAAAAATACTTTTGCTAGTTGTCATTAGAGGTGTTCACCACCTTCCACTACTTGTGTCCTTTGGTTAGACTCAGCACAAATTTTGTAGCTTGGCTTCTAGAGCAGACATATGCATTTATTATTGTTAATATTTACTAAACATATATTTTTAGCAAGTATTCTAAAATGTCTGGCTAAAATGTGAATACTTCTATGAGTCAATCTGTTTGCTAAAATATTTGAGTAAAGCAAACACAAATGATCAGAACATAAAGCCAAATATTATTTTAAAAAATATTTAATACCTTTTTTAGGGATTCACTCTGCTCCACTATTTGCATATTCACATTAGACCAATATATTTTCATTACCAACATATGACAAAATTTCAATAAGCTTCCTGTGTTTTCATGCTCATATGTAGTACAAAGGGAAATGTATTCCCTTTGCAGATATATATACTGTTGTGGTTATCCTTTATTTCATCCTGCTTTTAGAAAATTGCATTGCCTTTTCTATGCTCGGTTGGAGCTGCCTGCACTTGATATGGCCTAATCCAAAATCCACTGAATGCCAGACTTAGTGAACTTTGCTGTACTTGCTGTTAAGCCTATAATATTACACTACATAGATATGTAATAGTCTGAATCACTCCGAATCACTTAATGTTTGGGGGTGGGGGGGGAATTTTCAACCCACCACACCCTGATATTGTGAGTCTTCTAAAGAACAAAACATTGTCATTGCCATATTACCACTGTGTTGGAGCAGAAGGATTTTGTGATCAAGGCCTTTAACAAACATCTCATGAGTCTGAGTTCTTCCTCAGTGCCACCCTTTTAACAAATTCTGCAGTAAATGGCAAATTCAAAGCAGCTGAGACCAAGGCTGTACTTTCAATAAACAAAACAAAGTCCTGTGAATTCTAAACAGTTCTGAAAAGACTATGCTTCCTGGTGGATCTGGCACCAAGACCCATTGACAGGAAGAGGCCTTCTGCAGGTTAGGCATAATAAAACTTGAGATGCTTTTATACCAGCTCATAGCTTGGGAATGATCAAAGGGCTGGCCAGAACTTTTTATTTGGAAAGTTCTTCTGACTTTGCCCTGTCTTGTCTATACAGGTCCCTATTACGGATATCCCTCTTTATTACACCACAAGAGTTTCATTAAAAGGAGAACAACCAGGCCAGATCACATGTCAAAAAGCTGAGAAAATAGCTACTTAATTGCTGCCAACTTTAAAGGAAAGAAAAACTTGGAGGGTGGCCTCCTCTCCCTTGCATAAAGTAGCCAGTTCACAGTTCACCTTGGAGTTAGAAGTGATCACCTCGGAAGAGAATCATGTCTTATGGACATAATTGCATGGTGATGCAGAACACCTACTTCAGTAAGCATATCCTGGTGAATGTGCAGGTGGCTCTAGGACTGCTTGCTGGCTTAGGTACGCCAGAATTTGAAGAATGACAACAAAGTATGTCAGGAGAGATGTACTGTTATCTGAGCTGTCATTCTTTAAGGAAAACAGATGCACGGTGTATTTGAGCCAAAGAGAAGCTAGGCAAAATTAATCTGTGTTTAGCTTTTATTTGGTTACAGCCAAGGACTTGCAACATCATATTGATTCTTGATGCTTTATTTTCAATTGCAGGTCTTTTAAATAGTAAAGAACATTAGAAATTACCTCAGAAAACAAGTTAAAGCTATAAAATTTCTACCCCTTGTGAGCTTAAAGGCTCTCTCAGGCTGGGAAGCACCTAAGGAGGAAATCTCATCCAACCTCCTGGGAAAACAAGAGGGATAAAGGCTAAGAAGCTAGATAATAAGCATCCAAAATGTATTATGTTTTGATAGCACATGACTTTTAATCCAGTATCTCAACACTTTAAGGACCTAATCCACCATCTTTGAACAGCTGATATTTACAATACTGCTAATGTTAAATGTTTACATGTTTTGAAGAATGATCGTTCCTGCTGATCTGACTGTCTTCCAAGGCAGGCAAATAAATGCCACCGCTCAGTAGCTTTACCTTATGAAAGTAAGGAGAAAGAATAGAACAATCAAACAGAAAAATCCATTAGCTGTTCTTCAGGTCAGATATAGACATAACCTCAACAACTGTACTGGCTCTTTACTATGAGAAAGAGCCCACAAATCCCATTAATCTGGTTATGTGTTGACCCCCAGTTTCCTCTGGGGTTGTCTGTTCCTGCTCCTCTAAATGAGATTGAGCCTGTAGAAAACCCAAGGCTAGGACTCCTCAGCGATTCCCTAGCTCCTGTATTCTGTTTTCCAGGAAAGTGGGACCAGTTGCTTTCTCAAGTGTTTTAAAAGCTCATAAACTCTGTTACAAAGCACTGTGCTTTTCAGCATGTAATCCAGTAGCATAAAGTTAACTGCTCTCCTGGATACTAGCCTTTTTTCTTCAGACCTAAACAAATGAATCCTACTTTGTTCCTATCGTCAGTATTTTGCCTTGAAAATGCTGACAATGGATATTTAGAGTTGAGGAAGACATGGAAAGTGCATGCATACAAGCTCAAGAGCAAAGGAAAACGCAATTCAAGATGTGTGAACCTATGCTACTTCATGGTTCACAGCAGGAACTCAGACCACACTTAACACACAAAGAAGTATTAAGGAAGGAAATAACATAAAAGAACACCAAGTCTTCATTTGCTGCAGAAATATGCACTTTCTCAATCTTTCAAGAAAATTTTCCAGAAAATTTATCTGTAGTTAATTTGTATTGTAGGAAGATCAGTGTCTCATGTGTGCAAGGCTGGAAATGGGGACTCTTGTTAGCCAGGTGACATGCCCATCCACTTCACTGGAACTGACATCAGACTTGTCACCTAGCATGCATCCTAATGTAAGATTAAACTGCCCTCTATAGGAACCTCTCAAGGAGGAACAGTCGTGGTCAAATATGCAAGTTACTTTTTTGCCTTTCTTTAACCTATACAGCCTGATCAGGCATTAAAAGCACAATATTACTGAGAGAAGCTGCATTTAATTTATAATTGGAAATAGTCTCATAACTTCTGGAGAAACTCGTGTGGTGACATTGAGAATGTGGTTCTGTGCAACGTTTAGTAGGATGGTTTCTTTCTTCCCAACACTTTCATGGGTTCTTGGTTCTGCCTTCATCCACATCTCCCTACTGGTGTTTCTATCTCTAATGCTTCTCTCTGGACTGGATTAAATACATGATGTGGTAAAATAAAATAAAGGGGGGGAAATATAAAAAAATACGCCCTAGACAAGGTCAAATCCTTCCAAAACAAAACAAGAATTGTTAGAGCCAGAAGCTGCAGCTGAGGACATGAGCAAACAGGGAGCATAGGCTTCACCATTAGAGGAAACATATAGGGACCCACACATTTAAGGGGCAGTTTCATTATTACAAAGTCTCACAAACATTTAAATGAACCACAGGACAGAATTGGTGACAAAATACCTCAGTCTGGATCAAAGAGGACAAAATATGAACCTCATAAAATGTCCTAGCATTTTGCTAGCATTCTTTGGAGGACAGACCCTCAACAGGTATATACAAACTGACATGTGATAGTTATGATCTCCACTCTGCCTGCTCCTTGCACTATTTATTCATTTAGTAATGGTTCATAGGAGGTATCCTTCATGCCTAAACTAAAAATACAGAGGGATAGAAAATCCAGTCCAGTAAGAACCCTGTGTCCAAAACAAAATGTCCCAGATTTTCTAGCATGAGCAAATGTTTTTTATACACCCCAAACAACATACCACTGTCACTGTAGCTAAATGCCATTTAATTGGCAGATAGAAAAGTCTATAATACATTTCTTCATGGAAAAATGTTTGAGCTCTTCCAGTTTGCCAAGATGCTAATTAAAAACAGACAGCATGTTATAAAACCCTTTCCTTGACCTGTGCTATCTTACACTGCCCTTCTGTACTTTTTCATGACATTGCCTCCCTGCAAAATTATTCTAATCTTTATAAAATTGTATTTAATTTTTCTTGTCATTTTGTGGACAGAAAAAGAAAGTAACTACATATTATTTATTTAAATACACATAGGAAATTCATTTGTTACATGGTGGAGATAATAGGCTTTTGAGGAGAGAATCTTTACTCAAAACCAGAAGGTTTCTACATCCTGAATAATTCACAATGAAATAAATCTCAGTGTAGACTGAAGTCACTGAAATAGTTCGAGTAAAGCCTTATTGGAGTGCCACTGATACAATGAATTACACAATGAGAAGGACGTGCCTCATCAAACACATATTGTTTCATCATCACTAATCAAAATGCTTTACAAAGCAGGGGTTTGGATCAGTGCTGAAACATTTTAAGGGGTTGTTGGTGATGGCTCCACAAGTGTATTTTACTGTTTTATTGTTCTTAAAAATTCAAGAAATTTTGAAAAAATACCTTCTTTCAATAAGAGTTGATCCCTTTTGCCTCAAGCAAATACTAGGTCTGCCTGACACTCCACCCCACTCTGTGGTGGGCACACTGCCACTACACAAGCCCAGCACAGATTCTCCATCAAATAAGATACCACACCAAGCTGAACTCCCTGGTTCCTTTTTCTTACAAACTGTATCTGCCCACAGAAGAGACTCTGGAGGGCTGAAGAAGTCCATCACATCTGTTTGCTCATATGCCAACATGATCTTTACTCATCACAGCTTTAAGAAACTATTTGCTCTTTTGGATGCTGCCTCTCTCCCTGTGGAGTGGGAGGGCAAAACCAACACAACAACGTTATCTAAGAACTGGCTGTGTTTTTAAATGTAGAGAGATACATATTCTAGTTATGACTGCTCAGAAGATAAAGGATTTTCCCTACCCTGAGTATGATAACATTCACATTTTGACCTTACAATGCTTTCTATGTAACACTTTTCCAAGACAACGATCCAAATTCCATACAGCTTTCTTTTAGACTCCAGTCACTTGTGGGAATCTTCAAGTTTCCATTATTGCTGCCCTTGTGATTTAGGCAAAAATCATTAAAACTGCAGGGCTTAATTCCCAGCCTCAATATATCAATAAGAAGTAATAAGAGCTCCTTCATGAAGCAATATAGCTCCCCAGCTATGAAAATAGCACACATTACTGATTAAACAAAGACATGCAGATTTTTTCCTAAGCAGTTTTTGAAGCAAATATGTAAGAGAATATGTAAGAGAAAAAGAGAAGGACAAAACCCCAGAAGAACTCAAAAGAACAGTAGAGGCATCACAGAAAACAACATCTTGAATCCCAGGCATTGGGAAGGGGGGCTTGAGAAACATCCCTAGAGAACTTCTTGGAGCAAGTATTGGCTGAAAAGAGCTTGGAGTCTCCTGCTGTTCACTCAGAGAAATGAATGCTATACTGTCTTTGCAAATAAAGACTGACTCAAAGATACCTGATTCCATTAATAATTTATTTTCCTAACCAGAACAATCTGAAATAATGTCTTTTTAGATAACTGCTCAGGTCATAAGTAGAATACTGCTCTACTGTGTCTGACACCTCTAGCTGCCCTCAGGGAGGCAGATCTCCCTTTACATACGCATTATATACACGAAGATCTCTCTCTAGAGCTATATATAGCATCTATTCACAGAGGAGCACCACAACCACTTATTCATTCTTTTCATACTTTACCTGCTGTTTTCAAGACTGCCCTCATGCTAAAAATAGCTTTGCATATTAGAGGAGGGTTGCTATAGATTCAGAACGGGCGATGTTAGCAAGACAGCTAAATCCCTCTTTGCTGAGGACATGGAGAATCCACGTGGATGTGGCTGATGGGCAACTGCATTATTAACTGTGACCTGGGATGCAGTGCCCTTTCACAAAGACTCTCAAGCTCCAAGGCTGGGGTATTTGTGTTGTTCTAAGACTGCAATGAACTGTAAATCAATACAAATCATGGGTGTCACCATAAGTTTCAGGCTTTTTCATATTGTAGTGTTAGACCACAGTACAACAGTACCTTTATATATGAATAGCACATTAGATTCTTTTTAACTGGGAAAACAATTTGATATTCTGTTGTATGGGCATATATTTCTGCAAGCATTGACATCTCTGAGTAAGATAATACCAAAATGCTTCGTTAAGTTGTTCTTACTACAGAGCTGAAAGGCTAACAATTCATCATCTAATTGATTACTTTCAAGGCAGCAATGAAACAACACAAAAACATTGTATTACATACTGTTGTTTTAAACTTCTGGCAGTGCACTTTCTGACAATGCTGACAAAGCTAACGTTAATTTTGGAAGTTATCTTCCTGTCTACAGTTTAATAGATAGCGCAGGTGAAAAACTGCTTATACATAACTATCTAACTCATATACAGCAAAAAGAGTGTACTATAGATAAGTGTAATATGATTGTTAAGGTTACAAAACCTATGTTTTCAAAATCTGACAAAAATTGTGGAATCATGATTTTATTTTGTCAAGCTTGAGCACATAGAGGCTTTGAGAACTGTCTCTAGAACAGTTATACTCTGCAGTTATAAGCATATTAAATATCTCTTAGCTCTCAGAAGTCATTTGTCTACAGCAGGAAAATATAACAGATTGCAACCTTTCAAGATGATGATCAGATTAACAAAGATATAAGCAACTGTCTGAATAAGATTTGTCTTTCATAATGTAGTAAAAATCCTTCCAATGTAATCTTGAAGGCAAGATACATGAATTAAAGGGCAAGTTGCAAGAAAGAATAGATAGCAAAATACTTGTCATTAAAGGTAACTCTTACCTAGAAATACAGAATTTTGAAATATATATAAAAATATTTTAAACTTCCATATTTTTATATATATATGTATACATGTATGTATATATGTGTATATATATATATATAAAAAAATATAATTTTTACGTATTTCACAGTATACATTAGGTCCCAAACACATAATAAACCAGATTAATTTCTGGATACAGAATACCTTAAACTTACTCAGCTACATTCAATTCCTTAAAAAATTAGGTGATTTTAGAAAATTACAATGAAAAGTTGAAGCTCAATAGACAACTATGAGAGAAAGATTCTGCTTCAGGAGTGCTGTATTAGAAACTGAGTTTAATGTTTCTTCTCCAAATAACAATTTTCCTAGTTCTTAAAACTTGTGGCTGGATGATGACGATATCTAAGATAAATGAGGTAGTCAGAAGAGTATCTTCCTTTCATTAACAGACTCAGATACTGCCAAATACTAACTGCAGGCTAAGGTTCAAGTGAAACTTATTTGTACAGGGAAAGAATGGCATGGATTGACTAAGACAAGATTATATTACAACAAAGCCTAATATAAGTTTAAATAATACAATCCATCTTTTAAGAATTGTGTATTTGAGCACAGTGTAATGCAAACTTGAGAGAAGATTCCATGATATGCTAAAGGAAGTGGGCTTTCTCTCAAATCCCACTTCATGTCTTGAGCCTTATCTTTCTTGTAGTGAAGGCCCTCAGGAAGATACGTAACTGCTACCATTGTAACATATCAGTTGCAAATTGAATGTGGTTTCAACAAGCAGCAGGATCTCCCCCAGGGTCCAGGCTGGACTGTTTCTTTTTACTTGCTACAGAAACTTTCCTCAGCTGCTTTTTGGGTCTGCCATTTTCACTTCTAGAGTTGTAGATACTGCATGGCTCAGTGTTACTGGCTATAAGTAACATAACTTGACACTTGAAATTAAGTTCTCATTGTTCTCATTTAGGATAGTTCTTAGTTTTCTACTTCGATGCAATGAAATGAATAGTATCCTAGCAATGCCTTCAACTGAAAGGTGGATAGTATTTCAGTACTTTATGTCTGAATAATATTGGTGATTAAACAGCACAAAATTGTATTTAATTTGAAATATAACTCCTATTATTTCCTAAATCTAGCAATCATTAGTATACTTTCACTAACAAAAGATCAGTTCTAGCAGAATGGCTAATGGTATTATTAATTAAACAAGGTCTCAAAGTAGTACTCTAAAAGCATGTTCATAAAAAAACCAAGTTTAATAGAATTTTTACTGATTCATCCTACTTCACTGCTCAGGACATCCTCTTTGAATTCATGCATCCTTCAGTTTCCACTGAATGATCACTTGATCACCTCAATCCAAATACTACCAGTCTCTACTTACAATTACTGTACTACTTTACTACACAAAGTAACCCACTGAAATCAAAAGGTGAAATGAGAGTTGATTCTGTTATCATTATGCCTTATTATGCTCTTAATACCTTATCTTAAAAAATCTGTCTGTGAGATTCCAAACACTTGTCTACACACTATATATTGCAAATAATTCCTGCTATGAAATATTTTCTTAGCTCTAGTATGATCAGTGGAAAACACTGTGATGAACACACCTAATCTGCTGCAGAGTCCAGTTTGCAGAACTGACAGTCTTGATTCCTGAATTAAGATCTCAACTTTCGGTTTAGATGTAACACATTTCTGGAAAACCTGTCTGCTTCTGGAACACCTCTGTAGGAATGAGATCTTATTTCTCTATTACATTACATCTTAGACTCAGAAGCACCTTTCTTTTCCAGTTTTTACAGAACGCTGGGTACACAAATAGTGCCTAACAGCTTCTATGACTCAGAAGACAGTGACTTGCCACTCACCCTTTTATATGGAAGACTTTAGATTCCATACATTTAACTGTGAATGATTTGTACCTTCCCTCAACTGTCATCATAGGTGACTATTATGGATATACTTACATGGTAGACATGCACAAAAAAGCAGGAAACAAGGGAGTATCTTTTCCACTATGGTTTAAAACCACAATGGACTGTAATTTTGCTCACATATTCTTTTTATTTTCACAAAATAAATCCCATGGACAGTGATATAATTTAAAAACAAGTACATTGCTTGTTAGTAGGTTGTGATTTTCTATTGCCAGTTTACTCTATATTCCTTCCCTTGTTTATTATTCTTTCCCTGTTTTTATTTATGCACCTGAATGCCGTCAGTTGCATTCCACCATAGCAGATCTAGACATATAAGTAGGATTAAGCATTCTTTGCTCTCTTAGGAAAATATTCATACTTTGAGGAATTTAAGCATAATGCTCTTCTAAAATCTCTTTGAATCAATACTGGAGCATGTTGGAAAAGTTAATTTCTGTATTACAATTATTCCAATGCAGGTTGATAAAACTTAGAAGTATTATTTTGTGCATAGTGATAATTACTTTTTAATTAAATTCTTGATAGGCTAGAGTCGTTATATATGTTTATGCATGCCTGCATACATGTGTAATCATTTAATGAGCTTTGTTCTCAACAGAGCTGCCAAACTGTAAGCTCCGGAGACCAAAATTACCTGCCACACAGCAAATGTGGCACTAGCAGTGATAACTAAAGGACACCAGTCAGGACTCTATGTAATATATCTTTAGGGGATTTATTAGGTAAAATTCTTTACTCTTTGCTTGGGGCCCAGTTAATGGTATTTTTGAAAATCACAGAAACTTCAGGATGAAGGTTGTTGCTACCAGGGTTCCCTTAATTGCAACAGAATAAATGATTTTCAAGATAAGATTCCTGCATAACTCTGTAGTCAATGTTGAGAAAGCTAAAATATATGTTAGAAATGGTAACAGCTGTATTTATTTATCAGTGATTCACTAGCAGCGTAAGCAATACTACCATCACATAGAGCCTTGAGCATTTATTAAGCCCATGATAATGAAGATTAAGGCTTCTCCTCTGCCAAAGGTAACAAAAAAAATTGACTTTGTGAATTGTGCTTAAAATTGAGAGGCCTTATCTGCCTCACAGGAATTGGAGCCAATGGAATGAATCAACTCAGGTTGTATTTTCTAACACTGTAGCCTAGGATTCATTTTACCATATTGATCAGCTAAGACTAAAACTGCAATTTCCTCATATTTTTCTTCTTGGGAGGATTTCACATTGACTGAAAATTTCAACTCGAGTTTTAATAAAAGACCTCAACATTCTTTTTTATCCTGTCAGCAGAACAATCTGAAATTTGAGATGTGCACTGTCTTCTTCTTGAGCTTTACCTTAGAGTTTATAAAACCAGTTCCCAAATTTTGGTCTCGAAGTAAATGGCTCTGTAGGCAGCCAACAGAACCACTGCCTTCAGATGAAGTCTAACAGTGCATTAGGTACTAAGTAGTTGTGGAGGTCTGCAGTGATTTTTTTCATCTTAAAAGTACAGGAGCCTGGAATAAGAAAGGCCCATGGGTCAAACTCAACTTCATATGGTCTCCTAAAATTCCATCATCTCTCAGCTCTGCCTTTAGTTATACAGAATTGGGGCCAAATTTTCAAAAGAAGAAAAGTTTTCCAAATTGTTTATGATACTGGAAGCTTTAGTGTTCTAGAAACTCTGTCCACACATGATGTATCTAACATTTATCTCAAATGGTATTAAACAGGAATAATAAATTAGAAAATGTCCACTGATAGTTGGAATTTAGGATATTCTACACTCTTACAATAGATATCACATTATTATCACTGTTTTATATTATTAACAAATACAATAGTTCTGGTTATTCATACAAATGTTTGGGAGTTTGGAACAAGGAAGAACACTGATGAACAATCTCATGCTATTTTTTCAAAGGCACTTTTCTATCGATGATTACACAATGAAATGGTAATTGAAATTTCCAAACAGCATAAACCAGCATATTTGGTCTCAAAATAATGAACATAGCATGGTCTAGTCTAGTCTAACTGACTCTATACTGGAAACAAATTTAAATCCAGAAGTGCTTTTATTGAATAAATTCCTTATCAGCCAAACAAGTAAAACTGCATTTGCCTTTTAACACAGCAACATTGACATCTAGTGGCTAAACTCCACGTTTTGCATTCTTTGTAAAACAAAAAATACTAACATGTAATTTCAGTAGCCTGCTCTCTTTACACAACCTCTAGATGTTTACAAAATCGTGGTAGTCTTCAATGAATAATCTGGAGTGACCAGTTCCACTGCTGGGAACTGGTTGAGTGGGAGCCATTTCTCCTCAGCCCAGCTCCACTTGTTTTCCCTGACTGTCAGGAAGTCTTAGGCTTGGACGTCAACTTCCTGACTTGAAGTATACACCTCACTTGATGCTCGTTGGGAGGCATAGTGCATCCCTAAAATTGTACACAGATACATCAAAAAGAAGAGTTACACTTACTGAATGTCATGTTACTGGCATATGTGAACGTCCATCTTTAGTTCTACTTGCTTTTCTACAAATTACTAAGGGGCTTCAGATAGAGAAAGATGAAAATCAGGAACACAACAGATGCCATGAGACTCTTTGTACTATGAAGACAAAAATAAATGATTTGGCCGCTTCATAAACATGTAGAAAATAGGAAGGTGCCAATAAAAAAAAAGTTAGAAAGACTAATTCCTCATTTTTTCAACAAAATAACTGGCTTAAATGAGAAAGAGGAAAGAGTAGACAGGATAAATCTCAATTTTACTAGCATTTGTCATGGTTCCACATTACTCTCTCATAATCAAACTCAAATGTAGTCATACATGTCCTCTAAACAGCTCTTATAATGGTTATGGTTGTCAGTGCCTTCCTTCCTCTTGCTCTCCAGGCTAGTGGTAGGTGCCTCATCTGGCCTGCTGGCAAAGCTGCCCCATTTGCTTCAATAAAAATTGGACCAGTTTTTTAATTAGCTAACCAAACCAAATTTGACCAAACAAATCACAGGATCTTCAGTTTAAGCAACTTTACGAGAATATTTTAGGAGGCCATAATCTGCAGGAATCCTTGTCAGCTATACACTGACAAGGATTAAACAGCTATGTTTAGTGTTTCTTAGAAATATAGAGAGAAATCAGTTTGAAGAAGAGCAATAAAACATTGAGTAAGAGTTGTCAAAAATGTAACCTATATGGAAAGGCTGAAGTACTTTCTTTAGCTTCACAAAGGGATGACAAGGCATATATGACTTCCAGTATTTAAAGACTTTTTACTCAAATGTACAGTTCTTGATTTCTGTACCAACTTCCGTAGGGCATTAAGAAATTATCTCAAGTAGCAACAAAGGAGAATTATCTTAGGTGTTAGGAAAAAACAATTACTTAAGAGATTAACAGATTGAGCTATTTATGCTGTGAAATCTCCTATACTGGAAGCTTTTAGGAACAGCTCAATAAGCATGTCACACATGATTCTTTGAATTCTGCATCTCTGTGATTTAATACCTTCTTTTGATACATAGGCACTGATAAAAGTACTACCTATAAAAATACCCTATATAAACCGTCTCATATGTAGCCCATTTCTATATTTAGGGCAGAAGTAAGAACTACAGTGATGTTGTCTCCTTTGTGGGCCATGAAGTTCTGGGCTACTGTAATTGAAGAGTATAGTTTCTCGTAATTGCTAAGTTGGTCTAATAGAGAGCTGATGCTGAAAGGGTCACCCTTGTTTCTTCTCCTGCTCCACCCTTTCATCCTTAACCTTTTCTTTTGCACCAACGCTGTTATGCATCCCATACCACAGCAGATTAGTCAGAGGAGCTAGACTGGCAGAAAATTAAATACAGCAGTTCAGCAGAAGTAGTCAGATGAGTACTAGTGTCAAGTTCAAGAGCAATGCTTTCTTCAGTAGCAGCTAAACCACAGAACAGATTTACCATGACCACCTCTTCTTTTTCCTGTATTTTTCAGTGCTGGGGGAGAGAAGCTGTGAGAAGAGTCCTTTTTGGTATCAAAGCACATTGATGCTTAACTATGGAGATATTCACATAAGACCAACCTACAATCCTTATACCAATGGCTAAGGACATGTCCAGTTTCAATTTCCAGTTTATTTAGGAGGCCATTTCTGATCCACTTCCCCAGCTGTAGCTTACTGTAGCCTTCATATAAAAAGCAGTCAGGTGATGTTTGAAAGTAATACAGTCAGGCATAAGAAAAGCATAACACAGCAAGATGAAATTATCTAGATGCTATTCTCTGAAAAGCTGTTTGTAAAATAACTTCAGCATCTACAACAGTTGCTATGGTTGGACTCACTGCAGAATTTTTCTCTGTCCCAGAAAACTTTATTTTTTCTATATGCAGGCATTTGTGGCCACAGCAATATGCCAAGAGATTAAACAATTGTAAACCTTCCCTCTACCTTTCCCACTTTTCTTCAAAGTGCATAGTCAATGATAGGTTGGCCCAGTTTCCAGAATCATGTCAGGATTCTTTCACACTAAAGCAGTCTGTCATTTCCGAAAAACAACAAAAAGATGCCTGCTATTACAGCTTCATGGGTATACATTATTTATTTTGACATATTTAAATTATTAATTAGGATAATTCCATTTTTTGCAACACAGTCTCTTCCATTTAGAGGCAACAGTCCATGTTCGGTAGAGCTTCAGCAGAATACTGCACACTCAAGCATATTGCCACTCTCTTCCTTTCCACAGGACACTTGATTATCACCTTTTACATTCCGTCATAATAATAACATAACAAGTGACACAAATACTAGGTTAGGAGAAGAGATACTTTAGTTTTTAAAACTGAGATTCAATAGCCACGCTTAGGAGGCACGCTGTCCACTATGGCATGTGATTATCTTGCTGCAAAATAGCAACCAGATACAACTTATACAACTTACATACTAGTCATAGCAGTATTTAAAAATTCAAATTTTTCCCCTATTAAGCATATCTGTGATTTAAGACTCCAGGAAGCAATAACATGGCTGGGAAGTCTGATACAGTCCAAAAGAAAATACCTGTGATGCAGCAAACCATTTCAGACCTTGTCGGTCAAAATGCTGGTCCAGGTATTGTGCACTCTATTTTTTTATGTGAAACAGTATCAGCTCCTTTACAGCACTTGCTGTATCTGATGACTTAATGCTATAGACAGGTATTTCCCAGCTAGCTTAAGAGAAAATAGGTTTAGTTTATAAAACTGCTTTCCCTGATGCAATCCACAGGCTCCCAAACTATCGCCCAACTGCCGTTCGTCCCCAGTAAGAAACTGGGTCACATACTGTCTTTCCTTCTTCGAATTGCAAGATTCAATTGAAAAGTAGGGAAACCACTAAAACGTGGAAATCAATTTTACTTACTACCTTTCTGAGGCTGCCAGGGCGTTAAAACGGCTGAGAACGAGGTCTGTGCCGCGGTAAGTGTAGCGCACGCACCTACCGCATAAAGCCCGGCCCTGGGGACGTCTGGCAAGCTCCTGCCCGCCGAGCAGCAGCCTCGCGGGGCCCTTTCTCCCTGAAAGGCCTCCTCCAGAACGACCGCCACCTCCCCGACCCCTCCCCGAGGAACCCTTTCAGCGCGACCCCGCCGCCTCCGGCGCCCGCAGCCGGCTCTGAATCCGTTTGCGCTCCACCGCCCAGTTCAGCTACACCAACGGGGACTCCCCAGCCCGAAAGCGCCGGGGACGGTGCAAAGGCGAAGCGAGACGGGAGGAAAGGAACTCGCTAAGGCCTCTCTGGGAGCCACTACGGCCGAATCCTACCTTCCCAGAGACGGAGACCGCCGCAGCCGGGGCCGCGCACCGGGTTCCCAAGCAGGGAGACTCCCCTTGCCCCTAAACATGATGAGCGGTTTTCCCCTCCCATCCCCTGCCGGCGCAGCTCGCCCTCCCCTGCCCGTCGGCACCCCGCCGCGCTCCGCCGGCTCCCCGCGCCCCTTTGCCCTGCGCCGCGGCTACCGCCAGCGGCAGAGAGAGGCAGCCCCCAGCACGGCCCTGCTCCGCCTCTGCTTTCGGTTTCCGGGAGGGGCCCGCCCGAGCAGCCCGCAAAACAGCTCCGAGACTGCCGAGCAGGACCGGGCGGCGGCGGCGGCGGCGGCGGCGGCGGCTCTTTCCTGCGTCCCCAGCTAGCGGCCGCCGCCATGGTGCCCAACCAGCTGAGACTCTCTGCGGCCGTGAGTGAAGCCCGGGAGGGAGGGACAGAAGGAAGGGGCCCGGCAGGGGCGGGAGGCACCGCTGTGGACAGGCCGCGGATGAAGGCCGCGGCCTCCGTAGCTCCGGCGGAGAGGCCAGATCGTGCCATTGCGGTGAAGAGGTCGAGCCATCCTCCCAGCGCGGCAGGAGGGCAGTCGGGGACCATGGCCTGGACCCCGCGGCCTGGACCGTGCGGTCGGCCGAGGGCTGCAGTGATGGTGGCTGTCCGGGCTGGGCGGGCCGTGCAGCAGGCGAGGGCAAAGCTAGATGGTTTTCAGGGTATGAGAACGGCATTGGAAGTCGTGTCGAACCCCCACAGGCCGGTTTTCGGTGTGATTTTTCTCCATGGAGCCCTACAAAGCTCTAATCCTCACTATCATGGCTTGCTGTTACCTACCTTTTACTCTTGCTTCTCTGTTTGTAGTTTTGGAGCTTTAATAAAGGAGCAGTATCTTGTGGGTGTATTTTCTTTTTGTTAGCAGTGTTCACTGTACAGTATAAAAAAAAGCTTCTTGTAATTCGTTTTATAAAGAAGAATTAATTTTAATTGTAACTGTACATGCTTTCAGGTTTTTTTCCCCCCCAAGTGTGGGTTGCAGAGCCTCAAAGATAGCATCAAGGTGGGAAGAGCATTCTGTAGTGAAGCATGCTGACCCTCTACGTGGCACCCTTTAACTAGATAGGGTAGTGCTGTGGGCATAGTTCTAGATCTGTCTGTCCTTCGGACCCTCACAGACTAGGTTGTTTGAACCTTGCTGAACACTCAGGCCTGTTTTGGGTCACGTGTAAGCTGAGAGCAGACAGGATCACAGACCTGTGTGCCGGACAGATAAAGGGGAAAGGGAAGGATGGGAGTGACACTTTTGCGGAGACTAGCAAGATTAGGGTTGGGGTCAGGAGCCACGAGTTGGGCTTTTGTGTATAGTATTGGTTTGCCTTTTTTTTTTTTTTTTAACTGACTTTTTTATGTCAGCTGGATGTTGTGGTCAGAAGTCAACATAAACTATAACGTGTCCATTTCACTAGTGTCCATTGACCACAGATGAGAGGATTAAAGGAGGTTCCTTTTCTAGATGCAAATACTTCTCATAAAAGCAGTGCTACAGAGTTGCAGTATCCTATACTGACATGAACTGTTGACATCTCCTCTATCTGTCATCAGCTGTGTACACAGTGTTTGTATATGTACTGTGTTGCCAGTTACAAGCCCAGAGTTTGTGGGCTTGGTTCTGTCTCCAGTTGCTTTACTAGTAATTAATCCAAGATATGGAAATTACTTAAATGTCAGCAATTTAAATGTACCTGAAACCAGATAGGAGCTTGGTTTAGTTTTGTAGTTTCAGTTTGTTTTGTTGTTTGGGGGAAAAAAAGTGCAATAGGCAAAACATAAATATATGCAAGTCGTGTAGCTTTCAGGTTCATGTTTTGATGTAATGTTTGGTATTTACCGTGCTGGTTTACTAAAACCATTCTGAGGTTCTGACAAATTCCATCAAAGTGAAGATTATATTAAAGGGTTTATCAAATAGTAAAAGTAGTTTTTTTTAAACTTTTTTGATAATTTTGCACATCCAAGCCTCTTACAATCTACTACCATGGGCACAAAGCTTTGGTATTAGCCCCTCTTTCACTACGGTTTAAGACAGTTTCCTTATCTTGAACTGCTGTTTGGCTATTTTTTTGTGAAGAAGGGAAGGAATCAGGCTTAAAATTTCACGTTAAGCAGGTGTCCGTTTACACTGTCCTTTCAAAATGTAAAGATTCATTTATGGATGATATTCCTTGATGGATTTCATTCTTATGGTTTACCTAAAAGTCAAATCATCTTGGAATCATACTAAGGCATCATCAGGTCAGTAATTACTCAGTCCTGGTTTCCAGGAATGCTGTCCAGCACTGTTGGAGGTGCTGATGTCAAACACAACTTCAGTACAGTACCTGCCTGTCTTATTGTTGCCATCTAAGAAGGAGCTGTGAGTTGTACCTTTTTCACTCTGAATTTATCTTTGAGTGATTTTGGTGATTCAGAAGAAAGGCTGAGGCTGTTAAGAGTTTTCCTGTCAGAAGAGCAGCCTCCTCCAAACCTAGTCCTTAGCCATGCTTGCCGTTATATTCACAGCCACGGCTTTATAAAAGGCAGTTACCATCTTCTGAGAGCCCTGCAGTATGATTTTGTTGGAACAGCTTTTCTTGCATCTTTGTTTTTTGAGTCATTCCCAGAATCAGTTTGGAGCTCATTATTGAATATGTCTACTTCTTTCCTGCGGACCATCATCCAAATATAATTACATTTGCTTGTGCACTCATAAAGTATTCAGCCTTTTAAAAAGACTGCATAAGCTTCATTTAAAAAAAAAAGTAGTGACAGGCCACCTAGGAAACCGTCATCTAAGCTGTGGATTATAATGGGACTGTGCTGGGAGGACTTCACACCATTGGTGCTCTTTTGCCAGTTCATGAAGCCTACTTACACCAGACATTACAGACATCTGCTGCACATTTTTTTTTTTTTTTTTTTGGTAACTGATAAGTTTTGTGTCTTCTGGGAAATGGAAAACATGAAGGCAAATAAGAAAGTTCTGGTGTGCTTTTCTTCAAATATATGTGTATATGAGAGCTATGTCTTCTTCAGAAGAGTTCAAGAGTGAAAGGAACATCACAGTATTAAAGCAAGGAAAAAAGGCTCATATTATCATTATTAATAAATTTTTTAAAGTCGATTCACCATCAGTGCAAGAAGACAGCGTTTTACATACCCTGCATGATAGACACCAGTTGTTGAGACCAGTGGAGGATACAACTGGTAGTCCAGCATGGCATTTTTGGGAGGAAATTGTCTTTTTTTTTCAGATTTTGTTTTTCTCAGGTTTTGGTCTGAGGAGGAATATGATTGTAGGTAATGTACGCATCAGGACAATGCTGAATCAGATATACTGGTTTTCTAACCCAGTTTCTTTTCTTATCCATAATCTGAATTACCAAGGCATTTAGGAAGTGTGGGTTAAACCTTTCCCAATGCAGATGTAGAATAACCATCCCTCTTGTTCTCAACTCAGTTGTGTAAACAATACAGTTATGTAAATCCTTTTTCTGGTGCCAGTGCTGTTCTGTGCAGTTCTCAGCTCAGCTCTCTTCCTGTGCTACCCCTCCAGCTGGCTAGTGTATCTGCTGGGGCTCTGGATTAACTGTCTGTTAACTTTTCTGGCTTAAAGTAATCTTTTCAGATAGGATCCTTTGTAACTTGGGTGAGTTGTTTGATCTGGTTAACATGCAATTTCACATCTGTAACTGAGCAACTGAAAAAAAGGCCACCAGAGTAGGAGTGAGGGAGAGGAGATGGAATCTACATAAGCCATTATTTCTGCTGAAAGAATTGGACATGTAACTGTACCTTAAAAAATGCAGGAGGTAAATTTGGGCATCAGTCAGTGCTTGACTGTTTGATAGCATTAAGATATGGGCTATTTTGGTTTTCCTGTGTGCAGTAATTTGACATTGTAGTCCCAAAGGGTGTGGGGAAAAAAAAATTCATTTAATGGTAGGAAAGTGCTGATTTAATGGTACATTTTTGCAGGCATATTGTTATTTTGTAAATTAGTTACTATTTCAATCAGCTTTCTACCTACCAGTGAAAGATCTAATGATCTAAAATGCTATATCACAACTGAAGAAACTTTTGTTCTCATAGTTGTTTGTTTATAATTAGATTTCGCCTCAACATGAGGAGAAACTTCTTTACAGTGAGGGTGACAGAGCACTGGAACAGGCTCCCCAGGGGGGTTGTGGAGTCTTCCTTCTCTGGAGACTTTCAAAACCCACCTGGATGCATTCCTGTGCAGACTACCCTAAGTGATCCTGCTCTGGCAGGGGGGTTGGACCTGATGATCTCTGGAGGTCCCTTCCAACCTCTGATATACTGTGATAATATAGGCACATCAGTTGCTGTCCTCCAGCCCTCTGAAAGAGAATACTCACCTTTTACTTGTTTGAAAGTAAAGACCAAAGATACTTACAGAATCATAGAATTGTCAGGGTTGAAAGGGCCCTCAAGGATATCTAGTTCCATCCCCCCTGCCATGGGCAGGGACACTTTCCACTAGATCAGGTTGCCCAGCACCCCATCCAGCCCGGCCTTAGAAACTTCCAGGATGGGGCTTTCACCAGCTCTTTGGCCAACCTGTTCCAGTGTCTCACCACCCTTATGGTAAAGAACTTTTTCCTAATGTCTAATCTAAATCTCCCCTCCTCTAGCTTGGATCCATTCCCCCTAGTCCTATCACTACCCGCCATCCTAAAAAGACCCTCTCCAGCTTTCTTGTAGGCCCCCTTCAGATACTGGAAAGCCACAATAAGGTCTTCTCAGAGCCTTCTCTTCTCCAGACTGAACAACCACAACTCTCTCAGCCTGTCTTCATAGGAGAGGTTCTCCAGCCCTCTGATCATCCTTGTGGCCCTTCTCTGGACACATTCCAGTATGTCTGCCTTTCTTGTAATAGGGGCTCCAGAACTGGACAAAATACTTCAGGTGGGGTCTCACAAGAGCAGTGTAGAGTTGGGAGAATTACTTCCCTCGACCTGCTGGCCACACTTCTCTTGATGTAGCCCAGAGAAGCTACATACTTTTGGTCTTCTGCATCTATGTGAGGATTAAAAAAGAGGACATCTGCATCTACATTATTTCAAAAGTAATCTTTTGACAGAGTGACCGTATCTTCCTTTGCCCTGTGTTGTTTGGATATATTCTGCATTGTGTTTTGAACTTTTTTTGGTTTAGACGTGAAAAATTGCACTTGCTTGCTTACCATCTCTCTTTCTTCTTTTCTTTATGCAAGATGGACAGTACCAGTTTCTAGCTATGCCATGTCTATAAGACATTAGAAGGTGTATCGACTGTGTTGTCTATTATTTTCAGGCACGTGGCCGTGGAGGCTATGATTCTGATTTTAGTGATGAGGAGAATGGAGAGAAGACTGTGCAAAAGACTAAAAGGTAATGTAGTGCAGAAATAACACTTTGCATTATGTATTTTTTTGCAAATGGCCTGTGTATAGAAGATTATGCTGTGATATATAAAATGTCCTGTTTTTTGAAAAATCATTCTCTATGGTTCCTGCATCTCCTCATGTCAAGCTTACCAAAGCATGTCATCTCCCAGGGACAGCTGATTAAAGTGCATTCTGACACGCCTATTTGGTGTCTATATACCCCTTAGTTCTTGGAGCAGAGATTTTTGTTTTTCCAAGCATTAGTATCAGCTGCTGAGGTTTGGCTGTGCTGTTCGTTGTGATCCATCAGGACGTGGAACTGCTAAGAGAGCAAGGCAGAAATGTCCGAGTGGTAGCAGGCTTTGTAGATATAAAACACCCACTTGAAGGAAGTGAAGAACTGAGGCTACATGTTTTTGTGAAGAGACCCACAAATCGGTGAATTGTGTTGTACTCAGTCATTGAAAAGTAACTACACATCTCTTATTTGATATCATCTTTGCCGTTTCTTTCAGTGGTTTACACAATTAATGACCTTGAATTTTGTAGTCTGATTTCATTATATTATTAAGATTTTTTACTTATTTGTTTCGTTTGCCGTGGCACCATAGTCCTCTGACACTTTCTGTGTTGTGCTGAATGTTTTGCCTACATTGTGCATGTATCTTTGTTACTTTTCCTGTCTTTCCCTTACTGTGCCATTGGACTTTATTTAAGAAGGCTTTTTGGAAACTTTCCTAGGACTCTTGCATATTTTCCTCTGGAGTAAAATTGAAAAAATGGGTTTTGTAGTGTCTGACTGCATTCTGGGGAAAGATGTCATGTTTTAATCATTGGAATAATAGCAGGCATTGTACTGTTCCATTTATTTTATAAATATAGCTGTTCTTTATTAAAACAGTGACTGGTTTTGTTCAGTTTTCATTTTCTTTAAAAGGCCGTGACACATTACACCATTTCGCTTCCTAGGGGAATATCAGCAAACCATAAGGAGCCTTTCAAAAATCATAGAATCATAGAATTGTTTTGGTTTGAAGAGACTCTGAAGATCATTGAGTCCAACTGTTAACCTAGCACTGCCAGGTCACCACTAAACCATGACCCTCAGCACCACATCTACGTGTCTTTGAAACCCCTCTGGGATGGGGACTCCACCATTGCTCTGGGCAGCTTAGTCCAGGACTTGACAACCCTTTTGGTAAAAAAATCTTCCTAATATCTAACATAAACCTCCCCTGGCACAGCTTGAGGTTGTGTTCTCTTCTCCTGTTGTTTGTTCCTTGGGAGAAGGGACTGACTGCCACCTGGCTCCAGTCTCCTCTCAGGGAGTTAGAGAGATCATCATTACCCTTCTTTGGGCATGCTCATTCTCAGGAAGACTTACATGGGTTCACTGTATATACACATATATCCTTTTCTTGCTCTATGATGATATTTATTTTCACTGTAAGGAAGGCAGTGTTTTCTCCATATCACTGTTCTCTGGAGTCTCCTTATGTGAATTTTGTACTTGCAAATCCTTTTGAGTAAATCTTATCCTTAGTTTCTAGAGTCCTATATTTCACAGCTAGAAATAAAATTCCCTGGCTTGCTTTATGCAGGTTTCTGACTGCTATTCTTTCTGCCAGCTGATAATTATGGAAAAATCTTGTTGTAATAACACTACAAGAAGCAGAGCTCTGGAGCTGTTTAATGAAGCATTGAGACATTATTATGAAAGAATGGGAAAAGGTTAATAGAAGTGACTCTTATTCAGTGAACACACTGTCCCTTCCTGTTCCTACTTGGTTGCATAGCTGAGATTTATAGAGGGCTTTAAATGTAGAGTGAAGCTGACAAAACTTCAGGGTTTTTCATTGTGGTTCTCTATTGATAATATTTGTAGAAGTAAACATTCCAGCTTACTGTTTTGAACAATTTTCTCTAAATGCTAACTGTAAGCAAAAGCCTTTCTGAATTTATTCTGCAAATGAAATAAAGCCTGAGCTAAGTTCTGAAGTTTTAATTTATTCCTGTAGATACTAGCAATATAACAGTTTTTATTAGTCAGGTTTGGAATATGGAAAATGTATTGCTTTTGAAAAGTTCCTGACTAATTTATTCCTTTTCCCTTCTCTACCTTTAGTAAAAAGGAAGACGGCCTTCAGATAAAGCCATTTCAAAAGGCAAAACAAGGCAGCGTAGTTCACAGACAATTCGCAGCTGAAGAATGGGATAGGTATCTTTTTATATTTTGTTTTTGTGAGGCATTTTTCCCTTCATGTTAAGAAAACCTCAGCTGAAACATTATTTGTTATTAACAGGGAAGAAGCAAGAAAAAGAAGATTTCATCTGATATCAATGGATGCTGTATCCTTCTATGTAATTTTTCTATTTAGAAGATGGGGCACGAGTTATCTGTTATGGTTAAATAACTGGGATTTTTTCAGTTGACCCAGCAGTTGACAGTGCAGCACCAAATACTGAGCCAGTTCTTCAGATTAGCTTCTTTCTCTTGCTGAGATGCCTCTACTCTGTTGAGGCATTTCCAGATTCTCCCTACATGTCCATTTGTCCTGTTTGGGACAAAAATATTATACAGTGGATTTTCTTTAGACTGGCACAGAGACACTTTGCTCTTTCAGTTGAATTTATCCAGAACCTAACTCTATATAAGCCTACTGTTATCTGTGGACAAATACATTTCTACTGGAAACTTAAGAATGCTTAAGTTAATTCAAAAGTATATTCAAAACAACCTTATCTTACTAGATGTTCTAATGTAAGCCTATTTAATGTGATGTGCAGTTTTATTTTGATGGATTTTTAAAATCTCTTAATTGTATTTCATGCGTAATTTGTAACTACTCCCTTATTTAGATTACAGCCTTTCACCTTTTGTTTAGTTTTCACCTATTGCACTCATTATGTGTTTTGACTGAGTATATCAGTTCCTTGTTTGCTTAGGTAGCTGTTCTTCATCAGTAGCAATTAATAACTAGGAAAGTCAAGACTCCAGAAATTAACATCTCTTAGCCTGCTTAGAATTTGTCCAGACACTACATAAATCATATGCCTGTAAAGGGGACATATCTTAATCAGTCCTGTTGACATAGTAGAATGTCATTAGCCACAGAAAAGGCCGCATATTGTAGAATGACCACAAAACTCATTGTGTAAATACTTATATTAGTTTTTACTAATGTTTTTTTGGTGGTTTCTTTAAACTTTTTACTGTTACACAATTTTAATGCCTTGTTACTCAAATGGCAGCACAAAATAATACATTGTGCCAGTGCATCTCTCTTCCTTCCATTTGTGATGGAAATAAAAAAAAAAATAAAAAAGACACAAACTGAGGTCAAATTAACTTTTGAGGGGCATTTGGAAAATGAAATGTTTTCTCAATAAAAATGTCAGAATAGTAGACTGATACAAATTATTCACACTGATGTGGTAATTGGCAGGATATATACCAGAATATAATTTATTTCATAATTTATTGCTTCAGAAACACCATATAGATATATTGAAAATATTGTAATAGCCATATATAGTGTTTTTGTTTGTGAAGACACTTATTTTCTGATTAAGTAATTACATTCTATTTCTCAAATTGTGGCACAAAATGTGTTTCAGATCATATCTGTGAGGCTGAAATGTTCTAAAAAAGCATGACATATTTTTCCTTGATTTTTCTTTTCCAAACTAAAGCAGATAGCTTCTAAAAAACATACTAAATTGTTCCACTTTAGTAGCCAGACTATAATACAGAAATGCAAACCTGCCGAAACTGCAGTTCTAAGAAGCTGCTGTCTAAACAGCTGAAAAAACGAAACCAATTT
The DNA here is from genome assembly GCF_027791375.1 of Indicator indicator. Classification (NCBI taxonomy): domain Eukaryota; kingdom Metazoa; phylum Chordata; class Aves; order Piciformes; family Indicatoridae; genus Indicator; species Indicator indicator. Next base: position 14,769,956 of record NC_072016.1, on the reverse strand, counting down.
CTAGGTGTATGTGTACAGAGCATCTTTGATAAAGGAAGACAATTCTGTAAAGGTCTGACAGCTGAAGGAAGTTTAAAGATAGATGAAATTGCCTTGAATTCCTATATTTGGAAAGTAACTTTTATGAGAGATTATTAAGAAAAAATTGCATATTAATTCCTTCATTTCTGGAAATTTCTGAACTATTTTTAAGAAAAAAACCCCAACTTTCTGTTAAGTGTATGAAAAGCTTTTTGGTTTTCCTTTTTGTTTGTTTTTACCTATGGTAAAAGAAGTTCTGAACCCATCCTTAATTGCTTTATTAAGTATGAAAGACATAAAAAGTTTGTGAATGACTACATTTTATACTATGGTGGCAAAATTGAGGATTTCCGACGTTCTGGGTAAGAACTATTAGCTATCTGTCCTTTCATGCTCTCAAAATTTCCATGTTATATAAATCCATTAAATACATATGAAGATTTTGGGGAGAGAGGGATGTGGTTATATATCAAATTACTAATTATTTTGGTTACAGATGGTAGCTACAGTCATTGTAAATATCCAAAACACAGATTTGCCTCCTTACATACTTTTATGTAAGGACTTGCCATGAGCTGAATTATTCTTGTTTTGTTATGTAAAAGAAAAGATGACAGGTGAGCATTAATTCAAGGTACATTGAGAAATATCTTGCAGTACCTTCAAAATAACAATTTGAAATACTTTTGAAATGTGCAGGATTGCTATCCATTGTCCAGAATAATAACCTCCTTGAGAGCTATCTGTAAGAGCCTTCTAACATTACTGTCTTCAATTAAAAGTATAAAAAGCATACTTTCAGACAGGTTCAAGTCATCCACAGTTTCAGTGGCCATTTTCCCCTCAGGGACCAAAGTTGGGGACTGCAGGAGGTTTGTGACCATCTGAGGAACCTAACCAAACATAAATCTCTGATGAGATGCATTCCAGGGTCCTGAAGCGATTGGTTGATGTAGTTGCCAAGCCACTCTCTATGATGTTTTAAAAGTTACAGCAGTTATGTGAAGTCCCTAGTGACTGGAAAAAATTGCACTCATTTTTAAAAAGGGTAGAAAGGAGGACTCTGGGACCTACTGAACTGTCAGCCTCACATCTGTGACTGGGAAAATCAAGGCAACTCCTAGAAGCCCTGATAAGGCACATGAGAAACGGGGAGGTAATGTGAGACAGCCAGCATGGCTTTTTCAAGGGCAGGTCCTGCCTGACCAACCAAGTGGCCTTCTCTGGTGGAGTGGCTATATCAGTGGACAAGGGAAGAGCTATGGATATCATCTGCCTGTAAAGCCTTTGTCATGGTCCCCCACAACATCCTTCTCTCTAAATTGTAGAGATATGGATTCGATGGGTGAACTATTCAGAGGATAGTGTTTAATGACTCAATGTCCAGATGGAGATTGATGGCAATTGGTGTTCCTCAGGGGTACATACTGGCACCAGTGCTGTCTAACATCTTCATCAGTGATATAGTGGGATCAAGTGCAAGTTTACAGATGGCACTAAGATGAGTGGTGTGATTGACACACCAGAGTGACAGGATGTGATTCACAGGGATGTGGACAAACTCAAGAAGTGGGCCTGTGGGAACCTCATGAGGGTCAATAAAGCCAAGTGCAAGATCCTACACCTGGGTCGGGGCAAACCTCTGTATCAATACGGGCTGGGGGATGACGGGATTGAGAGCAGCCCTGCAGAGAATGAGTTAGGAGTACTGCTGAATGAAAAGCTGTACGTGAACCAACAGTGTGCACTTGCAGCCCGGAAGGCCAGCAGACTGAGGGAGGCAGTTCTGCTCCTTTAATCTGCTCTGGTGAAACATCACCTGGAATTCTGTGTTCAGCCATGGAGTCCTCAGCACTAAAAAGACATGAACCTGTTGGGGTGAATCCAGAGGAGGGCCAGAAGAGTGATCAGAGGGAACACCTCCCCTGTAAATAAAGGCTGAGAGAGTTGGGGTGGTTCAGCCTGGAGAAGGAAGGTTAGATTAGGTGACCTTTAAAGAACTCTTCCAGCTGAAAACATTCTATGCTTTGCCACTGTGAATTTGTCATTTGGGAAAAGGTATGCCAGAAATGCATAGTTTGATAGTTTTATTCTATAGCAATATTTTCCTTTATACAGTGAGGTGGGGACCGCAACTGTGAAACACTGGCTTTACCAAGTACTGGGTTTTTCAAATCATAATTTGACTGGCTTTTTATTTTAATGTTTCATTGTACTAAAAAAAAGTGTGTCCTTTTATAGAGCAAACGACAAGACGGATCTTGATGTCATTAGAGAAAACCATAGATTCCTGTGGAATGAAGATGATGAAGCAGACATGAATTGGTACCTGGAACTATTATAGAACACGTTATTTTTAGATCAGTTGTACTAAATCTGTGGTATTCCCTAATAATTAAGAGTTACTGTGCATACTTAATGATTATTCTTTGATCTTCGCTGCATTGAAAAATGAAAGACCCTTAGGAGATCTTTCATATTGTAATGTTGCTCGGTGGTAAAATGAATTGGTGACGAAAATAACTAAGAAATATTTGGGCATTCTCTGAGATCCAAATGGACTGTTCTGAAAACTTTGAAGGGAGCCTAGTTTGAAAAAATACAGTTTAATATGTGCTGTAGATGTATTTTAGATGTAATTTTCCCAATTTATGGAAATTACTCCTTAGCTCAATGAGTGTATTTATACTGCCATTTGTGTTCTTCAGATGAAACAAGACGTCTTTGTCTTGCTAACGTCATTACAATGTAAAATAGCTTGTATCATGTTCTGTAATTTAAAAAAGTAATACCTTTTGTTACAGGGAGAAGAGGCTTGCAAAGAAGTATTATGATAAATTGTTCAAGGAATACTGCATAGCAGATCTCAGTAGATACAAAGAGAATAAGGTATGTTTCATGATTGTAGAACATCTTGGTTTTAAAGTATGTCCCCTTCTTAAAAATTCCTTCTGATTGTGGATATGTCGTGAAACCAGAATGTTAGTACCCCTACCCTAGCAAGAGAGTTGGAGAACTTGTCAAGTTTTTTAATAAGCAGCAGCAGTTTGAATCCAGGCATTGTCACTGCCTCAGAAATGTGCTTCTGTGGGAACAGGACCATTTCTGTCAGATGGTGTTTTATGAAGAGGTACATTGTGTGTAAGAAAGGCAGAAAATGCAGAGAGGTTAAGGAAAGAAGGCTAAAGAGGTTTGCCTGCAGAGAAGCACTAGAGGAAGCCTAAAAAATCCCTGGGAATGTTACTGTAAAAATAAAAGGTGGGGGAGGGATGTTTATCTACAAAGAAAGAGTTTTGTACTTGAATGCTGGCAGAAACAATTTTGGAAATGTCTATTATAAAACAGTCTTTGGCTGATTATACTTTTTTTGTTGTTTTGTTTATAGAAACAGGATTTGTATGTTCATTTTAAATAAATAGAATTACTTAAGAGAAACAGCCCAGTTCCTGCACTAGTTTTTCTTGTTAACCAGAACAGCCTTTGTAATTTCCAAGGTTTAGACTGACTAACCTCTTAGTCAAAAGGAGTGTTGCTGAACTCAGATGTGTCTTAATGTTGTTAGTACATAGTAACAAGCCAGCCCTGCAAACATGTCTATATAAAGTTCTTGGAGACTATTTATAGTATTGAACCTTAGATTCACCAGTACATATTTGCAAAGTCTGGCCTTATACTCTAATATTAGGCAGAAAAGATGACAGTCTTCTAAAGAAAATTCAAACAGAAAAATGCAAAAATTAAATTAAAATTAACAAAAAGTAAAATGCTGAGGATGTCTTCCCTTCTTTTTTTTCTTTTTTTTGAGCAAATTTTGTTTTATTTTCCTATAGCAGTTTCATATCTCTCAATCACTACTCTGCTTCCTCAACTGATTTTCCTTTGAACATACTTACAGATTTTGTTTCTTCTGCTACTGGGCTAAGCTTCAACATGTTTGCTATCTTCTTTGCAAAACAATCCTGTCTTAGAAATTATTTAAAATAAATAGCAAAACTGAGATTTTTCTCAAGTATTGATTTATCCATGCCCATGTTTGATACAGTAGTATGTCAATACAGTTTTTATCTTGAAGTCAGGAGTAGGTAGCTGATCCCATTCACACCAGTGGAACACTGTCTGTGCTTTCAGTTTTTTCCTGCCTTGATTATTTTCTGCATTTCCAGAAACTGGAAGTTGGATATCTTTAGCCCCTTGTGCTTTTCGTTTTGCAGTGCTGGTGCTATGAGAAGTGCAGGGTAGGTAACCAGCTTCTCAGCTGTTATTGATGCTTGGTATGATGATGTTTCATCTTGATATAAGAAAGAAAATTATAACAGTGAGAACATTCAGTCACTGGAACAACCTCCCCAGTGACATGGTAGAGTCTGCTTTGCTGGAGGCTTTCAAGATGTGGTTGCATAGGGTGCTAGGTAATCTCACTTAGGCTCCTTTTCCCACAAAGGATTGGACCAGATGATCTTTTGAGATCTCTTCCAGCCCAAGCTGTTCTGTGATTTTATGTTTCTGTACCCTGCTGGGTGGTGTCAAAGTAAAGTTGAAGATAATTTTCTGTGATGTTTTTAAAACATATATTGCATAGATTGAGACTTGCACGTTACGCATACATCTCTTTCCACAACTGCTAATTGTTTTGCAACTAGCCAAAATCTTTTAACCAGTTAGTTCATCGGAAGACCTCAGCGTAGAGATTGTAGCTCAGATCTCATTTAGAACTTTCTACTGAGGAAAAGCACTGTTTTGCTAAGTACTGGATAATAATAAGGATCAGTTTCATCAGAGAGGCTCTCTTGAAGTCCAAGAAATAAGCAGAGCACCTTGCTAAAAATGAAAGTTCAAACAAATCCAAGACATACGAACTCCCAAGGCGAGAGCTGGTTGTTGTGGTTTGTTATTTTGTTCACATATGCACAGACACACATGTCTGGGGTCTCCTGGTCCCTTAGCATAACCTCCCTGTGCTCTTATCCTTAGAGATGCACTCACCTCAGTTGCTGGCAGCGCAAGCAAATGGAACCCTGTGGCCCATGATCCCACTTCCCGTTGTGTGTTTAGGAAATACAATCTTTTCCTTCTAATGAGAAATGCCAGCATGACCCTCTGGTGTGAGGCTACTTAGAGACACTCTTGACAGCTCCTGCTTGTGATGGCTGTGTTCCTGCTTGCATTTTCTCTAGAACAGAATTTTTTAGGTCGAAGTTGTCTTGGAACCTTTAGTGCAGAACCTTGTCTGCCAGCTTTGAGTCTGACAAATGTCCATCTGTACTGTCAGATAGTTTAGTTCTGTTGTCAGTTTTGCAATGCAGTGAGTGCCCTGCATGTAAGTTTTACTTTGATATGCATTGGACTAGAAACGTTCTTTTTGTTGTTTATTTTCCTAGAAAAGTTCTTATTTGCTGTCTCTGTGCTTTGTTTTGTGGCTTAACAGATTGCAAATGTCTCCTGTTTGCTAAGAAATGAAATCCATCTGACACCTGGTCATTAAGCATAATACATTTTACACTTTAAATTGTTTATGTTTCTAGATCATTTTTAGGTTTCTAGGCCAACTTGTCTTCCACTTGGTAATGTTAATATGTTTGCTGTTGTCATTGTTTTTCATCCTGGAAACTTCTCTGTAAAAATAAAAATAGTTAAAATATATATGGTATTTTCCCACAGTGTTGTCTAAATTTATATATTTTTTCTGAAAAAGGTGTCAGTTGTTGCTGCAGCCAATACATATTGCACAAGCAGTCCATACTTAATTTGGAAATTTTATTGTTTGTGGATATTAAATGTTGTTCCAGGTTATTAAAACTGTAATTTCTCATTAAGTTGGTAACTTGATACTCTTGTAAAGCATCTGTATTAAAGTTGTTCTACTTGTTCCTTGTAAAAATAGGTCTTTTAGGATCTTGCTGAATTCATTTCACAAAGAAGGAGAGTTAGAATAGATGCTATCTGCTGACGATGCTTTTGCATTCCTTAATATTGCAGGCTGACTATTCTATTCTACTACCCTAAATTTCAGTTTTCCTATAGAGTATGATCTGTTCCTGATATTTTAGCTTAGAGGAATTAAACTATATTTGCTCTATATTCTACTGTTTCTTCTTAGCCTTGGTCACTGTCATTTTCCACAGGTTGGTGGAAAAATGATGACAAAATTGAATGAAGATGAAGACAACTTTTTTCCTAGACCACCTACAGGTGGTTATGACTCCTTCCTTTCTTTTGTGTTGCTTATTTTTCTTGATATCATTGTGGGAATAATCTCTAAGGATATAATCTTATTTATATTTTATTGAATCAAGTTTGGGCTGTGAAATAAAAATCTACTTCAGTAGCAAAAGTGGGCATGGATAACTTGATGATTAGTGAAGTAGCAGGTGGATGGAGTATGAAGAAGCAGACGTGCTGATAGATAAATTGTTTTTTACTCTTCAGTGCCAGTAGCACAATGTGCAAAACTGGTGCCAAAATATTGTTGATGTTTAACCATAAGCTTGCTGTATTTGTCACAAGCTTTTCAGAGTTAGAATACCCCGTAAACCAGTAAATATCCATTAAAAGAGCAAAAACAATTACCATTACTGGTTTCCGTAATGTATTCCACATTTACAGATGTATTTTATGTCATTTTCACTAAACTGCTCATCAAAGTTTGTGTTTTCTTAACAACTGATTAATTTTTGTTTGATTGGGGTGTGAGTGGCATCATAGTACTTTAGACCACACTGCAGATTTGTTGAGTAGGCCAAGCACAACTTGATTCTGTCTTAGCAAACCATCATCGTACACAGTATGACAGCAGATCATGATCTTCTGTGAATGTTAGTGGACAGATTTAAAGAGACAAATATGCGGTTCGTATACAAATTTTTAGTTTTCTTAGACATCTATGTAACAAATTGACTTGGAGAAAATCAGTGCAAACAAAACATTGGGCTACATGTGCTTGTGCTATGTTTTTTTTTTTCAGTTTTGTTCTTTAGGTGCGTAGCATTTATATGAGTATGGCACATTCTTAAATGGCAAAATTTTTTCCTATGGTTTTTCTAATGTTCTTTGAACCTCATACCACTTCATGCATGAGAACTCCATGCTGTTGCCTTTCAGATAAAGAATTATTATGGTTTCTTTTAAAAATCAACTATATCAAAGTCCGCCCACCAATAGATACCTGTACTTACATACAGTGTTTAAAATTAGATTAAAAATACTGAAAATCAATCCAGTAGGTTACAGAATTTATGTCACTGCGTCTACAAAATGCACATTTGTGTGGATTCAGTTTAAGTGCACCAAGAAAAGGTTAGTATTTATCTCAATGGATGCTTTGGAACTCAGGTGCCAAAGATGGACTTTGCAGCCATTTTTATACCTCTTTGATTATTGTAACCGTTCTTCCCCTTCTTCCTTCCCCATCTTTTAACATGAAACTCTAGAATCTTCTGTGCTCTGCTTACAGAGCAGCGATTTTATCTCATTGTCATCCTTGTGTTCATGATTTTTAAATGAAATACAAGAAAGTGCTTTTTGAATAAGATGTATACCTCTGAATTTTATCCTCTGTTTATACTTGTTAGTGAAAATAAAATTGTTTTCCCCGGGCTGTTCTCATTCCCTTCTATCTTCAGTATTTTCACTTGGTTACTTGCCATTTTGAGAGTATGAACCAGATTCTACTGGAAAACAAAAATAGATGGGTTATGTACATGCGAAGTTTCTAGGCAGTGTAGAGAGAAATACAACTTCATTGTTTTTTTGTGTTTTGGAGGGGGGGGTTGTCTTAGTCTTTAGGGTGTAAAGTGGTGATCTGTCAATATGTGCTAATAAGACTTTTCAGTATTCCAGTGGTCTCCTCAGATTTTAATGTAGACAAGATTTCAATGAAGTATGTAGTGAAGTCAGTTTGTCCTGATGTCGTATTTGTTCTACTGGCTATGAAGCCTTTCAGGAAGTTGCTGTTCAGTACTAAACATCATCTACTAGAATTTGAAGTGCATGCATAAATTGGAATCCTTTTGACAAGCAGAGAGATATGTTTAATTAACAGATAAATTTTACTAGCAACAATTGAATGGATGAACCACGTGCAGAGCATCCATCAGCTGAAACGAGTCTTTACATTACTGAATGTGTTCACTATTCACAACTTAATTTTGGTTCTTATCGTAACAGTTTGGATTTAGATGGCGACACGAGAAAGAAGTAATTTCAGGAAAAGGTAATGCTGTCTTTCATTCTATATTATGTTTATACTTTTCTTGCTGTGTTTTGACTTAATTTTGTTAGACAGTATTATACAATACCAATAAGTTTATCAGATAGTAATGGACAATAAATTGATTTTGAAAAATTTCAGTGAGAATCATTTGTCGTAAGTCCAAATCCCGTTTCTAAATCACTAGATTATTCTGGCTGCTATTCTGCTTCTGAGAGTTCTTACTAATGTGTTATTGGGACCTTGCACAGTGGGCCCCGTTCCATGGCCTTTTTCCATGGCACATTAACTCTTTCAAGTAGCTGAGCAAGCAAGGAAATTAGGTTAATGTATTGCTGTTCCTGTGGGTAGTGTTCATGTACATATATGGTTTTCAGAAGTCATGCATGCATATGCAAGAAAATTGCATGGAGTGATACAGCTGATCAGAATAAACAGCTCTGTTATTATAATGTCTTTAAAAGGTTAGAAATACACTCATTTTAAATATATATCTTCTCATAGGAGGAAATATGAACATTAAAGATGGAGTTTTTTAATCTGTGAGAATTAAAGGCTCCTAAAGGTAGTTGTAGTCATACATTGCATACAGCACTGGAGATTATATTAACAGACAGTTACATCTGATATAATTATATGCTTTATTGGCTGGTTTAAGAAGATAATTAAAACTAAATGAGAAATGAGTAATTTATGAACTATTATGTCCTCATGGGGAAAAATAATTTACAGCCACATTGTACTTTTAATATCTGATACTTCATATTTAAAAATATGTGATAAAGTGCAAAATTACACGTTTTAGGCTTTTGAGTGAAATCCTAATGGGAGGCATTCAATTGGAACATGAATTGCGAAATGGTTCGCCACTAAGGGGAGCAAGAACCCAACCTTAGCACTGCTTTCCATGCTGTTTTCAAGTACAGTGAATATTTATTGTCTTTAGTTTGCCTTTCCTATTTTAAAGTACAAATCGGTAACATAAAGTGCTTTGATCAAATGTAATAAGCATTAATACCTTACTGTCTGACAATTCACATTTAAAAAGAGAGAGCATGTGCTTAGTTTAACTGTGACAATGGTAGTGGTGGTGAGAACTACTGCTGTGGTTTGGAGTGTGTTAAGAAGGGAATAGAAGAATGGGTTACTCACATTTGGTTGCTTTCAATGTCTATCTTTGTAAGGTCACTGAGAAAAACAGGATGGGTAAAAGAAGAGGTTGCTTGTATTACTAGCTGTAAGTGCTTGACCAGTCTGATAGCCTTCTACAATGGCATGACTGGTTGGGTAGATGAGGAGAGAGCCGTGATGTGTTGTCTACCTCAACTTCAGCAATGCTTTTGACGCTCTCTTGTGACGTCTTTAGATTAGGAAGCGTGGGTTACATGAGTGGACAGTGAGGTGGATTGTGAACTAGCTGAATGACAGAGCTCAGAGGGTTGTGATCAGTGGTGCAGAGTCTGGTTGGAGACTTGTGGCTAGTGGTGTTCCCCAGGGGTCATACGATGTCCAGTCTTGTTCAACATCTTCATCAACAACCTGAATGAAGGGACAGAGCATACCCAAAGCAAGTTTGCTGATGATAGAAAAATGAGAGGAGTCCCTGACACACCAGAAGGCTGTGCTGCAATGTTACTTCTTTGTAATGGATATAAACTCTTCCTGATGAAAATGGGTCCTGAAAGCCATACCTTTACATAGGGGTGAACATACATTAATTTGAAACTTTTTTTTTGTAATGAGAGCTCTGGGTTGTTTTGTGGGTATTTTTTTTTGGTTTGGTTTGGTTTTCAGTTTTGTGTTTGTGTTTTTTTTTCCTGAAATGTTAGCATTGCAAGTGGTTTTACATTGCAGAACTGAAATATCTGAGGACACTGCCAATCTGTTAGTTAGCAGCTTAAGCAGAATACTCTGAGGTTAATCGTTCACCACAGTCCTTGTGAGCCTATTAACACACGTCCTTACCACCAACTCTCCATACAAATTAGCCTTCTACAAAGGGAACGTATATATCTTTATTATTTTAATATTGGGAACCCAGTTGTGTAAACAACATTGACTATGTGCAAATTCTTTTCAGATTAGTATTGTATTTAACATAATGAACCCAATTAAGCTTTTAAAGCTGTTGCGTAGTTTCTCATTGAATTGGATTTCCTTTCCTTTATTAAAAAGTTTATGGAAGGTAATTAGAATTTTTAAAAATTGTGTCCAGTATATCAGGTGAACTAGTAAGGTAATAAGAAGATGGGTATTGTAATGTATGTACCTGATGCTTTGAATAGTTTGATGTCATCAAAGATGAATATCTGAATTGCTCCTCCTGATCCATAAGCCTCTGCTAAGTAATCATTTAAGTTATAGAATGCATCCTAGTGACATTCATTTCTTCAGAGTCCAGTATAAGGCTTACTACTTCATGACATATACCTTCATCCATACATGGTAAAACACAATTCAAGTTATGTTCTTTCATTGCAAATATACAACATTAGACAAGTATGATTGATTACTTTGTTGCTATCTGTTGGGGTTTTTTGCCTCAAATTAGATGTTACTTTTAGATTTGGGCGTCTTTATTTGCAGGAAATGCAAACCAAAATCTGAGCAAAACTGGGCATAACAACCCCAAACATATGCATGTTAATCATTGAACCACAGTTTGCTGGTTTTGATCTCTTTAAAGGTCAGTTTTCCTGTGGAAATAAGCAGTGTGATGAGAAAGAAGGCCTGAAGAGCTGGGAGGTGAATTTTGGCTACTTAGAACATGGTGAAAAAAGGAATGCACTTGTGAAATTGAGTAAGTCAGCCCTTCAAGGATATGTACACTTAAAGAAAACTACCTTGTGCTTTAAAAGCTATTGAGTGAGACCCCAGTGGTAATGATATCAGTTCATACAAATTGAAAAATGAGATAATTTCATTAATTACATGTAGTATGATAGTCTGATTTAGAGAGCATGGCTACTATCATTACATATGACAAAGCTGTTACAAGTTGAGCAATTCATGCTATGTAATTGGTGGTGTCATAAAGTTAGAATAATACAAACACAGTTTTAATGGACTACACTGAAAGGAGGGTTTCATCAGTCTCACTGTTTAATGAGTTATATGGCTGGGGACTCCTTAGGGCTTTGGATCAGATGACTCTCCAATACCTTCAGCTCTACTCATTTGATTTTGAATACCTACATTTTCTTCCAAAAATCCTAAATTTAATTAAATCACTTCCTTTTCCAGTCTTCTTTCTTGGGATTTTCTTATTCATTATGGTGTACGTTTTGGTATGCTAATCAGATAATTAAACTTATCACAGTAACTCTGTGTAAAACAAGCTAATGTGTTTTTTACTTTTGTACATAAGACACTCCATTTGTCACTGGCAAAGCTCTAAGAGACTTGCAGGTCTTTGCTGTAACTGTAGAATAATTTGATCTGTCCACAAAGATCCATAAAATGGCATATCTGTATCTGATAAGCACTGATAGTTTCTGATGAATTCTTGCTAAACCTGTGATCTTCCTCCACATTTAGTATAAAATCTCGGTTTGTACTGGAGGCTTTTTCCTGATGTTTTTCTCAACCTTGGCTGCAATTACTTTGTAACCTTTGTTTTGAAGGAAAAGCTACTGAAACTGGAAGATGGTGTTCTATGTAGTTTATATATGTATCACTAAGTTTTGTGAATTGTGCTTGTCAGATACACATGAGTGTAATGTTTTCATTCTCTCTTTTTTTCAGGACTATGTCCGGAATGTTCCTACAAACTAAACTTTCATCACCGGTATGAATGGTGGCTGAAGTTGAAGGCTGAATTATTGATGAATTACAGTTATAATAAACAACAAATAGGAAGCTACATTATTAGAAAGTTCAGACTTGGGTGTTACTGAAAGTACAAAACCTCTCAAACTGGAAGAATCCCATCCCAACACCCAAAAAAGTTTGCTTTGCTTAATTTCAGACCAATTATTATTTTTTCTTCTCTGAAAGTCTGTGCTAAATACTCTTCTGTTTTCCCTCTTGCTGTGTTTAAGAGTTGGAATGCTTTTCCTTTTCTTAAAAATAGTGGGTTTACTGCTATCAATTGACTGTGCTTTGAAATTTTGAATTCAAGTGTTTGTTCTTTGAGAATCACTTACTAAAAGGAGAGAAAATTAGCGGATTTTGAACCTGTAAGTTGTGTGCACTGAGATTTGATTTGATTTTTATAATTTTTTATACAATCTTACTGAATTCCACAGCTGTTGTTACTTAGATTTTATGATTCTCTGAAACAATGTGGCATTAATTTGGTTGTACAGCTCAGTAATTAACCAGTACAATTATTTGAATAGCGTATGAAATGACGATTTATTTTTTAAAGTAACACAAATCAAACGTGTCTAGTGGATGTATCTGAGGTAGTTAATTAATCCATTAAACAAGTTAATTCGTATTCAATTACATTAAAGCACTGTGTAGGCATAAATTAAGAAGGAGAACTAATTGAGATTAGTTCTGTTTGTCTTACTTCTTTTTGGAACCACAATTGTAAGCCCACTTAAATTCAAAATAAGCGTGGTAAGTATGGTAAACCATTTCCTCTTTATCAACTGCAGAGTAATAAGTACTTTGAAACAGTTTTAGTGACGACTTTGTGCAAAGAAGTAGGAAAAAGTTAGCCTGTGTTCATACATAGCCTTTATAAGTAATGTGGAAAATAAAATGCATGAGTTGTTGGTCTGCAGGAGATTCTTAGACTTGAGGTTCTTCTACCTCCGGTTTTGTTGCTATCAACTATGAAAATAATTTAAAAACTTGTACTAAGTTTCTTCTCCTCGTTACTTACGTATGAAACTGTTTTCTAAAAGAAAAAATAATATTTAAGTATAAATAAGTATTTGGCATGTTGTAAATTTCTTTTCTATATTTAATCTCTGCTTGCCAGTTCACTGGTTTTATTCCTATATCGGTGTCATTTTAGCAGCATTAGTATTTCCAGTCCTTTGTCTATAGCACTTTGCATTGCAACTGAATTAAATTTTTCAGTTTAACTAGTGATAAGTTTCAGAAAAAAATGCAGCTGTTTGAATTAAATACTCAAGATTTACTGTTGCTTGAGAAGTGCATCCAATAGAGGTGTATAGTCATTGTTTTATTTAAAGGAGGAAAGAAGTCAAAGCACGCAAGAAAAAAGGCACAGCTGTACTGACCTCTAAAGAGCCAAAAACTAAGAAGACAAAATTATCTTGTTCAGCAAAACATAAGTCAAAAAAGAAGATTCATAAAGGTAAATTAAAACTTCAGATCTTCAAATACTAAAATACTCAAATGTTAGCTGAATCTCTGTTTTACTGTAACTACATGTATAAATACAGAAATACGACTACGTATAAATACAGATACGTAACTTTCTTGTCTGTGTAATGGGGTAAAAAAAGATAGCTTTCTTAGTAAAATTTCCTAGCTGCATAAAATAAATATATTTGGAGGGGAAAAAAAATCTTGTATTTTAGAGAAAGGGAGGAAAGGGAGAGACTTTTGAAAAATACTCATTACAAGAGTATTCAGTAAGAGATTGACCAAGAGTTAGACATTGCTTACCAGAAAGAGTCATGAAGTATTTAATTCCTTGAGGCTTTGGGGTTGAAAGCCTTTTGGAAGTGTTAGATAACCTTTTTACACCATAAATCTTAGGATAACATAGTTGAGCTTAAACTGGTAACCTTTAAACTCATGCAAAAGTAGGAGTTATTTTTACTTCAGTGTTTGCTTGCTTTCTGTGAATACACGGTGTATGTGTGCACGTGCACATGTTCATGCATAATACATTGTGCTAGAAATATACTTGTAAACAATTTAAGATGATAGATAAAACCAAGATAAGCTTACTGTTTTTTAAATGATGTTTCTTTTCAGATCAGACTTCTTCAGAAGATTCAGATAATTCTGATAAAGGTAAATTATTTTAATTTCTACTGCATTTCATGGGTTTGTAATAAATTGCTTTGTTTCGTGGTTGTTTGTCATTGGACTTAATTTTATTTGCTGACAGTTGTTCCAGAAAAGAGTAGAGAGTGCGAAGTTAGGTAAGTTGTTAATAACTGCTAACTCTTAATAATTTTTAATGAGGCCAGATATGCAAATCTGTGCTGTGTAAGGAAAGCACTTTTCCAATAGAAATAACAACTACATTTCCTTTCAGGGAATGATACTAATATGTACTCAAATAATTAATAGATTTTAAATAAATGATAGGCTTTAACTAAAGTATTTTCCAGTTACAACCTGTAGTACCTCAGTGACCTATTTTTTGTGAGTGGATGCACTCAGAGTCTGTGTGATTCTTTAGGCCATGGTTGTCTCTGTATCTCAATAATTCCAGTCCCCAGTATTTTTTTGATGAAGCAAGCCCTTTTGGTCATGCCAATCCTTGCTGCAGAGTGTCTAGAAGAGGTTGGTTGGTTACCAATTGCTCTGCTGTGCTGTGTGTTTTTAGCAGTGTCCTAAGCACATACATGCTCCCAGACTGTTACGGGAAGACCTGAAGTAGTTTTGCTATGACTCAAGTCTCTGTTTTGTCAGGAAAGCTCTACTGGAAGATCAGGGGTTTTAGGTCAAGGTGTATTTCTGATAACGAGGGTGTTTTGTTTTTGCTCCTTCTGTATACGTACATGAAACGGATATGCAATAATCCATGCTTTCTGAAAATTTTGCTGATAAATTACAACTGACAAAAGTTGTCATTTATATAAAGTAAATATTTAATTTAATGTATTGAGTTGAAACTGGGTTTGTAATTATAAACCCTTAATTTTAGGAACAAGTTGCTATGCTGCTGTTGGGTTGAGATCAGGGTTTTGACATTATCGTTATCTTTGGGCAAAATAGAAGTCTAAGAGTGTAATGCTGTATTAAATAATAATGGAAAACCTTTTTGTTTTTTACTTTGTACACAAAGTGTTTGTTTTATTGTTATGGTTACAAAAATATTTCTTCTGGCATTATTCCACTAAATAAATTATTTTTTTTAATTTAAAAAAATCGGTTTCATAAGCAGTTTGAATTTGTTAACAGATTCAGATAACAGTGATGCACAAGATGGTCCTTCAGATGCTGACTTTTGGAAAGGTCCTCTACAAGAACCAGATGAAAAATCACGGTTAGTTTGATCTAGTGAATTTGTAGCTAGTAAAACACAATGTGTCCAATCAGAGATTGGCAGAGATTTCTTTCCTGAGTGATTTTATGAATACCCTGACACTTTAAAAATTATGTCAGATCTCCTTCCATGTAATGAACCTAATTTAGAGAGACATTTAGAGAGGAGAAACCTTTGTAAAATCACTACCATGCCACTGCTGTCTTACACTTTACCCTGCTGTTAACTGTCTTAGAAGTAATTTCTAACAGTCAATTCACTGCTGTTGCACAAGACAGGGAATGTAAAGGGTACTGGAAAGTATGGAATAAGTCAAGATGGTCTATACCAGCTACAAATTCTAACCAGAAGTCTGCTAAATCTTTTTCATACAAAGATTGTCTCCTAAGTACAAATCCAAAGCAGAACTTTCTTTGACCTTTTTTTTTTTTTTTCCAGGGAGGAGGAGTTTGATGAGTATTTTCAAGACTTGTTTCTCTGAAACGTGAAATTTATGTATGCTGATTTTCTTCATGAATTGTGAAGGTGAAAGTCTGGAAATTCAGTCATAATTAAGGAGGTCTCTTTTTGTTAGCATACCTTTTCTATAGTCACACATGTGGACCATCTCAGTAGATTGTCTTTGTAGAAGGCTTCAGGTCTAAAAATGTTTTGGGTTTTTGTTGTAATAGGCTGTATACTCATAAAATAAGAAAAATACTTTTTTCAGTTCAGTGCAAAAACATAAATAGCACTCAAGATGTAAACAAACAATATGGTTTATTGACATTACATGAAGGAAGTTGGCTGCTTTTTGGTTTTTCCCAAACTTCTGTTACTGTCAGATTTTTGTAAAGGGGCATTTTGGAAGATTCTGTTCTTAGCTTAAAGCCATATATTTTAATACATTCATATTTCTAACTTATTAAACAAGAGTGAATACCCTTAACTCTATTGGTCATGTATTAGTCTCTGCAAGTATTTTCCAATGTTAATGGAAAAGTACAGTTGTTTTTTTTCCGTGAATTAAGTAAACTCTATCTGAAATGTCTGCCCTACTTTTAAGAAAAGTTTATTTTGTTGTGACTTTGTTTTAAATTTTAGTTATAATATGATGTGACTGATAATTCAACTTATAAAAATCTTGTTGGTTGGTGACATTTTTGATGTAAAAAAATAAAATGTGCAGCTTTCTGTACATGTGGCTTGTAGATTACCTATGGTTTCTGATCTCCTTAAGATTAATTGAACGTTAATCCTTCTTTAAGGTGTAATTCTAAATATTCTAAGTAAATACATTCTAAGTAAAGAATGTATATTGCTTAAGAAACTCACTGGATTATTTTTCTTCTTTAAATTGCAACACAACTTTAAACGTTCTGTATTATGTGTTTCCAAAGAAACAATCTGCACGTGCATAATTAGAGCAGCTATTTTCTTTGTTGGGTGAAAATTACTTTGGATATAAAAACCAACCTTTCTCTTCTTAATTAAAGTTTTGTGTTAATCTGAGGAAAGTTAATATATAAAATATTTTTGATAACTAAGTCCCACTATATATATATAGAGAGAAAGTGTTTATAGTAAGTGTTTCATGTGGAAAACATAATAGCAGAGATGATTGCAGTGTATTTATGAACATTTTATATGCACTCAGTAAGTTGAGAATTCTATTTACAAGTATTACTTAACATAATTACATTTTAAACAGATGACAGTACAAGAACATATTTAGGATGTACTTGAGTAAGAAAGAAATGTAGCCTTGTGTGAAGGCTCCTTTAAGTAAGAAGGTGGATTTAAAGGTTAATTCTCTGTCATCTTGCAAGCTTGGTTGAGAGTCCAATCCCATCTGCAGCAATCTGCTTACATGTATGCAACTTGCCCAAAGGGGCATTTTGCCAAATGTGTTGCTATATTCCTTGCTTCAAGTACTGTATATTATGTGTTCTAGATAACTAACTACTATTTGAGTCTTCAAAATAAAGTTATGAAATACTATACATATTAAATACATGATTTAATACAGTTTGAATAAAATTATGTGATTAGACAACCTTGAAATAGCTTTAATATCTGCATTTAATGCAGAAGATACCCAGTTTTATGTCATAACTTAGTTTGCATAAAATACTTGGCCCATTTATAAAGATGCAATAAATGGGATATTTTTGGTGGATTCCTTTAATCATGGGTGATAGCTGTACATTGTGTTTGTAGAACATTCTGAGGAAGGTATACAATATAGCAAACCATTCAGTCATTCCCCCTTCTCTGTTGATGTTGAGGGGATGATGTTGAGTCTGCTTTTGTTAGAGGGGGAAGAAAGGTGGCAGGATTGACTCTGTGTGTCAGACTTTGTTGTTGCAGGTGTTGCATTTGACAGCCATCTCCTCTTAGATTTGAAAGTGGTTCCAGAGAATTCTCAGATCCATGCATAATATACTAGCCATTTTCCTTCCTTCATCTGCAGGAGAAACTAACTTCTTGTGACCTGAGTAGAAGGTGTAGAGCAGATCTGTCATTCTTCAAGAACAGAAAGTTTTGGTAGGGAGATTGTTGTTCTTGAAGAGCTAATTTGTGTGCAGTCTGTCATCTTGGTTGTAGAAGGGGAGGTAATGTGAATTCTGATGTGCTCTGCTTCTGCAGTCCTCTCCCTCCCAAGATTAAATTGGTGCCAGTTTGTTGATTTTCAAGTAATTTACTGCATATTTTAAAAAAAAGGTGCATTGGAAGTACATGAGCCTTTGAAAATGCCTTTGTAGATCCTATCTTAGTAAACTTGTATGCAAAGTATGATGTTTACAGTCTGCCTTTTTACATGTTTACAGTGATAGGTTTAGGAACTGTGAGCAGAGCCATGTGCCTATGGGCAAGAGTGGCTTCTCTGAGCTGTGGCTACAATTTACAGATTTGTCATTAGTAGTTTTGAAAAAAATATTGTACCATGGACCTGCTTTTTAAAGATGTGAGCCACATAATTGTGTTGAGCATTCCTAGAGTGAAGATGTTGACACTAGAACTTTATGTAGTATTGAGAATGAAAGAAAGGACGATTTCAGATTAAAGAAATACGTATAAAAATCTAACCATATAAGCTATGAAAATCACTTTTTTTTCTTTGAATTGTACATGTTTGATTTTCATTCAGTAATTTCATATAAGATCTGTCAAAATTTATTTATATTTTTTGTGGACAGTGTGCAGAAGTTGCATGTTTTGATAAAAGTCCTATGTATAAATCGTGACATGAAAAAACATCTAGAGTGTACAGTTATACCATTTTGCACATTTTTTCTTTTAGTTTTCCAGTTTTTAATTGAAACTGTTTACTCCATTAAAAATTATTTCCAACAAATGGCAGGCATTTAAGAGGATTGTTAAGGGATTGATCTACACTATTCTAAGCAAAGCAGAAATCCACTGAGGCTCGTTGAAGTTCTTTCTAGATGTCTTTTCTGTATCAGAAACAGTGTCTGAGACAAAGAATTACAAAACTATACATGTTTTGGATTTTCCTTCCTCCGTGCTTCCGCCACCACCTCCTGCTGCATTTTCAGCTATAAAACAGAGAAGGAAGGTAAATGAGTATATTCTGTTAATTTTAGCTGCTCTCATTTCTTGTTTAAAAAGGTGTTGGTTTTGAGATAAGCATATTATGTGTGTTTGTCCTTCTGATAATTGACCATGCTTTCGCTACTTGTCAGGGAAAACGGAGTAAGAAACAATAACACATCATACATGTTATATATACATGTGGATATAGTGTAGTAGCTGATACCAACATTTTTCAAAGAACCAAACACACACTGAACCACTCTTACTGGAAAGTTTCAGTAGTTAAATACATATAGCTCTGACCCACACATACAAAACTGAGGTATGCAAGCCATGCAAAAAAAATAAACTCTTGGATCAATGTAATCTGTGAATCTATTTTTGAAGTGGATCATACAAAAACTTTAATTTGACCTAATTGTATAAGCCTTTATCCAACCCTGCATGAATCCCTTTGTAATTAACAATTAAGAGAGGCAGTTTTTATGCTTGTTATCTATAGCTACTGATTCTGTTACTGTCTCTCTCAAATGATTCCACAGATGCTTGTTGGTCATAGATTCTTCCAATGTAATAAATAGCGTTTCCAGGTTCATTTAAGGTAAGATACCAATATTAGAATTAAAACTTACATTTGAAAGCTGTGGATCACCATGTTACTAGGTCATTTTCGACCCTTTCCACCCTTTCCACCTGCATTGAAACATGTCACATAATCAGTGTCCCACCCTCTGTAATTTGTGGATATAATCAAAACTATGTTACTATGTATTTTCTTAGTTTAATCGTATGTATTCTGTTTTAGTTTCAATTCTGAACTTTCCACTGTAGTGGTTCAGCAAATATGTTTATTTTGTTTTCTGTCTGCTGAATGGCTGAAAATAGCCAGGTCAGTATAATCTAGAGAAACCACCGTGGTTCAGCATGAATCAGATTGTAGTTTGTATGAACTGACTTAACAAAACCATGTATTTACACAACCTTGATTTGACAGTGTCACATCTTTTCTTCACAAATGTGCATGGCCTTAGTGCATGTTTAAAAAGATGCAAAATAATTCACTTACATTTTATGATACCACTTATGATATGCAAAGGTCAGATCCTTATCTCCTGGAAATCAGTCTTTCCATGCTTGCCTGTCTTAAGGGTCTTTGTGGGAGAAAATTTCTTTCCTTAAGTCAGTGACTTCCAAAATAACCAATGATGTAAAATGGTCCTAACTTCAAGTAGGAAATAGAAATACCTGAGTCTTCCTATACGTATAATTTGATTTTTAAGAACTGTATGCTTAAGGGCATAAGAGCAGCCTTCAGTAGTTGTACTATTTGCCAAGAAAGCAAATGTTTGTGTGTAGGTTTTGTTTTGCTGGTATTTCTGCAAATGCTTCACATTCCTGTTTAAGGAGAGAGTACTTCACTCATGCTCACAACCAGCTAGTTCTCAGCAATAAATTAATCTTAAATAAGATTATATTATTAACTGCAAAAAAAGTGTTTTTTAAAATAAATCTGGAAGACAATGGAGTGGCCATAATTTCTGTGAAAGTGTACTTAAGTGGTATCACAGCAGGCCAAAATACTTCTCATAATTTCATTACAAGAATATTTGACTGATTTTATTAAGCTCTTTCCAAAGTCTACTTCAATTAAATCATATAGCCTACAGTACTTTTAAAACCACTGTGAAACATCATTTTTTTAAATTCTAGCCTGGTATTTTTTATTTTAGGAGCCAATAACTGTCTATTTCCACTTCACGCTCTGACAGTAACTTCATCAAGTTACCATCTTGATGGCCTTGAGTAGCTTCTCCTTTTTGTGTAAAATGTGAAGAATACTCACCTATTTCCAACAGACACTGATTAATAAATAAATTATTCAGTACTGTTTTATGGTTTAAAGATGTGAAACAGAGTAAACTAAGTTTTCTTTTTCTAGCTGACAACAAATCATTCTGTAGTAATTACAGGCATCTTTGTTTTTATCTCTTGGCATTTTCAGTCATCTCAGATCATTGGCAAAGCTGTTGACCTGCTGTTCCACAAGGAATACAAAATAAAAATAACTGACTCATTTCACTCTTACACGTGAGGATTAGGTTCTCAGTTTATGTAAAATCGGTTTCTCTTCTAGGTTATTGTACACAGAACCAACTTTCAATTTTAGGACTTGGGCTATTTTAGGAAGATTAGTGTTAAATTTGTCATGTCAGAGAGAGTATATTTCAGCCAGGTATCTGATGGTAGGGAATTAGAACCAAAAGCTTTACCTTAAACTTGAAAGAAGTGTTCTTTCATGTTCAAAATAACATTATCCATTCCCAGCTCTTTTACTTAGCTTTTCATTTTCAGCTTAAACAAAGAACTGGAACATATCTGGGGCTGATGCCACACAATTTTGGTACATCTCTTGTGTTTCAGGCAATTGCAGTATCCACATATAAATAAGTGTTTAATTACATTTTGGTTTAAGTCTTAAGAGACAAGAAATTTTACATTCCCTTTACTTTTGTGATTGTCATATTTTCTGTAATTCTGCAGTGTAGAAACTGAGTTCAGTCCACTCACTGCAGATGTGTAATCTTTAAAGGCTAGTCCTCCTCCAAGTAAAGATAAAGCTAATTTGGCTAATTCAGAACTTGCATACCATTAGTATACAGTTTAATAGAATATTGCACAAGTGCACAGCAAATTTGGGTAAGAAAATATATTGACTACAATTATATATAGATGAAAACTGTAGAAGTTACTTAACCTTTTTTGGCAGCTTCCTCTTCTTCCTTTTTCTTTTGTTCCTCAATAGCTTTCATCTTCTCTTCATATTCATCAGCTCGTGTTTTCCATTCAACCCTATTGTTTTGAAGACCATCAAACATAGGTGTAATTTCCTTGTGAAATCTTGAGAATTCCTATACAAACAATTTAAGTTAGTGAATTAGAAATTTGTAAACACTGATGATCTAGAAAGTCTGTATTTGTGGAAATACTGTTACTTTGCAGAAAAAAACATTAACTTTCATTTTTCTGTTACATCTAATTCAGTATGTATACTAGACTAGACTAATTAATTTTATTTGATTTAGGGTTTTTTTCATCCATCTCTGGTAGTGCAATTTCTGTTGAAAAGAAAAAAATAAACAGTGTGTCTGCCTGCTGGTGCACATTTGAAAGCCTGTTCTTGGCAATGCAGTGGTGACATTGGAAATACTGCATTGGGATAATGCCCTATTGTGCACATAGTCAGTTAAAAAAAGTCTGAATTATATGCCACACATTTTACTATCTTCCCTAATCCTGCATTTCATAGTCTGATAGGTACAACTATGATAAATGATATTTTATTGAATGTTTACCAGTATCGTGATTTAATAAAAAATCTACTGTCTTATAATATATTCCAAGCAGCGAATGTATCTGAAAATGTTAATATAGTACACGTCACTTTTCTGCATGATGTTTTGGGATAATATTGAAATCTAGACAGGTATTAATAATACTGGCATTTCAGTGCCTTACAGAAGATATAGAATATCTGCATTTTCAGAATATTGCAAATTTCCTATTTCTTTGCTGTGCCATTAACTGCAACATGTTGAATCCACATGTTGAATAGTCATATTCAATGGAACTGTGAAGAATCAGACTGGCCTTTCTAACTCAGTCTTTCCAGGTAGTAACTCTCAGGGCCCTCTTTGAGATCTTCACTTTTTTATGAATTTGGTTAACATCTCTTGAATTTGCATTGTGGGAGCAATTCTTCTATGTAACAAAAGATTGGAAAATTGTGGTATTTGCGATAGTTGTTTATCCTCTGACCAAGAGTCCTTGCTGTTGTCTAGATTTTTTTAATGGCTACAGTTTGTCATTAATTGTGCTACCAGAACTACTGCCCTGGGAAAACAAAATAAAATTATTCTTACCTTGTACACAAATGTACACACAAAATCTATGAAACCAACTTGGAGCTTAGGTAGTTCATCTCCTTTGTTTCTGTCCATCATAGGCTAGAACAGAACAAGAGTAATTTAAGTGATGTAGATAACATGCTTTTTTGGTGTAATGATCTAGTAAGCATTGTGCACGATTCACGGTTTTAATAACTGTTAATATTGCTTAGCACAGTTAAACCATTTAGTACTTACAATTGGTTGTTGCTGTAGTACAGTTCGTTCCAAGTCACCTTGCTCCCAGAATTCATTTGCAACCATGAGAGCAACCTGAATTATCACAAATCAGTGGAAGTGTCAGCAGAAAGCAGTAAATTTCAATGAATAAATAAACTAGGCTTTCCAGAAAGCGTGGAAATGTTGACTCACCAAAACCTGTCATATTATTGTTTACTACTTAATTATTATTACTTAATTCCCATCCCACAAAGAGGAGACTTATTTCTTGCTAGCTACATTATCTCTGAATAGTTTTACAACTCCTCCAGAAATATGGAGTTTAGGTGAAACATAATAGAATTCTACTCTTCAATCCCTTGACTATTTGAGGTAGTAAAATGCATCTTTCTAAAATTACAGATACTCTCAGGTATACTGAGGACTTTTTCCAGTGAATTATCTCTGCTATATTCTGGTGCATGCTGAGTAAATGATTATATAGATTATTGTCAACAGGAACAAGGCCATATTAGCAATGTCTCTTAACTATAATATTCTTTATTACTTTAGAAGGCTCCACAAGCATCTTCCAATTGTATTTTGGTTACGCGTTGTTAAAACCTGTTCCTGTAAGGCCAAGCGATGAGCTTCAGTGTGATGGTCAGTAAACACGTTCTTGAAGTACTTATGTACAAAGCAGTGTCACAAGGTTTCAAAGTATTTATTTTTAGCATGTTTAAGCTACTTTGCAATGGCACCAAGATCTACAGAATAGACACGTTATCACACTGTTGTTAATTCTATACCTAAAAAAAAAAACAACTGAAAAAACCAATTGAGTAGTATTTAAGGATGCCAATTTTAACTGGAGGACAAGTAGAGAAGAGTGGAACAACTCTGCAGTGGTTGGAAGGGTTGGAAGTGTTAGGATTGGAAGGGACCTCAAGAATCATCTAGTTCCAACCTCCCTGCCATGGCCAGGGACACCTCCTTCTAGATCAGGTTGCTCAGAGTCACATCCAGCCTGGCCTTAAAACCCTCCAGGGATGGGGCTTCTACCACCTCCCTGGGCAACCTGTTCCAGTGTCTCACCACCCTCATGGTGAAGAATTTTTTCCTAACATCCAATCTGAATCTACCCATTTCTATTTTTGTTCCATTTCTTGGAACCATTAACCCCTATCATGGAACCCTTACACTCACAGTGACAGAGGTTGTTTTGTGGAAGCACTGTTGGGTGCAGATACTTAAACATTATCAACTGATCATAAGTTGGTTTTGTTTAATTATCATGCACCAAATAGGCAGTAAAACAGATAGTAAATGCAATATTATGTATTTGAAAAGTACCTACCTTACTTTGTACTTCCCAAGGCTTGGTTATTGCAGACAGGTCACATCCAGTCATCATCATAGCCCTTTGAAAACACAAAACATAACAGGAGTATAGTTAGGATGATGATAGGGGGAAAAAAGTTGAAATTTTTGGAGGAATTTAGATAGCTAGCTTGCAGATGGATACATGTTTTGCACATTTTGAGAAGATTATAGACATCTAATTTAAAATCGTG
This sequence comes from Indicator indicator, assembly GCF_027791375.1. Lineage (NCBI taxonomy): Eukaryota > Metazoa > Chordata > Aves > Piciformes > Indicatoridae > Indicator > Indicator indicator. The sequence continues at coordinate 14,745,368 of NC_072016.1, read as the reverse complement.
ATTATGCTCATCAGCAGACAATAATACCAAGTCTTAGTTTACATGTTTAGGTGCCCAAATTACTTTCTAATCTGGTCCTAGATAACTAATTGAATAAAGAGTAAAACATTAACCACCTACATGATGACTTCTTTTTTGGTTGGGTCAATAGATATATATTTAATTGCCTCCTCTTCTGATTCCATTTTTTCAATTGCATCCACAATCTTCTGAAACATAGTTCTTTTCCTGTTAAAACATTCCGGTAAAACATGCATTAGTAAGTAAAAGTTCCTGCATTAGAAATTAAATAGAAAATCATATTTCTGATACTTATTCTTTTCCAAAGGATCATCCCAGCCATAGTGATACCAAAATTCTTCCTGTTGAACTCAAACTTTCCAGGTAACCTAGCATATTTAGGTTTTGCTATATACCACTGACATGTAAAGTATTGTGTCAGAATTCCTGACACAAATAACCAGTTTCCTAACTCTTCACGTTAAACTGTTCAGTATGACTTTCTTATTTCTTTAGTATTACATATTTGTTACTTCCTGCAGTGTAATGAATTGGGAAAAGTGATGCAAATACTAATAGATGCTCTTCCACTCCCTCCCATTGAAAATCCAAAGAAGCACTAAGTCCTGACTTGAGAATTTTGAAAAATGCAAGCCTGACTTGCTATTGCTTAGTAAATGCTCTGATTTGCATTTAGAATGAAATAATGGAATTACTGTTCTCTAAAATTTAATAACTCCTGTTGAACAACTTACTGAATCATTTCCTGTCTCCTGACTTTAAATTGTCCTAGTTATAAGATATCTGGACCAAAACAAAAGACTCTTTGTATCTTTAAGGAAAATACTCATTATAAAAGCACCTTAAGTCAGTAACTTAGGAACAGGATGGAAGATTTTATATTTGAATATATTTCTTATAGTTGGCACTGGGATTAGTTCATGTCTGCAGTTTTGTTTTTAAACTAGCATCTTGATGTCCATGTCATACGAATACTCCTTTTTAATATGAGTAATTATAGTTTGGTATCACACATGCGCACAACCTGAGGGTTAACGGCTACAGAATCCACGCTCCTGAAATACAGTGTTTGCTTTAACTAAAATTATATTTGAATGACCTACTAAAAGTATACTAGGTTTGTATACATTTCTGTGTTTTATAATTTGAAAGTGAATCTTAAGAATTTCTTAGACATAATAACAATTTTAAATATAGCTTTGTATTCTGCTTATGAACAACTAAAAACTACAGTTATAAATTCTACATGATTGACGTTTTTTTCATTAGGAAGCTACACAGAATTTAGTACTTACTTGAAATACAAAGCCAAATCAGTTGCTATTATTGCAACTTCAAATAAGTGCAGAACGGTTTCAAACTGTCGCTTATTTAGGTTCTGGAAGATGTTTAAACTCTGCAAGATGGAAAGTTTACAAATTCAGTTCCTTTTATAACACTGTCTTTGGTTTGTACTCTACAGATTGTCTCACAGAACAGTGTAACAAAATTTTCCAACTCTAGTCCCTAAATTAAAATAATGCTACAAATTAAAAAGTAGTCCATTGATAAAGATGGTCCTTATTTGTGGCTAATAAATGGCTAAGTAACTGTGTGAACAGTGGGTGGGTCTAAGACACTGCTCTCAGAAGCTGCACAAATGACTAAATCCACAGTGACTCAGTTGCAAGTCCTTTTGGCATATATGATTTAAAAACGAAGAAAGCCACCTGTATGCCATTTAATTAGTAAAGAAATGGCAGTTCTTCATAACTTCTTTCCAGTTCACATTCCATAAATCTAATTTTCCTAGGCTTTTCAAAGCTGCACAGCAGAGACCTTTTCCTCCTGTTAACCTCAGTCAGCAGAATTGCCTGAAGTGCTATTAGAGACCTGCCGTAGTAAGCTCAATGTCCTTTTCCTCAGGCAAAGGAAATGAAAGCATCACACTCAGCACCTTCCTAAGTCTCCTGGGTTTCCTTTCTTCCTTAACTGAGGGCCACAATACCTATGAGAGCATGGGGCACAGCAGTGCCACTTTTGAGAACCTCCAGACGTCCTGACAACTACTCCAGCAAAGAGCAGTTGGTCCCCAACATCTCACATTAGAAAAAGTACATCACCATCAATAAAAGTAAAGGTGTTTGCTATGTTTGTTGAGGTTTTTTAAATCATTAATCTTCTGGAGCTTTTATGATCATTGTGCTGCTGATTATTTTAAGGACGACTTCGGTGGTCTCATGAGGCCAGGAAATAGCACCACCAACAGTGATGAGGAAATGGAAAATGAGGATGGGAGTGGGTGCCTGCCACACTGGATGCAAACAAGTGGGATGGAAGGGCCATGTGTTCAAGCCTTGCCTGTTAACTTCCCTGGAAAATACATATTAAAAAGTTGTAGATAGTCTCTTTCCTTGTAGCCAGGACAGATCAAGCACTACTGAAGGAAGAATGGCTGACCTGCACAGGAGGAGCAGGGGTCCACAGGGCAGAGGGCCTGTGCTGCCACCATTTTGTTTAGCCTGAGGAGACTGGGGTGAGGCCTCTCATCTCTGCACCTGCTGTGGAAGGGTGGCTGAGGGCATTTGCCTAATTCAGGGAATATTGCTAATGGCAGCTGCAGGACAGTCTCGTGATAACACCTTTCTTTCAGCAAGGTACAGTGTAGGGGTGGTCTGTCCCTGTCTGGAGGGTCAGGGAGCCCTCCATAAACACTTCCATCCCTCTGTTCCTCAGCTGCCACAGCCGGCAGCTGAACTCAGACCCCATGAAGCATCGCCTTGATTGTAACATTTTGTATGTGTATATATTTTAGTTTCTGCTTTTCTTTCTACATCTGCTGTTTTGTGAAAGCAGAAAAAAGCTGAGGAGTGTGAGGGAAGCACAGAGGGAAACCTTTCTATTTTGGGCTTGTTTCTGGTGGAATTGCCAATATTTCTCTAAAAGTGGATAATCCAAAAGAATTTGTCTTAAACTTCCAAATTTTAGCATAATTTCTTAATCTGGACATAGAGGAATGAACAAGACACGGTGAAATTTGGAACATCATAACTTAATTGGATCTTTTGCATTGATCAGACATACCTCATCTTGCAGTAGGGTTTTACTGTACTCTAGGTGATGCCTTTCTAAAATGGAAGAACCATGAAGTTTTGCCAGTGGAGCAGCTGACCTGTTGGAAAAGAAGCAAATTTATGTAGTATTTTGGAGCCAGTATTTTTGATTCAAATTTTTAGGATTAAAATGCTTCTGATCTGCATTTTCAATAGTTTATTCTGTATATCTCAACCACTGGTATAATGCAAAGGAAAAAAAACTTGGTTGCTTTCCAAGTTAGAGAGCACTTGGTGGTCAGGGCCCACCAAAATCAAAAGTATGTTTAGATGCCTCAAAACTAAAACATGACTCTCTTTTATATTGCATGTTCAGTTTTGCTGTTTGATTAACGTATGTACTTTCTGTCTACCTTAAAAGTGACCTTTATCTAGCTTTTCATGTTCTGTTGCATGGCTTTTGTCTGTAATGAGTGTGGGCCATATTGCCTGTGACTCTTATCTTACTGTAACTAAGTTAAATCTAAAATAACAGCGTAATGGGGTTTAATTCCTCTAAGGCCTTTGGGCCCCTCCCCACCCTCAAAATCACCATTTTATGGACTGCACAAATCCTGACAGCTCAGATATGTTCAGTCTTATCACAGAGTTCAAGGCATCAATCTGACATAAGGCTAGGCTTCAAGCAGAGGAAATTGTCTCAGACTGTGGTACTGGGAGGAAGGGAGAAGTGTTCTATCTACATAAGCTCCAGGTTGTTCAGCATGTTTGGAAGTGTATTTTCTTTCTTTCTTTCTTTGGTTAACAATTCCATTCCTCAGATAACCCAAGTCAGATTTGGATAGCTGCATGCTACCTGTGTTTTCTGACTTGTAGTTAGGACTGTCGTGGTAAAGCCTGATGACTTTTATAAATAGATTTACTGTGCATGACCTCATGCAGAGGGCTTTCAGCTAGGGAAGACCACAGTAGGAAGATTTTTAAAACCCCTTAAACTTATTTGGATGAGAGGCCATCTGCTGAATAAGAATCAACGTCTGTCATTCTCTCCTACGTCACCTGGAGAATCCCTGAGAATAATCAGAAAATCCCTTCACGTCACTGCTGTGGAATGTAGGCTGAAATGCCTCTCCTGGGAGGAGTGTATCCAGGGTCAGAAGAGGATGAATCGTTCTGGACATACAACTGGTTGGAAGCCATGCTCAGGAAATTACAATTACAGTCTTCTGTTACGTGTGACATTCTGAGAAATATGTGTTCCCCACCTAACACACAGAAGTATGCCCTAAGAGATCGAGATCACATAAAAGTGTAAATGGTAGATTGCTCACTCTTCAGGAGAAGAATGGGACTCACCATGATATTTAATGCTGTAATAAAAAGGTAAGTTTAAAACAAAATTAATTAATACTGTTTTATAGCAAGCATCTACTAATTAACACTGTTTCATAACAAAGGGAAATTTTCAAAGAAATCCTTTAGAATATTTTCTCAGAACAAAAACCATGAATTGCGAAACTTAACCTCATGATAAGTCACTGGCATGTGAACCAAGGGGCAGAACACAAGTTCTTTATCTTAGAATCCTGTATAACACGAGGAGATTACAACTCGGGAAGGAACCTGCATCAGTCAGTAACTGAGAGGGGGTGGGGGAAAAACTCAGCAAGTCAAGTCAGGTGATACAAAACTGAGAAAAAGAATGCATCTTAAGTCTTATCTCACTCTAAACTGCCCTTGTCTATGCCACATCCTGAATCCCTCTCCAGAGAAGTGCTTATGCTCTGTCTTGAAGAAAAAGTAGTCTAGTTTGGATTTTAATTTACTTTTCTCATTTGTTTGTGGCCTCACTGAAACTCTGCTGTGATACAAGTAATACTAGAGTTTTAAAAATGAATTGCAGGTCCAGGAGATCCTTTTAGGATTCCACTTTTGCTTTCTGTCTTTATGTTTCAGCTGTCATGACAAATGCTATGAAGCAGAAGTCTTCCATAGGAAAGATATTTATTCATGCCAGATGAATGTGGAATAGATAACTCTATTTTTGCAAGTTTTGACATGTATTTTTAATTTGCCACTAAAAATAACTACATTTTCATATATCTGAGTATTTTTACTTACTTCATTTGGTACAAGTTATTGGTTCCTCTGTGATCAATGTCATGGCAGAAAGCAGCAGCCACCATGGCAAAGGCTTCTAGATCAGTATAGTATTTCTTTATTTTGCCTGTCTGTATAAGAAAACAGACAATTCTGTGCACATTCCTGAATTTTCCAGTTGGAATTTAAAGTAAAACTAAATAATGGATGTAGCAACATTACCATCAGCAATGTAAACATTGTTTGTCCCACGTTGAATCCATGTCGCCAGTTGTGGTAAGTGATATCTCGATAACCCTTCCTAACTGTGTACATCCATCTTGTAAGGACCTATTATGAACAAAAGTGATTAAGACTGTGCTGTTAATTGAAATGTAGAAACAATGTGCAGTAGAACTCGAACATTATTACAGTAATTGCATAGTATATTCCAGTAATTTTGTAAGAATTTAATCATTATAAAATTACTGGAATATGCAATGAAGTTACAGTAATAATGGGCAAGTTCTATGAAAATAATTGCTTTTCCTTGAATTGGACATAGCAAATTATTCTTACGTAAATGCATGTTGATTTAATTCCACAGCTCACACAATTTCAGGGTTAGTTTTAAATCTTTGTTACAAATATACATGTTTAATTAAGAATGGAAGATTGTTATCCAAATCACTAATATTTTAGTATTGCTTGCTTTTATTTTTAAGTACCTGTAGTCAGCTATTTTTCTTCTATCTTAAAATGCATACAAACAAGACAAAATAAATCAGACCTCAGCTGGGACTTTGAACTTTTCAACAACATTTATCTCAAAGAACAGTCGTATTCCACAAGTTATCAGGCCATGTTCTGTAACAGGAAAGTCGCTGAAGCGGAATTCATACAGTTCTAAATCTTTTGGATCAGGTAACTCTTCTTTCTGTTAGGAGACAAGAAAAATACAAGGGTTATTCTGGCAAGAACAAAGTTGGGAAAAAAAAAGTATTTTCTGACTCCAGTAGAAACATTGCCTAATGACAATGTGCTTGCTATAACTTCAAAGGCCTCAGGTTTCAGTACAAACTAATGTGTATCAAGTCATGAAGCACAATCATAATACTGCTGGCTTTCTTCTCAAAGAGCACAGGTGAAAGACGTGGCGAGATGGTGTTTATTCCTACTCTGAATTCCAACACAAATCTGTTGTGGCCATGTCACCATTTCCTTAGTTCAGAAATCTCAGGTCTTGGAATAAAATCTGGTATAAAATCACATGATTCTCCCACTTTTAGCCTGGTCTCAAGGCACGAGTTCATCTTTTTGGGGAGCAAAATTATTATTCTTAAGTGCTTTTCTTCCCTTTTGGTTCTTATGAATAGTGGTGAATATAGTGACCAAAACGAACCTGTCTAGGACAAAATATTTTTTATTTTTATGGTGGAATGAAGTGTAGAAACAACACTTTTTTTTTAAATAACAGGCTTGCTTGCATACCTACCTACCCATAGCCTTTTATTCTCTTGAAGAGTCTATAGGCAATCAAAGCATCCTGTGCACTTTTTAACCTCTGGAATGATGGTGGTTTGTTTCTACTCCACAACCAACACTCAAAATTACTCTGTCTTCCATTGTACTCCTGTGACAGTCTCTCTTTGTCTGTTCTAGCCTATATATATTTAATAGACAAACCTGTAAGGTTGATTTGGCACATGCAAAGTGAACTGGAGTATCCTAAAAAATCAGATGTAAAAATTCACAAATCTTATTTATGTTTTTGTTTGCTTGCAGTAGATTATTGATTGTTTGGCTCTTGAGTTATCTCAATATATGCATAAAGTAAAACCTGTTAACAACGCTGAAATATATATAGCATTTAGTATTCATGTTTTTTATAGGTTACTTCAAATATGTTATTTCCTTTCTAGTGCTGTAGTTGGTGGGGATTTTGTCCTAGTAATGGCCTTTCTGTAATTTGCAGCAGTCTATTCCGAACAGTCTTGACCACTGATGAAAATGAGAGATGATTCCAGAAGTAGATAACTGTACAGGTGCATATTTTTTCCTCATGCACTAGATTTCATTAGAAGCTGTGTGGATGGCATTCGGGGATTTTTCTTTTTCTGAAGGGCAGATACAGAGCTTAGACCAGTTCTTTGTTCTGAAGAACCTCCATAAAACATACAGTAAATTCTAATGTGCATAGGATATGAAAGTTAAAGAGCCTGCATTAATTTAAATTGCCTCTTTTATATACAGTATCACATTAAATAGCCAAACTGGTAATAGGGGTATTAAGGAGCTGTTCTATAACACTTTTCATCTGTGTATCCCAAAGCCTAAGGAGAATGGTATTATATTTAAAGAATGTGCCTCATTCTAAACAAGAATCACTCCAGGAAGTCCAATGCAGCACAAAAAGTAGGATTATATGATCGCAGTTGAATTCCTTCCTCCATAGCAGTATATAAATGATCTCTGTTTTACAGATAAGGAAAAGAGATGACTGAATATATACATGTATTTCAATAAATAAGGCTGAAAATCCATCCTCTGATCTGAGGTCAAGGACAAGGAAACCTGGAGCAGTGGTGTTTTAAGACCCATTACTTTGTGAATCATCAGATCTAGAACACCTGCTTTATCCCATTAGCTATCAGGGATTCCAGGTCTTATAACAGGATAAAGTGTTTTCATGTAGTCTTGGCAGTGCAGAAGATACTAGACCTTTGATTTTGTGACTCCACAGTGTTGAGAGACCTCAACTGCTTTTTGAGGGATTAAAAAATTAATAGCAGTATTATGTTTTCATATTTGGAGCCTGTACTATAATAATCACATGTTGCTCTACCAATAGATTTTATAATGTTTTTCTATTAGTTTTTACAGTTTTTCATGCAGCCAAATTAAATTTGCTTTAAAAGGTATGTGAAGCTACACATAGTCTGTTCATGGTTTGGGGTTTTCCTTACTGTTTGCAAGCTATGTGAGCATCTCTTTTGTAGGAACCAGTAAACCCTTAACACCATTGGCTTCTGGCCTGTGCATACAAATAACTAAAAATAGCTTAATTAGATCTTTTCCCTGTGGAAAAGATGTCTGCATTAGCAAATGTGGTGTAAAAGGAGGAAATACATGAAGCTACTGATACTGGAAGTCAACAGGTTTGTGTGTATTTGGCCCTTTTTTGTATGTTTGTTTAGTTTAAGTCGTTTTGAGCAATTAGCAGTGTGAGTTTGTTCAATCTTTTCTCCAAAAAGGCCACTCCCTTTCTAGGTTGCAGCCAGAGGACTTGCAAAGTCTGGAAAAGAGACTGACTCATTTTGGTTCACTGGTAGCAGAGTTCTGACTGATTAGGTCAAGAATGTTTCATCACTATGAAGTCACTGGTCACTGTATTTGGACTTCTCTGCTTAAGGAAATGCAGAAAATCATATGCATTGGCATGTCATTTGGACAGAATGTTTCCCTGTAGGGAGCAGTGAGGTCTGCACATATAAGAATTGAAGAGGCTGAAGATGTAGTATTAAACCATTTCCATCTATCTTGTGGATCTGTAACTAAAATCAATTGTATAAATCATTTTTTTCTGTAGTGAGAACATGTTACTATATTTAAACTATATAACAATGATATAAACATGCCACCAGAATTTTCACTTTGATGACTTACCAAAATCCTGATAAGATCCTTTTGATCACATTCTTCTATGCTATTTACATTTAATTTTTCCTTGTATTTCTGAAAATGAAGTAAGAAATTCAGGGTTTGTGCAAATTGTGCAAATTCTTGCCAATTTCCTGCTTTAATTGTGCGAGTCAGGGCAGAAACTTACCAGTATAGATTCAACTTCAGCAGGGGTGGCCTTTGTCTGGTACATAAGCATTTCCTGAGCAATGTCTTTCCTGTTTTCAAGTTTGTTCATTTTGTCATAAGTGTCAGTATTTAAAACTGACCACCCCAGGAACTGTGTGAGAGCCTGGAACAAAGCCAAGCAAGGTAGAGATGACACGGTGTCAATAAAATTGAACCAACAATTTGAACTTACTTTTCTTAAATTCCAGTTTCGGGTAGTTCTCTTTAAAAAGCAAAGCTCTGTTTGTTAGAAGCCTTTGTCTTCCAGGAATAGGTTCTGTTAGCACTTCACAGCTTTTAATGACATTTGACTCAACCTAGTAATTAAGGGCCTATAGTCCCATTTTGTATACAGGACTTTGAGGCTTATGAAGCTTAAGTTAGCTGAGTGGACTCAGTACACCATGTAGCATTTTACCATGCCCAAGTGCACGTGATCATGAATGCTGGGGTAACTCCTATGGTCACAGGCATAATATCTATTGGCAAGCAGCATGCTATCTAACCAGACGATGGTGACCATCACTAAAACGTGATTAAAATTATATCTGACTTTTGTTCATGATCGGAATGTGAACGATCTCACATAAATTTTCAGATATATAAAGGGAAATAAAATTTCTCATTCTTAAGAAACTGTATAGAGAAGAAGATAGACATTCGGTTAGATGTTAATATAGCCTGTTTGAAAATTGCTAGACATTTTTAAATTACTTTTTGCAATAATTTTTTTATTAATATCACATGGCTCCTTAAAGCTTCTAATCCTACTATGCTTACTTCAGTGATCTGTTCGTCATACTCATCAAAAGGTTTTCCATCTTTCCTATTGTAAAATGTTGCAACTCCCACAATTTCTTCTTTTCTGTTGACAATAGGCAATGACAGGACGTTTTTGATAACCCATCCAGTTTCATCCACTGGTCCTTTCTGTAGGAAAGCCAAAAAACCCTGAGAATGTGTATTTCTTTTAAAGTAGTAATACAGCTATTGATACAGGCAACGTAACACTAAGATCTGTGCTTCACAAACACAAGATAAACGTAATCAAGTGTGTGACTGATTAGTGGAAAGCATTAGCGTATTTTTCTACAATATCTGTAATTAATAAAATTACTGGAATTACCTGAAATGTGAAATACTCGTCTGCTGGTGCATTCATCATGTTACAAATCTGCAGCAGAAAGAAAAGGAGACATTGTTTAAATTAAATGTAACGTGCATCAAGATTTGGCCTGATGTTTTAAAAAGGCACAATTATTTGCTGAGATAACAAGAGTGAGCAGCCACAGGAATTAAAACTGTTCCTATTAAATTAGATGTGGTTATAACAGATGTCATTCTGGAGTGCTTGTAACAAAGTCCTTCATGTGTGGTGTCCCATCATGCATAAGCATAATGGTTAGGAAAATAACTTCCAGTGATTTCTATAAACCAGGGGCAGATATAGAAAGAAATAACTGAGTACTAAGGATTCTGTCCATGCCAAAGGATTACTATTGAATTATGTACATTGCCTACACAGGAAGAGTTGTGAAAAAATGAGAGTTTTGAAATTGTGCATGTGAATATTTTCTTACTTTGACATTTTGTTGTGAGACTTAGTTAGCAAACCTGAAAAGTGACATTGGGTGTGCACATTATTCCTCCGATGTCACCACAATCAGAGGGAAATTTTCCTGATGTTCTGACTGTATTGTGGGCTTGTCTCCATCCTCCCTACTCACTCAGGTGATTTCACTGGGCACCAATGACAAGGGAAACAGCATGGTATTTTTTTAGAGGTCTCTGGTTGTGGGGATGATTAGGGGGGTTGTTGTTCAATCAGAAGGGCTGCATGAAATTAAACTTTTAGTTTTTACTTTTACCATGAACTTACAAATCCATTTTCAGCAACATATGTTGGCAATCCACTGACAAGACACCAGTGATCTGGTGGAGGTGACCTTTAGAGAAAGAATGAAATTAAATAATTTGTGCAATATTATTAAGCTACCCCAGCAATATATCTATTTGCCACACATTCACAGGTTGCCAATGAATACTCACGGAATTACTTTGATTTCTTCTTTTCCATGTAAAATATAGTCAATAATTTTATAAAAGTTGACTTCCTAAATAAAAAAAGAGAAGAACATGTAGGTGATCTGCATGACCTCGATGTCAAAACTAAAACTCATAAAAAGAAAATTTAATATCCTTACTCGTCCATCAGGTGTCTTGGGGCCTTTGTAAGGCTCTGCCTCCCCCAGCCGGATTGGCCACTCATCATAGAACTCCTGGGAGAACAATGCACAGGGTTTAGCAAAAGGCAAAAAACAAAACAAAACAATTCTGTGTTCATAGACAACTTGACATCTGTGGATAGCAATTCTACTATTGTTCTCCATAGCTGTACTATGGTCACATTTCAGACAATATTAAGAAAACATTGTTAATTATATTCAGGCAAGAAATGTTTACCAGTAAATTTCAGTATGTTTTATCTCTGGGTAGTTGTATATTTCAATTGTTGTTTTGGAAGGCCAGTATTTATAAAGCAGTACCCAGCCCTACACTTCTCTCTTCTACTCCTTCTTGCATGAAATTATTAATATGAAAAATTATTTCAGAATTAGCATTTATATTTATTGCAGGTCTATTCTTTGTCAAGGTCACGTTGCATATAATTTTTGTAACGTGGTTATTATCCCAAAGGGTTAGAAAGCATGGTAGTTTTGTGTCTGGGAGAGACATGCATTAGAAATATGCAGAATGACTGAATTAGAAGGATGGATTTTATAGCTTAAAGCTGGGAGTAGTACATTTCTAGCAAGTAGGTATAATGATTGTTACCTTCTCTTTAGTCATATCCAGCAGGCCAACAGAATATCTTTCACAATTCAAATATATTCGAATAGTATACAGTGCTTTGTGAAACTGCCGTTCTATATCTGTTAGCTCTTCAAATACTTTGTTAGCAGACCACAAAAGCATCTATTTAGGAAAAAAAAAAAAAAGAAAGAGGGTAAAAGTTTAGAACATTAACATATGAATCCTAGGCATTCCAGAATAAAATGATGTGGTGCATTGCTGTTATAAAATAAATCAGTGGTATCCTTACTTCAGTGAATTTGCAAAAATATACAGTAAGGGGAATAATAATGGTTTCACACTAAAACTAAGTATTATAATTAAAAAAATTCTTCTATACCTGACTTTTTCGGGATTCAATGTTGTAGAGATATGTCATATGATGATTTCTCAGGACCAAAGATATAAAATTGAGGTATTTCTTAAAAACCTAAAAATCACAAAGAGCAAAAATAAGAGAAAGATGTCAAATCAGGAGGCAGATTCACTCAAACTACTTGTTGAACTAACAACTGTACTGCTGTTATTTGAGGTTATTACCTCTTCATCTTCTTTTGAGAACTCAGGTGCGTTTGATTTGTTGAGTGCCATCACAACAGCAAGCACCTCTTTGCCCTGCATAATTGGGACTGCCAACATACTGACTGTTGTATAACCAGTTTTTTTGTCCATGAAATCAGAAAAATGGTTGTTCTGAAAGAACACAGGGAGGAAAAAATCCATAAATGAAATGCACATAAAAGTTTTCACACCAAGAGCAAATGATAATTTTATTTGATAATTTGTTTGTAATGCTATGAGCACAGTTTCACAGTGCAGTAAGTTAATACTCACGAAAGAAATATTATCATTGCTTAACTCAGTCTTACCTCTGTACCTGTACAAGATTAACTTAGGCGTTGATTATGAATATAGCTTCTGAAACCAAGTTTTGTGCAGGTTTTCATTAGAATGATGAGGAACTTGAGGAATTAAAAAAGATGGGAAAATCAAGAATAAAGGAGGGAGTAACATGGCTTTATGGCCACCTGAGAGTCTAATACATATGGCTTGCATGTAAGAGAATTGTATTACAGTAGAGAGCTGTATTAGTATTTCTTGATGTTTATTTCTGTTGGTAACAATCATAAAATTGTCCCATCACACAATGTTTGAAACTACCACCTGTCCTGAATGTATATGGCTAGAAATGCTTCTCACAGAGATGTCCCAAGCAGCTGTACATCTCCCTAAGCTGTTTCTTACTCCTTCCAGACTGACAGACCCCCATTCCTGCTGCTCCCAGGCCAACATGCTCTTCTGGTGCATAGGGGTATTAGGACACAGCACAGCTTTTGTTGGGTCTGTGATCATGTGGGAATGAGACCAGCAATTCATCAATTCACACCACCAATTTCATCCTTGAAACTGAATGCTGAGGAGGACTTAGGAAAAGGTATTCTTTTCATTCTTTTATGAAAAAAATACTGGGAAGCTTGTTCATGTTTCATGGAAAGCTATTTCATTTCCCCTATCACAGAAATTCTTGATGTTTCTTTAAAATGCTTTAATGTGCTTTTATTGTAAAAAGGGATTTGAAGTTTGTCAGGGAAATCTGTTTGTCAAGGGCTGTTGTGTTTTCTGTCATATGATAATATATCTAAATGAGCTGAGTTATGAGTTGGGGGAATGAAATCTGTCAATATGTGCAGATAAAATAGCCAGACTCTCTTCACTGAGCCTTTTTTGTCCCCTCACAGCTGGGACTATTAACAAGTGGTTAAACTGCTCAAACTTCTTTGAAGAGGTGAGCACTCAAGTCCTGGTCTGCATTCAATGGCAGATTTTCCCTGAATTTCCCTTAACAGGTCTGCTTCCAGTTTCTCAAGGTGATGAGTAGTTGGTACTAAATGACAATGTGAACAGGTAGCAAGTGGCCCGGTCACTAGGGAAGGTCCAACTACATTAATTACTGCTTGGGCAGCCAAGATCTTCATGTTGGATCTCAATGCACCTTCCTTGCTGATGGGCTCGAGAATGTTGCAGGATGTCACATAGTGGAGTTTCTTCATAAATTATACACAGAACTACTTAAACAAACAAACAAAGAAACACAGAAAAATTTTCTAGGGTGCAAAATCAAGCACAAAAAGGCTAGGAAATGCCAAAACTAATTTTTTTTTTTTGTCTACTACTTAGATCTTTCCCTCTACCAATTGTCTCTGCTATATTTTGAATTTATAGCACATAGAACTCTGAGAAAGTAGACCAGATTTTATTATGCGTTTAAAATATTAGGGTGGCTTTTTAACTTCAGTACTTCATAGTCTTTAGACAGCCCAACTTTTACATTTGCATTTTACATTTACCTTCTAATTCCTTTCTATGAATTTCCTTTCTATGAATTTCTAACCCTTTCTATGAAAGGAATTACATGTGTGGAAGTCACTCTGAAATGTCTTTTCTGTATTTACTGACTGGTCTTACAGAATTGGTCTAATCTCTAGATTTACACAGAATCAATTCTCTTAGCTTGTGCCATCCCCATAAGTCACAGTGAGAAGAATGTGTTCATATCTCTGTTGTAAGTGATAGAAGGTAACTGGGAGGAATCTTATTTTATGTCTCTCCTTGCATATCTGAGTTCTTTTGTGGGATTGATATGTTTTTCCAAGTTTCCTTTTATCCATTTTTAGAGACCTTATTTCTTTCGTGCTTAGTTCTTCCTTGGCTGATTTTAGATATCCCACAATTCTTTAAGCAAACTATGAAAACAATCCCTGCAAAAATGTCTAACCTTTCACAGGTTTATTGTAGGCCAACCTTAAAAACCAATGAAGACCATCGTTCTAATGTTTATCATCCTATGGTCTTTAATAGAAGATGTACATCTCCCAATTCATAACGTTATTTTAGCACTTGCTAAACTGTGCTCCAGAACACCTAGCTAAGCCTTGAGGATTTCTGATGGGAACATCAAAATGCAGCCTGAAGCAAGAGAGTTTGACACTATTGGAAACTCCAGGTCAAAATCTGCAGTGTAAATTATTTGTTGAGTGTAAATTTGATCAAAAATGCAGAAATTATTATAAGGAATGAGATTGTGTAACCCCTGTTAATTTGTTAATTTAGTTTCCATTGCATATGCAAAAGTACGTAGTTTATACAAATGCAGGGAAGACAGAAACAGAGAAGTGTGACAAGCAACTCAAAACAAAAGATTAAGGTAACAAGGTTCTCTCTTCCCTACTCAGCTAGTCAGGGTGGAAATTCACTACTCTGGCTGATTTCAGGTTCTAAGAACAGCAGCACAAAGTTGTTAGTACAGAGGCTGCTGCCCTCTTCTCCATTTTGAACTTGGTCAAGTGCCTCAAATATGACAGTTAAGGTGAAGCAATATTACTTAATCCCACAGCTGAGGTGGTAGTACCAAGAGAGCACATGCCTCTTCTCCTCTACCTTTTTCCTATTATGAAGCACAGAGCAAGAATGGCTTTCTGGGACCCCTTGTAGTTATGACTACTTCATATTGGGCTGGAGGTTCTGGGTTAGAGAGATGAATTCAGACAGAATACATTATCCTTTAGATGTGTGATGACCAGGAGTGGATCTGGAGCCACTACTGGATCAGAAACCACAGGAACCTCTGGCGTCAGGAACTGGTGTTACACTCATCATTATCACACATTTCATTGCACCATTTTTGTATGGTTTTGATTTTTTTTTTCTGGTAGCCATGCAGTATGTTTCCCTCTTCCTCATGTTTTGTTGTCTCACTGATTGTCTTGCATTGTCTCAGATTTCTCAAACAACTTTTTTACCATTGACTAAGTGGTATTGGTGTGCTGTATCAATTTGTCTCTTATTTCTGCTTATTCTGATTTGAATTTACAAATGGGTTTGATTCATAATGATATAATTGTGTATGAATGGAAAATAAAAAGGACCTACCATCAGGTCCAGAGAAGCCAACCAATGAGCTAAATGAGTTGCCCATTCATGAGGCCACACTGAAAAAATCATATATTGTCAGGGATGTAAAACAACTGCATTTTCACAGAATCACAAAATCACAGAATGTTAGGGGTTAGAAGATCATCCAGTCCAACCCCCCTGCCAGAGCAGGATCACCTATATCAGATCACACTGGAACACTTCCAGGCGGGTTTCGAGTATCTCCAGAGAGGGAAACTCCACAACACCCCTGGGCAGGCCTTGACGTGTAACTTAATAGCATTACAGAACAAATGGACTTTAAGATCACTAGAGTTCTGAAACTGCATCAAGTAGAATCTAACAGCATCAGGGGGCTTTTTATTTGCCATATGTAGTGGCTATTTAGAAACTTTTAAAATTTAATCTGTATTATTTTGTGCAAGTTGTTTTTTTTTCACATAAGACGAGAAAATTTAAAAGCAACTTTTAATTTTTAGTGATTTTTTTTTCCTTCATTTTTGGGAACTTTCCTTTTAGCATAAATTAATTCAAGGAAAGAATTAAATCTTTGGATTTTTCTTCTGGAAGGCAAGAAAATAGAAATTTGTTCCTGTGTTAAAATATTTTCTTGTATGTTGACTGAATCTTTGTCTTTATAACAGATTGGAACACATTTCCATTTTTGGAGTTAGTATTTATTATATTGAATGTGAGTTTATGGCAATCTGGTTTTTATTATCAGAATGATAAAATGGAGGAGCAGACATTGACATTTCTGATGCAAGTTCTTCCCAGATGAAAGGCAACCTCTCCCCTTTTCCCCACTTTTAGTTTTTCTTGGGATTTTTTTTTTCAATTCTCACTATTCCCCAGTTGACATTAAAAGAATACTAATGGGCATAACGAATATTATGCAGTCTATTATTTTACTTTGGAAAATTTGAGTCACAACCTCTGCCAGACCCTGGGAATAATGTGAGGCAAATTATTAGGGTAGTGGTCCTGCCTGGTCTCCTATTTCTCAGTACTGTTAAACCCTGGATTAAATGCTATTAGTCCTTGCAGTCAACAGGTCCATAATCTTGTCGGGGTAGACTGTTCTGGATACTAAGTTAATTATGGAAGGTCTGTATCTTTCCCTCTGCTTTTCTTTTCTGAAGCATTAGTCAGGATGAGGAGCTTCCTAACATTTATTGGTACCTTTCCAAACTGAAGGAGAAGATAATCTCTAAAGAATTGACTACCGGGCACTAAAATCCATTTTTTAAAAAGTATTTATTGCTATTGTAGTCTTTCATTACATTCAGTCTTGTTACAAAGGGGTGGTAAACAGAAACATGAAAACGTCCCATTGTGAGTTTGTCAAAATTGTCATGTACTTAGGACTTAAAAACCACTATGCTGGTTGGATGTGGATTGTGTCACAATGGAAATTGGATAGGCATGATGTCTTTAAAGTACTGTAGCCATCTAGAATTGTTCATTGTACATTTTGTATTCTGGCAAGGGAGTAGAGACAAAATTTCTCTCTGGCTTAACTGTCATTTTTTGCTCAGGATTTGGGCATCAGACAATGTAGCTAAACTGAAGTGTATACAAAGTGATCTGAAAAATAATGATCCTCTCAAAAATGTGATCAAGGCTTCAGTGGATGCTGATTTCTGCTGATGTGGACTAATTATATTTCTTAAAAGGTACGGACTAAAGCTAAAGTTCTGCATTCCTTATGGAGAAGAAGAGTCTGGTAACATTAGTGGGAGCTTTGCCTGTATAAGGAGTGTAGATTTGTGGACTTGACTTTTTGTACAACTAGAATGGAAATGGTGACAATTTGGAGACCTTCAGGGTTGTTTTTAAATACCAAATACCGATCCTGAAGGAGTCTCTGGAAGTTTTGCAACTAACTTATAAAATATCAATACTTTGAAGATATTTATTTACCAAATGTGGATTAATGGCAACATGGTTTAACTGCATTTTTAAGTGTGGGCCTAATGGCATAGACCTCATTAGCACTAAGCAAGTAAATGGATGCCTAAGTAAAGATTACCTTAGAGTGACTGATTAATAGCTGGATAGCTATTCAACCAACATGAATTAATTTATGAGTGCAAAATGTGTACCTAGAAGGATTAGATTGACAGAAAGGTTCTCTTATTTAAGCGTATTCAAATTAGGTTTGTCAAAAATTTTGAACAAGTCCAAATGCAAACACACAAATATTTGGGCAGCCTTGCTCTGGGCACCTCTCACATAATGACATTAAGGAGCAGTGCAGTGTCTGATAGAAGGCACACCTTTCTTGATCCTCCTGATCTTTTCTCATGTAATCAGCCTTATGAATTTAGAAGGATTATCTCCCCATGTGGTGGTAAGAGGCACATGCTTCTTGTCAGAATAGCAGCCATTGAAGAAAGCATCTCAGTGGTCAGTTAAAAATCAAATTATTTGTTTCCTCAAATAAGTCATTGTCCTGTTTGCTCCTGTTATTCTTACTTACACTTCTGAGGTAGTTTACTATATATTGGAATGTTCTTTTCACATAAAAATACATTTCAATTTGTTTCAGAGCTTTAAAGGTAGTGCTTTATTTCTTTGTCTGACAACTTCTAGCATGATTACTTTTTTGCTGACCTCCTGGAAAACATAGATAATTGTTGTGTATAAAGATTTTTATTATTTACATTGAGTTTAGGACACTGAGCTGTTTTCCATTTCCAAAATGGCCCAGAATTACTATGTAGGAAATGCTGAGAAGCCAGAATGTCATCTTGTATAATTATCTTAACACCATTTGATTATTCTGAGATTTTCCACATAACACTAAAAAGAAATGAAGCTGTCACCACTTCATAATAGAAAGTTAGCTATCTTCATCTACAACATCATAACACATTTACGTTTCCCTGTGTATTTCAGACCAATTTCTAAAGCAGTTCTCACTCATACATGTTTAATTTCTGTTAGGTCACTCATCACTTTATTTAACCATTTTAATAATGCATATCACCCCCATTGCTAAAGGAAGATTGTCCCATGCAAACACAACAGAAACTCTGAAAATGTAAGAGCAGCTGTGGCAGATTAATCTTCTCCTATAGATGGTTCTGAACAAAAGCCCTGGACCTGGATGGACATCCTCAAAATTTCGAGTAATTTGAAGCTGAATATATATATACATAGAGAGAGAGAGAGAGAGAGACATCATCGTAAGGAAGCATGCTCATTACTAAAGCTGCAAATTAATTGTATTCAGAGGTGTATGGAATGATAAGGGAGAACACTTGCAAGCCCATACTGGAAAACAGAATAGGAGTCTGCCTTGTTCAACAGAAACACAAGTACTTAAGGTCTGTACTAATCTAATACTCTTCTTTTGTTATTATTTTAAATTACATTACATTCCAAGGATATTGGAATTACCTCTCTAGGCTACTTGATGTCATTCTATTGGATTTTAAGCAAACTGCTGCTGCTTTCATCATGCTTTTGTTCTGCATTTCTCTGGAATGTTTTCAAAGAACGACTCTGTACCACAAGCCCTCTGCAGGAAGCTGAGTAAACAAATGCACAGAAACCTGTTCTCCAAAAGAAGTCACTTACCTTTTTCACATCAGGTATATTAAAAAACTTCTTGCTATGAGCAACCCATCCCGCTATCCCAATGTCCAGAGGAAAAACAGTCTCATTGTCCGGTTTCACCAAATTGTTCTCATAGCTGGAAGTTGGAGTGACATCGAGAAGCCTGGTGGCTACCTCTGGAGTACCATTTCGGGAACGATGAATAAACATACTACACCGATCAGCTGCCAGCAGTTGTGACAGCCTCTGCAGGGCCTTGTGCACTATCTTTTCCATAGTGCCTCCTTCATCCTGGATTTCTGTTACCAGCTCAAAAAGTATGTTACTTTCCTCCAGACGAGACATGTCTTTGAAGCTGACTCCTTCCTTCACATCTCCAGGGTTCACATTAAAGATACTTCCCAGCACTTCTGCCCTCATTTTTCGGTCAAAATACTCCTTGGCAAACTGGGGGTTGTTCTCCAAGTATTTTTCAACGGCATCTTTATTCACCTCACCCATTTTTGCTGGATTGTTCTTAGGATTTCTTTTAGAATGGCATCACCATCAAAGTAGGAGTGTAGCAAGAAGTTCTAGCTTGATACTAGTAAGAAAATAATACTTTGTACATATTGTGTAGCTCACAGTCATAGTACATTCACCTTCCTCTGTGGCTTCAAATCCTTCTGAAACTCTTGAGATATGACAGAAGGCACTGGCTTAGCTTCTTCTTAGTGTGAGATCTTGGAGACTGCTAATTAAAGAGATGTCAGGACACTAAATCCCTGAGCATTCTTAGCTCATAAATCCTAAAGGAATCATTTTAGCATTTTAAACTAACCAATTAATTCTTAAACCTTAAAAATTTGTCTGATGTGTAAATATGCACACCTGTATGTTATCTCCTCTGCTCATGGTATGTATTTTGACTATACATACAGAAGTTTCCACTAAAACATAAGAGGAATTCCACTTAGATACTTAGCCCACATTATACACGTGCACAGATGAGCACACGTGTATTTGTGAGAGGTACTTAAGTGAAGGAAAACAAAATGTTACTGAGAAAAAATCAGAATAACAAAATTTAATTTTCCTTGAATTAGTCAGGAGATGATAAAAACTGGATTACTAGAAGCTATACATGCATAAAATGGATGAAATCCAAAAGACCGTACAAAAGTCTGGCCTTGCTTAAGTGATTTACCCAGGAGTAAAAGAATTAGAATTTTATTCAGCATGGTCAGAAAAAAAATGGAAGATCTCTGCTCTCTTAAATAGCAGGGGAAAGGTAATAACTGACAGAGGCCAAACAGGAAATCTTGAATCTGCTTGTAAGTTTATAAGATGTTTGAGGTTTCCTACCATCAGAAGTTCAGCATTACTCACATGAATGGAAAAGGAATGATGAAAATTCTGTTGAATTCTAGGAACAAACACCCCAGGGCTACATGAACGAGAAGGCTGAGTTTAAGAAGGCTGCCAACTACGACAGCAAATAGTCTGTGGTCATTGAAACAGATCTGAATTTTCACACAGTAAGCGGGCTGCAATACAATTAATCTTATTTCTATTTGTGACATCTACATTGATCAGAAGCAGAAAGAGATTCTTGGTATAAGAAAACTAGACGCTTAGCAATTCTTAATTTGAAAAGAGTAATTGTCAAAGTACAACTGTGTCTGCCAGAGGCCACAGTCTGTCAACATCCATTTTTATCAACAGATCTAAAAGAATCAACATGGGCAACTGACCTCTCATGCATGATCCTCTCATGCACAAGGGACAGGTCAGTGATGGTGTGCAATGGAAGCCAACTCAGTGCATTGGTTTTCCCTCTGACTATGATACGAAACACTGTGTAAGACACTAATTTTTGGCAGACTGCAGCTGCCATAAAGATTTTAAAATGCCTGTGAAAATCAGCACAGTATGGACACATTCTGCCATGGTTCCTTTTCTCTGTCTGGGTTACTTACCACTAGCAGCCTTAGGACAGCATAGGACCCTCACTGGTGGATGTGTGGGGTTGCAGCATCTTCTTTACAGGTGTGAACTGGTGACACTAACTTTGTGGCAGGACTCTGCAACTGCAGCACAGTAAGATGTTCTCGTCATTGTATGCATGTACAACTCACAAGAAAACAGCAGAAGAAATGCACATATATCTTAGTCCTTGAATAATTTAATGATCTGGTTGAGACATAAAAGCAATAAAGATTTGAAAATAATTTTATATGTATTTGCACACAGAGTTAAATTATTCATCTTCATTTGACATCTTCTGATTTCTAGCTCAATACTTTAATTCTGCTCCTTAAAAAAGAGGATGTTGAAGAATGAGATTGTGTGAATTGTCTGCTCCTTATAGTTAGCGTATTTGTATTTATGTTTTGGTGTTTGGTTTTTTTTTCTTATATTAGTATTTAATGAATTTTATAAATTAGGCCATTTAAATATTCTGGAACACTAATATTGTAATGAATTTTAAAGTTTCTGTTACGGAATAAGGCATTTTCTGTTCTATCTCCTTTACTGTCCTATTTTCCATACTCTTGAACATTCTGTCTTTAGTAGTGCAGATTCACATTTGTATTGAAATTTATTATAAGAAACTATATGGACAAATTATTTCACATTTTTGTCACTTTCAAACGTGATTTTGCTGTCATCTTTCCCACATTTTTTTATTAAGATCACCTATTATGAAAATACATTTTAATGTAGAATCCATTATATGCATGGAGGTTTAACACTGGAAACTAACCTTGCAGTCATTTTCACAGCACTTTTAAAGACAAAACCAATATGTATTTGGCTTTGATTCTTTTGTATACTAAAGTAGTTTGATTTAAAAATATGACAAGCAGGGTGCTATATTCTTCAAATTGTTTTCATTTCAGAGAGTATCAGACATATGTGTAATTTGTGATTTCAATAAATTATGTCATTTGCCTTTGACGTTCATAGTTACTAGAGAAATCAAACTATTTATGGAGTAGTTCTTAGTAGCAGACCATCCTGAGCCCTTGTGATACATGTAAACTCCTAAGAAGGATAACTGACAGACGTAGTTATTTAAATAGGTTCAAGCAGCACATAAATGTCAAGGTATTTATAAGGTTTCTCAGTTCAGCTCTGTGTTTGTATCTCAGTGTCTCTGTTCCATCTTGATGTCACTTAATGTGGTTAATTCAGTTAAGATTTTCTGCAGAACGAGAAATGTATTTTCTGAAGAAACAGATCAAATGTATTTATTTTAATTGCATGTGGATAATTTTGTAGCCACTGTCTGAACATCAGAGCTGCATATTTATAATTTTAAAAAATTAATATTCAGAAAAATTACTGGGTTTTTTTTCTAAACTATTAGGTCGTGAGAATGTATTCTGTAGGTATTTACAACAGGTACTGTGTACCCCAAACAGAGCCAGGTTTTGGCATGGAAATGTTTTAATGTCACTGATCTAGTATGTTGTAGGGATCTTTATAAACAACAACTTTTATATTTCTTCTAAAATAACTATGTCCCTTTTCTTGCAAAAGTGATCTTAAAAATGTAAACACTCAAGATTTTCCATATAGTTACAAATTTTCATGGTCCTTTTAAACTACTGGTGATAAGCTCTAGGGGTTCATGAAATAAGTACTTGTGTTTCACTCCGTCAGCAGCTAAGCACCACAGAGTCACTTACTCACTCCCCAGTGGGATGAGGAAGTGAATCAGAAGGTAAAAGTGAGAAGACTGTAGGTTAAGAAAAAGACACTTTGAAAGGCAAAGTAAAAGCCACACATGCAAGCAAAGCAAAACAAGGAATTTATTCATCACTTCTCATCAGCAGGCAGGTGTTCAGCCATCTTCGGGACATCAGGGCTTTGTCATGTGTAACAGTTGCTTGGGAAGACAAAACATCATTACCCAAATATGCCCCACTTCCTTCTTCTCCCCTCAGGTTTATACGCTGAGCATAACATTATATACTATGTAATATCCCCTGGTCAGTTTGGGTCAGCTGTCCCCCCTCACAACTTCAATCCTCAGAAAGGTTTGTTATAAAAGATAAAGCTACTATTATAAATCAGGTTTGTTTCAGTACTGTTTATAAAGAGTTCAGTGTAAATTTACTCCTTAGGGAGAATGTCATGTCATTAAATTACAAAAACAGGTAGCACACAGTCTGGCATGGTGCAAAGGCCAATCTTTTCAATTCCATTCTGTCCTTAACCTCTGTACTCAAACTGCCACCATGGGGAACTGTTGTGATGGTGACAGTGTACATAGTTGTCCCTTACAAAGTACACGAAGCTCCTTGGCTCAGCTCATGCCATTTGTTGTCACTTGTTAATAAGAGTCTGTTTCCACAGAGCAGAGTCTACACTTGGATCCACTGCTCTGTGCACACAGCAGTCATTCGTTCCCCTGCAAAATCTGCCTGTAAGCGTTTAATGGACACCTGTGCTTGTGAATGGCATTCTATAAATAAATAAGCAAAAGATGAGATAGCAAAAAGTCTTTCAAGCTATGTGCAGTCTGGTTGGAAATGGATGCTCTGTTTCCCATTGCCAGTTCTTTGAGCCAGCTTTCTCCTAAGAGGGAGACTTGTTCTTGTGACCACAAATAAAATTCTAGTTCTTTTAATACTTAAAGCTCTGTGTTCCGGTGTTAAAAATGTTTTAAATAGTAATTTGACTCTAATTTATTCCTTTTTATTATCAATTCAGAACTGAAACTAAAATAGCTCCTACGATTAAAGCTTTTTAAAATCACTTCCTTTGCAATTCTTTTCTATGTATTTTCTGTTGCTATTCCTAATGGAAAACATTGCAGAAGTTTACAGGCTATTCATGTACAAAATACTTTAATCACAGAATCACTGCCAGAAGTTAGCCACTTTCTTTGCCTCCTGGCAAAATTTAAAGATAGAAGACTTTTCCCCCTTCGATTAAATATGGTTCCAAACCCAGTATATACTGACTTTTCAAAAACTTTTCCATAATATTCAAGCTTCAAACATTGGAATGGGAAGTCATATATGACATTTTCCAAGCTCAGTGTTGAATTTGGCACAAGTTTTACATCAGAGGTTATTTGCATGTTCATGTGTTATCAATATTTTAATAATTGTTTTACATTTATTTGTCTGAGCTTTCCCAGAACCTATCAATCATCTGATGCCATTGACTTGATCTGTGTACACTGCTTTCAGAATCAGTTGAAATCCTGGCCCAAAATCTCTTCCTTTCTGTTTGCATGAGAAGTAAAAATCTGCAAGGGGTATATCCAGATTCCAAAGATCTAGATGAGGATGACTTGCTGGCATCGTTTCTCCACTGAATCTACAGCCCAAGTCAATCCAAATGATTAACGAGGCAAAGTTTATGCTATTTATGAGTTTACGTAGTTGCATAGCTACATCTTCTAGGACTGAGAAAAAATTCACCTTTGAATTTCCATAGAGATGCTAGTCTGCCAGCAACCTGCCATCCCTCTTCCAGTACATTCCCAGCCTGACAAGAGAGGAGTTTTTTTGCATAAAAGGTCCTGTTGAACCAAAGAAGTGCTTTAGCTGTAACGGTGAGAGGATTTCATCATGTAAGCTATGTCTCAGGTAGGCAGTTGAAAGTATAGCTAAACCAGAAAAGGCATAGTGCCAAACTTGTGCTACGTAACCTTCAAATTGTACCGATTTGCCCAGCTCCTCTTGTGCAGTTCTTGAAGTCAGAGAAATACTGATGTAACTTCACTGTAGCTGCTGTGCTCTCACAAATCCACAGTAACAGTACAAAATAAGAGTTTTCTCAGGCACTGCCCAGAGTTTGTTGAGATCCCAGACTTCTGGAGCTCTATGAATTAGTAGTAGCAACTGCTAAGTCTCTGCCAGGCACCTCCACCAGATATGAGTTACCAAAAAGTGCAGAGATGAGTGGATTGGTCCTCTGTCTGTAAAACTGCTGTAGACAACATGCAGTAATAGGATTACTGACGCAGATTTTCAGGGGTGATCAAATCTCATCAGGTTTTGACTAATTTGGATGAGTGACTTTATATTCCTTTGAAAAACACTGTCAGAATTTTCATGGATAATTATGTTATTGACAAAATTTTCTAGGAATAGATATGAATAGAAAGAACTTCTCTGGGAATATAAAATGCTATTCACATTTTTGAAGAGGACAAACTTAAGAGAAATAATATTTCATGAATTGGCAGAGAATAAAGAAATAATGTTTTTCTTTGGTATTAAAGAAGGTAACAGATTTAAAGTTCATAAATAAAGTTATAATCCCTCTTAGTCATGTGAGACACTGAACAAAGAAAATCTATGTTGATTATGATCTTGTAAATATGATTAATATATTAAGATTGGTGTTTTGTAGAAGCTTTGTAAAAATACATATATGTATATAACTGGCATCACCATTACCAAAGGCCAGAGCAAGGTTCTAAAAGCTGCCCAAGGGATATAGATTGCTTTCTCTCTGGTCTCTGTGGGAATTACCAGACCTTAAAAGCACCATTTTAAAATGAAAATGTTGGCTTATTGAAAGACTACTGTTGAAAGTTTCAAGACAGTTAATATTAATCTACCTTCTTGGTTACCTGTGTTAAATATGTTCCAATTACAAGCTTAGTACTAACAATAATGGAATTTGTAGTGCCTGATGTTATCCAGGGAATCAAAGGCTTCAGAGCAGTCTTGGAACAATCTTGAGCATTTGATGTTTGAGAAAACGAAAGAAAATGTGCTCTCTATGCACAAAAATCTAACACAAGGCAGAAATGTAAGATAAACAGATTGTGCCACTGTTTGCTTTACATATGAAAAAGATTGCAAAGGGTGTCAAAAGCTAAAAGTTTATTATATATAAAGGGAATAGAAGGCTGAAGTAAAATTCTGGGAAAGGCCATGCTGAATAAATTGTTTTAATTCTCTACTACTGAAGTATTTTTTATACTACATTGATATATCAATTTTTTTGCTTAATTCTTAATCAGCACAGATCTTTCAACTGAAAGGCTTCTGCCTCTATTCTTTCAAAAACGGGAGGTGCAAAAAGGTAGGTTAATTAGTTCTCTTGGTAACAATCATTCCTATCCTGCTCTGATTACATGTCTAGAAAATAATTAACAGGTTTTCTCTAATGCTTCCTAAAGATGTTGAAACGGTAGAACAAATATTGACGGAGAGGCAGCAAAACTTGCCCAGACAGGAGAAAATAATGGTTTATATAACTGAAAACACTTTGCCAAAAACAGAATAGAAATTCTGGAAGCTCTTATTCAAAAGGGCCAAATGTGGTGTGCATGTGCACTTGGGTATTTGCAGTCCGTGCGTATGTCCCATCACCTTTGCAGTACACACAAAAGTGCTCCTTTTGCTTTCCTGGACATTTGTAGACCCCAGTTCCTGACTCCGGGAGCCAATTGTGAGATGGTTTATAGCACATAAACCAGCCTTTGGGAAACAAAAGGAGGTAGTCTAAGGATCTGGAGAGGTTTTGGCATGACCAGACTTTCAGAAACATTAGCAGAAACTTGCAAGTATGGTGTTTGCCACTGTTTATCAGTGGAAGAGAGGAATTTGGGGAGGAGGTAGAGGAAACAAGTCTGCACCTTGTAACTGGGTTGAGCACATTGGGTAAGAAGAACTTTGAACTGCAGCGTGTAAAGAGGCAGAGGCAGCTCACTCTCCTCTGTGCAAAGATGGGGTGCCTCTTTTCTTCTTTGTTCCTCCCAACACCTATGCAAACCCCTTTCCCGAGATATGAGTTCTGCCTTTGGTTTCAGAAAACCAAAGAGAGACATTTGCTTCTAGCACCTGCTTGGCTAAAGATCAGGGTCGAAGACCACCTGAGCCCATGGGTGTTATGCAAGAGGTTGATATGAAGGGGCCCTAGCCTGCAGCATCCATCAACCCGCCTCCCTGCCTCCCCTCCAATGCTGGCTTTGTGCTTCAGAGGGTTGCGAAAGCCCTAGGACTACATAAAGCATTCACTGTCTGGGTAGTTCACCACTGCCATCAACACTTGTGCACCGAAGGGACAGGGACCGGCACCGTCTGTAAGGATCCTACTGTGGTGGGCCTGGGATAACCAGGTGCCTTGCCTGCATCAAGAAAAGCTACATAATGCTCTGGGAACCTGTCAGGGCAGCTTCTTCCCATTCTCACTTGTGTGACAGAGCTTGTTTCTGATGCTATTCTCTGTCTGTTTGCTGTTGCTGCAGGGACGGAATGCCCCACATGGAGAGAGCTCTGCCCGGGCTGCTGTTGCTGGCACTAGCCTTGCTGGGCAGCAGCAGAGCAGAGAGGGACTGCCGAGTAAGCAGCTTCAAAGTCAAGGAGAACTTCGACAAAAACAGGGTAAATCTTTCTCTTCTGTGTCTGTGATGTCTCTCCTGGATCCTTTTCCCAAGCTACAAAACCTGGCATTCATTAAAACCAGTGTGTTCACATTTTCACTCAAAGACACAGACTGCTGTATTAAAAAAACAGCAGAAGCACATGATGTTGCTCACACCTCCACAGATGCTGGATTGTGATGCATCTGATGAAGCAGACAGATATCAAACTATATGGTCTAAACAGAGTGTAGTGATTTGGTCATTTCTATGAAAAATTAATACTCTGGTGTTTTCAGACATCACTGCAAGCAAAAACATTTATACATATATCTGCAAAGATTTGCTAGTTGTTATCCTCTTCCCACCAAATTTTGCATTCTGAATACTGGAAAATTGCAGTTATGAATAAGATAACAAAAAATGCCCACTCTTTCACAAACTCTGGCTGTACTAGGATATATTGGAGGGTAATGCTGTTGGAATACCTAGGTTTGCTTCTTAGGTACAAATTTGAGGAATGATGTCAAAGATGTGCATGCCCTCCCATCTGTCACCTCCCCTAGTTTGAAATGTTTTCTGTACTTCCAGGTCTCACTGCAGCTTTTTTTATTTCCCTGCAGTACAGTGGTACCTGGTATGCCATGGCAAAAAAAGATCCTGAGGGGCTGTTTCTGCAGGACAATGTGGTAGCCCAGTTCACTGTGGATGAGAATGGACAAATGACTGCCACTGCAAAGGGCAGAGTCAGACTCTTCAAGTAAGCTGTTTGCAATCCTCTTGTTCCTGCTTCCTAGTGCTCTGGTCCTACCTGCTGTCCCTGTGCTAGTCACATAGTCACACCAAAGCTGTGCTGTTAGGTTTGATTGTGATGTTTCCTTTCTCTCTGGCTACAGTAACTGGGATGTCTGTGCTGACATGATTGGCTCCTTCACTGACACGGAGGATCCTGCGAAGTTCAAGATGAAATACTGGGGTGTTGCCTCTTTTCTTCAGAAAGGAAGTGAGTACTTAGCTATAGAAGATGCAGAACTACTTGGGAGCCTACTTTTATGTTCATCCTGGGGAAGGAAAAAGTGCTGGATTTCTTAAACTTGCCTAAATGACTTAACTATCATACAGCAAAGCCTTAATGTGAACATGGTAATCACTGCTTTTAATATGGGCAGCTGCTTGGCTTTCTTTAAACAAGTGAAGACCAGGCCTTTGTATATCTCCATTTCTTTTTGTTTGTTACCCAACAATATAAATGAAGGTCACTGTAAATGAAGGTCACTGTTTGAACAGAAATGAAAGGCAGATGAAGCATTTTAAGTCTTGTTTTGGTTTAGAACTCAGTTACCAGATGCTTCTGTTCTGTCTGAAAAGCCTAATGTCAGACTAGGCCAAGCAGGTAAAAGGATTTCACAACTATTATTTTTCTTAGTCTTCTGTCTGTAAATGTGGAGATATGATCCAGCACATATATATTTATATTTTTCTGTCATCTGTGCTGCCTTATGCAAAATTAGTTTATTGAGCCAAGTAGAGATTCAGACACTTGTAGTTCAAGACATGTCCATGGATAGTTTCCAAGCAGGTGGAATTTGGAAATGATTGAAGTTCAGTTCTCTCCAAAGACACTGTTACAAAGAACGCTTTGGATTCCAGTTGCACTTGAATTGAGGCTGCATCTCCTCACAGCAGACTGCTGAATCATCTTTTCATGGATGTTTCAGACTGCTGGCCCCAGATTCTATGTTTCTAAAAAC
Organism: Indicator indicator; assembly: GCF_027791375.1. Lineage (NCBI taxonomy): Eukaryota > Metazoa > Chordata > Aves > Piciformes > Indicatoridae > Indicator > Indicator indicator. Next base: position 14,715,966 of record NC_072016.1, on the reverse strand, counting down.
TTTGGCCCTCAACCATAAGAGAGATGGTGGAGAGAACATACTATGTTGTCTTCACAAGTCCATATGTAGTTCAAGGGAGGATCTTTTGCTCCAGGAGGAAGACAGAGGACAGATGCAGATGATATTTTTTACTGCAAACACATAGGTTCACTTCTGTTAGCACAGGGTGTCTGTGTGACCAGGTATTTATCAGATTAACTAGCTAAATACTTACGAATTCTCTAAAATTGCAGCCATGTTTAGAGAAGAGGGTTTATGATAGAGCTTGTAGCAAATACACTTCTAATACACATGGAAAGAGCATGATAATGTTTTTCCTTAAAAATGAGTGTAAGTAATATACCTGGGAGAAAAATAGTTACAGTTTTGAGTAATCTGGAGCCTTATGTAGCATGCCCAAGAGCAGATTCAGCTTCTCTCTTTTTTTTAACAATTTTTTGTCAGACTGCTCATTTTTTTTTTGGTTTAAAAAACAACTTTCCTTGTACTTTACAGTACCTACAGTAATACACAGTTCTTTTTTTGTGCATTTGTCACCAGATTTTATAATGTTGTTCAGGCACTGATTTGCAAGGCATTTATTTATTAGTACTTATTCATGCTGCTCTTGTTCTATGCCCATGTTAAAGGAGAATTGATGCCAACAAGTTCCTCTTCTCTCCATCACTGTCCCTGATAAATATGCTTATTTTCTTTTTTAAACAAAACTTCCCCCAAAACATAGAAGTAAATACTGGACATAGAAATAAACTTGGAGGCAATGTGTTAGCATTTATACCAATCTTCATCCTATTATTTTCTTTACAGAGTTATGGCATCAGTCTCTTGAGATTTACTAGATTTTACTTGTGTCTCTAACACCTTTGCTTCTTTGCTATGGTTTCTTCCAGATGATGACCACTGGGTAGTGGACACAGATTATGATACCTATGCTCTTCATTACTCCTGCCGCCAACTAAATGAAGACGGCACTTGTGCTGATAGCTATTCCTTTGTGTTCTCCCGGGACCCCAAGGGATTGCCTCCAGAGGCACAGAAAATTGTCAGACAAAGGCAGAAAGACCTCTGCTTGGACAGAAAATACAGAGTTATTGTTCATAACGGTAAGAACATTTTTTCTAAAGAATCTTATTTCAGATTTAATGGCTAAATCCCTGGAAGTTTCTTGCTCATTCAATTGCAAATACATGAAATATTTTACTCAGGGGCTGTAATATTGTCTTTAGAAAACTGGAGCTTGTAGTAAGTTATTTCCAACTTTTACTGCCCTTATCTGAAGGAGAGCTAAGGTGTACGTCTTTTTATGTGGCATATCATGTTTGCTGGGACAATAATTAGAGAAAGTTTTAAAACAATTAAATCAATGTAAAATGCGTAAACATAGTAAGGACCAACTCTGCAGTTGCTGTAAAAAAGAAATTGTCTCTAACTAGAACTTTTTGCCTTTCTCAACAAAATTGTTGAAAGGAATAGAATATATTTTTTAAAAATCATTTGAAAATTTCTTCATAAAAGGCTTTTAAGGAAAATCCTATCTGAGGATACTTTATTACAAACCATTTCTCACAGGTCCTCATGCCAACCATTTCACAAAGGGTAGTGGAAGAGAGACATATGCCTCATACTGGAAGTACGACTCTATCTTGAATCATGTAATCAGACTGAGCTTGTAACATGGGGAAGGATACAGATTAGCTCACTTGTATTCAAGTATATCAGAAAAGGTTAAATAGTAATTTATGCTACTTTAATCAATGATTTAGTAGAAAATGAAGAAGACAGATCAGAATATTTAGGAAAATAAAATAGTAGTGTTCCCATCCTTATCCATGCCCTCTCCTCTCCCCACCCCCTACCCCCAGCCACTTCCTCCCCACCCCATTACAGAAAACTACAGATTTGACTGGTGAATCAGCTGAATGTGAACTCACAATGTAATGCTGTGGCCAAGAGTTAAAAGTGATTCTTGGGTGCATAAAGCGAGGGTACAAAAGATAAATTTACAGACTAATAGGAGATTGTTGTCCTTAGCGTAAGTCTCCTTGCTATGTCATGCTTGACTATAATGATAACTGGAAAGGGTACGAAGGATGAACTAGAAGTTTCAAACAAGAGCAGAGAAAATGATCAAGAGTTTATAAAATGTGTACTCTAGTGAGTGCTTCAAAACCTTGATCTTTTTTCATCATAAAGAGGTTACAGGCTGACCTGAGCAAGTCTGTGCTTCTCCACACAAGCAAAGGGAATTGGATAATAAAGGACTTGCAAAAAAGAATAACAAATTAAAATGGATGGAACTTCAAACTGGACACATTCAGAGCAGAAATAAATAGCCATTTGTTTAACTCCAAAGGTCATTAACCTTTGGAACAGTTTACCAAGAGCTGTTGTATGTTCTCCATCACTGAAATCTGTAAATCAAGATTAAAGGCTTTTCTAAAGGACATGTTAGAATAAACTGAGATTGACTGAAGGAACTTTTGCATGATACAAATAAAGTCAGAACAGATGAGCACAGTCAGCTCTTGTGGCTCTATTACCTGTTCATCTGATCTATAAACAGAGAACAATATATATTGCCTTGTTGTGAAGTGGGTATGCTAATAACAGGGTACCTGAAAGACCTGCTAAGGTGAGTGTGTGTTTAGAATACTGATTGGTGACCTGGAAAAAGTGCCTGACAACAATGAAAATAAAAATTTTGCCTTGAAAAAGAATTCAGGGACAACGTAAAAGAGTTGATATTTAAGGCAGTCAAGAATAGGAGACATCACAAATGCAAATTAAATAGCCTTTTATGAATGATGTGTATGATTGCATAAAGGCTAGGATGGAAGAAACAATGTCATATAAATTGTTGTTACTTTTTTGTTTTGAATGCTGCATTCACTGCTTTTCAAATGAAGTATATAACAAAATCTGAAGATGAGAAATCAAAATGATGAGACGATTAGGGATTTTTTAATTTCCCTCTCCCCTCCCCCCATGAAATCTAAGATATAGTGTATATATATATATAGCTGTTTTGCTGTGACTTCAAGAAGCGTATTATGGTTGTTCCCTGCACATCTGTCAAATCCAGAGGAAGTACTACGCCATTGTAAAATCAGGATATTGGGCTAGTCCAAGTTCTGGTCTGATTCAATATGGTGGAGTCTATGTTTGTATTAATTCTGTACTGTATGAGGCTTGCATGGCCATATATTATTGATGTTTGCAAGAAAGTATAAACAAACCCAAAACTGAATATATTAATTTATTCTTATTTGTGATTCAACTTTTTGTATGGATTGGAAGCCTTGCTACTTAATTTTAATTCTGTTATTAAGAGGTAGAGAATTAGCAAAAAAAAAAAAGCCAACTTCAACTGTCTGTACTGACCTGCATTGCACTGTTTTTGTGATAAAATTTCGACTGAGGTTAATAGATGCTGCAAGAATAGGCTTATATCTGTTCCTCACTGTGCATATGTTGCCTATGTCTTGAAGCTAAATAATTTTTTCCCAGAGAATTTTCATTACCTTTTTAAATTGTGTATTCAAAGTGAATCCTTAAAAAACCCCCAAAGCTAACAGATGTACAAAACTTTAAAAGTATTAAAATTCATAGGACAGATTGGATGAATTCCCGTTCTGTTTGAAAATTCTTTCGAATGATAAACAGCAAGGCATTGTCATCATCATTGCACATAAGAGACTGCTGGACTCGAGAGCATTTAAAAGATAGTAGATATGTATGCATTTAAAATTTGGTGGAAGTTTGTATATTTTAATTTTGTCTACCGTGGTTGGAAAATAAAATTTTGGTTTTTTGTGTTTCAGGATTTTGCTCTTAAGGAGACCCAAAACTACAGAAAGAAACCATGTAACAGCATCGTGGATGTAAAGTGAACACACTGATTGGGTGTTCTCTTGAAAACCTTCATTTAGATTTTGGGTATATTTATCTGGCCTGTGTAGCTCACCTAGTTAATAAACCAATGAAACATTTTAATAAACTTGGATTACAGGGGATGCAAGTTGTTTGTATGCAAATCTGTACATATATAGACATTGGTTTTATTAGTAAACTGTTATCTTAATGCACTGTTTTGAACTGACAACAGATGATGATAATGAAGAATTTAATCCTTTTTTTTTTGGAGGTTTAAATTTCTGACTAAAAGAGTTTTAATTAAAAGGTCCAAAATATATGTATTTTATTTTCAAATACAATGTCATCTTTTTTCTAGGAAATACTGAAAATCGATCCCAATAGCATTTAGATAAGAGGAAGGAATTTCAGTGACCCTATATATACCGATTAACTTCGTTATTAGAATACTGAAGACATTACAAATATGCATCTTTTTATAAGAACTATGTTACACACAACAAATAAACACTTATTTATTTACTCTGTATTTATAAATTAACAGGCCTTAAGTCCATATTTTTGAGATGGAACCAAATTCATCACTCGGTGACCATTTATGTTTATCATTTTGTTTCCTATGTGAAATCGGTTAGTCTGCTCAATCCAATGTTCCACCAGTCAGTTATTGAAGTGGATAATAAAGTACCTTTTTAAAATGAGATTAAAAGGAAGAGCTGATACTTCCTGAGGATGCACATTTCACCAGAAGGTTGACCGCCCTTACTCAGCAGAAAATAAAGAGTAAAAATGGATCACTTGTCTTCTTGATATAGACTCACTCTAACTTTCATTAAAGTTATCACATTTACCCCACTGAAAATGTACCCTCACAGAAATTAATTCATCTGGAAAGAACTTATTTCAACTATTTTACATTCACCAAATTCATTGCCTTATTCCTATTTATTTCAGTGTAAACGGAGAATACGATCCATTGGATTAAATTGTCCCAATCTTACTGAGGCAGAACAATGAGCAAAAATACAGATTTAGATTTTACTTTTTTCCTGCTCTGGCATATAATATGATAACATAATGATCTATTCAACTGGAAATAGTGTAGACATTAACAGCCACAGTGTTACACAGCTCAGACTTTAAACGCTTATTTGGTGATGAAAGACAAATGTGGTTGTTTATGATTACTTCTTCTTGCACTGGTTTCTGTACCAGCCCCACGTCTTAAATGGATCCCTGTACAACAGAGAAGAATTTCCTCACACTTACGCCTGAAATGGGCAACATTATACAAAATTGGATTGACAGCAGAGTTGGCAAAAGTGAATAACGCTATCCAGAAGAAAACTGATGGCAAAATATTTAAATCTTGTTTGTAGTTCTGGACTAAAATTAAAATAATAGTTATCACAATTGGGCTCCACATGATGAAGAATGAGATCATCAACAAAATGAGGGCTTGGAATAGTCTGTAGTCTTGATGGGAAACACGAATCTGACGATTTTTTGAGTAGGCTAAACCAGCATTTAAACTCCTTCTTGATGCTTTTGTAATCTGCAGTAAAACAGAATAAAGTAACTTTAGTTGAAACTTGGAAAATTACCAATATGTTTTTACAAGTGTAAATCCTGGCACGTGATGCCTCTGTTTTGAAAAGTGACATGAAGAAAGCCATTGCCAAATTCCATTTTTACTTTCTGTCAATGATGCCATTTCAAACATTCTCACTTTACTAGCTATCCTGTTTTCCTCTCTGCTGCAAACTCGCCTCAATGTTAGACAAGCTGGTTGCTCTCCCCATGGCTCTGTACCAGCCATAAACACTTTTCTGCACATAAAAAAGAGCCTTAATTACTCATGAAATCCCATTAACTTCAAATTAGGACCTATCTAAATAACTAATTGATTTTTTTTTCACAAATGTGAACTGGAACATAGTTAACAATCCTGTTGATGTGCATGAAGACATGTAATCCAATTCTCTTACATCCAGGTTGGTATTAGAAGGTAAATATTAGAGGGAGCATGAATTTATTACAGTAACTAAATCATTATATGTTTTAAACAGAAATGGGATTTTATGTTGTTTTGTGTAAACTTTCGGTTTTCTAGTTAGTAGTCAGAATTCTATGAATTAACCTGAAATCTTAGGGATCCTTTTGTCACTATGAAAATCTGTGTCTGATATAATAAAACAGTCTATGGGTAGTTTGGAAGTCTAGTATTCATAGGTATGAATCATTTGTCATTAGGAAGACTACTGAATCCCGATGGCTTGCAGAAATTCTAAATCTCTTGCTTAACACCCCTGTCTTCACTGAAGTTAGCATAGCATGGTTAAGTCTGTTACATTCATGTATCTGATTAAAACAAATAAAATTTGAAATATTTAGCAAACAAGCATTTATACTAAATAATTGAGATGCCATTTTATACCCTGCATAGGGTTTTCAAAAGCCTGGATCTATTTGGTGTCTAAGTAGGAAAGTCAAAAGGCATAGGATTCTTTCTACCACTTTTTTATGTAACATTTCCCTTTAGCAATAACTAAAGGAAGGGTAACATTAATACTAGTAATACTTAGTAGCTTGCTGGTTATATATATATAGAGAGAGTAATTTGTCATTCTTTCTGCAGTTTTCTGATTTTGTCATGGAGATAGATGGCCTAGAATAAATATTCATTAAGAACCTAGAGAGCTACCAAAGATTTCAACAGAATGTAGCTGCATAAATCAAAACTCATGATTCTCAGCAACTGCTGAGTCTGAGAATAGGACAGTCTCACTATCTGCTTCCCTAATTTAAAAGCACAGATAAGTCTGATGTTTTGATCATGTAAAACTATTCCAGCCTGATGATCTGCTGTACACATTTGAAATCCAGACGCAGTCTAACTCCTCCAAACAATCTGATCCAAGAGTTGTTCTTTGAGAACACCTAGCTTGTCTTAGCAAGAATGAAGGTTCCACAAAATACAAAGGCCTAATACCCACTTCTAATAGAAATGTGGGAAAAACAAGTTCCATATTCTCCTCAGCCTCCACTGTTCAAAATGGCTATAGAACGTTCTCATCAGATACCTTTTTATCTGTCCCACAGAAGTACCCTCCACCTTTCCTGATGGAACTGCACAGCCTGTAACTAAGAACACAAGAATACAATCATAGAATGGTTTGGGTTGGAAGGACCTTGAAGATCATCTAGCACTGCAGTAGAATAAGACACAGCTGAATCTTAATGAAGTGCTCAGAGGAAATGGAATGGTATGTTTGGGGTTCCTTTTCAGTCTGCTAGTATAAAGAATCTATATATCTGTTGTGGACAACTGGACTAGGCTATGAGAACCAGGAACTTAGAAGTGATGTATATATAAGTACGTAACTTCCAGAATATGAACACTTTGACTAGTTCTAGTCTATAATCTAAGTCTTGTCTCAGAGGGGAAAAAGTGCAAAACCAAGTAACTTAATCACAGATCATGGACTCTAACCCGTGTTATTTGAATACATGAATGTTTTGAACTGCTTTCATCAACGCTGAGCGTTGTATGCTGTGTGTACTGGCATCATGGATCGTTCTCATGAAGTCAGAGTCATTCTGCAGTTCTTTGCAGCTCTTTTAAAGGGCTCAGACTCTGCACTGATTAACTGTACTTTCTTTGCCTACAGCAAATATGAGGTTGCAAAAGGCAAGTGCTTTACTTCACTAGGAGAGGTTTACCTAATGCCTTTACCTCAAAGTTATAATGAGCTCATAGAGTGTACAGAACTAAGAGGTGATGATTTTGACAATGAGTTTAAGCCTGATACCATAGGCAAGTCCATGCAGAGCCCAGATTGTAGGTCCTAGATTCATGCAGCTTGGTGCATGTAACCCACAGCCACATGGTACTCAACATTTCATCAATTAATTCCCTGCTCAATAATCTCAGTTTTCAAGGTTCCTTTCCAAAGCCTTTTCCTTATATATAGTATAAGAACCTAATACAGGAATCAAGAATCTTTTTGGGGCAGTTGCTAAAAACTAGGTATTATCTCATTTGAAGATTTCTAGATCTTATTCACCCTGGTTTTGGGAGATGAAAGAATATGAGATCAGATGTTTTATAAGGAATTTAGGTAGTTAATACCATGTTGCTAGAATGATTACAATTCTGTGGCCTGGTGTCTTGGCCTACATTTCTGGAGTTAAACAACATCCACTTAGAAAGAAAGTAGAAGCAGAGTGTTTAACATAAAGGGTTTTGTTTGCAAAGTTTGAAATTGTGGAGGAATAAGTATAACAAGATCTGCCTACTAAAACTGGACAAAGAAAATCAGCAGATATAAAAGGGGATGGATTTTTTTCTAGAACTTCTTATCTTTGCTTCCTTACAAATCCCTTATGACTCGAGTTTAGACTCAAGGAAAGCAAAGTATATTTTTTTAGTTATTACAGATGCTTGACTCTTAGCATTTAAAAGATTGGCAGTCTTTAAAAACAAACAGCACATAAGAGAAGTATTAGATGCTATATATAAATAAAGACAAACTTTGTGTTGAGCTTCCAGTGATGAGCTGTTAAAGCAGGCTCTTAGCTGAAATATATAGGCTGTTATATACAGATTGCTGTGCTAATTTCACATCACAATTACCATCTACTGAGCAAATTATGCCTATTCCCTTTAGGTGTATTTGTATTCAGTGACAATATTTTGATGCCTAGTAAGTTACCATTTATGTCTCTTCCCTCTAGAACAAAATTTAAAGGAAAAACATACCTGTAAGATTTTGGAATAACTGATGACAATGACTACTCCTGGTGTTATAAAGCAAACAATGGCAAAGATCACATCCCAAATAATTTCTCCGGCAACGCTAGGCCAAACCAATGTGCAAATCTGAACCTCCTGTTTACAATGAAAAGAAGAAAGTTAACATAGTACCCTGATTTTCACTACAAAGTTGTCCTTTACCTCCTTCTATGCCTATGGAGAAAATGGCTACAGATATAACAAGTCTGTAGAACCTTTCTACTTAAACAGCGCCATCAAGTAATGCATTACTGCAGGGTTTTAAAAGCCCATATAATTACAAATACAACTATTGTCCACAATCTAAATATTGCCATAAACTTAATAGCAAATGCTAATGGTAACTTCAAAATGGAAACTTAGAGACTTTCAAACTTCATCATGTATTTGTCATGCTGGATTACTTTTGAACGCATTTTAAAATACTAGGCTGAAAAGTCTGTGCATGGCCATTTCTACAGAGATTGTCACACGTGCTGGGCAGCTCTCTCAGAATGCTACCCCTTCGCTAAGTGGGAAGTGTGCTGAGAGTCCGAGCCGCACTGGGGAACACAGAAACACCAGACGATGCACATTTCATACCCAAAGGGAGGGCCTGCCAGGATAGTGGGGCGGGAGGGGACGGCGGCAGCCGGTGCGGGTGTTCCGCGCTGCACTGCCGCGAGGAAGTCCGTCCGTCCCCGCGGGCACGACCTCAGCACCTGCCCGGAACACGGAGCACTGCTCGTTCCCCAGCGGTGTCCACTCGGCGACAGAGGCGGCCGAGCCTCTTTCGCCGTCTAGTCCCTCGCCCACCTCCCTGTCTCGAATCCTGCCGCCTCCCTCTCCCGCTTCCTCTCTGCAAGGCCCTCCTCGGCGCTCGCCCTCACCTCACCGGTGGCGGCAGGCAGCCGCACCACGGTGAAGAAGATGCAGAGCGGGAGAGTGGTGAGGGCGGCAAAGCACCAAGTGAAGAGAGCGGCGGCCAGCGTCTTGCGGCGGCGGAACGCAGCGTGGCGCAGTCGAGCGATGCTGACGACGCGTTCCAGGCTGACGGCCGAGAGGGAGAAGATGATGACGGCGCCGCTGAGGGTCATCACGTAGAAGAGCATGTGGCAGACGACGTCGCCCAGCTCCCAGGACTCCGTCCAGCGCACGACGGCGATGAATGGGATGGAGGTGATGAACAGCAGGTCAGCGCAGAAGAGGTTGAGGACGAGGCAGTTGGCAGCCCAGGCACGGTGCTGCCGCCGCACCAGCAGGCAGATGCCCCAGACATTTCCCACCAAGGACAGCAAAAAGATGGAGGCCAGGGCAGACGACTCGCCAACACGCAGGGCCGTCACATTGTGGCCCCTGAAGTCCGAGAAGAAGGGGAAGTAGGTCCTGTTGCCCCCTCGTGTGCTCCTGGACCCCAGCATGAGGGTGGCCAGCAGGCATGAAAAGACCCACTGCAGGTGGCAGCGCCAGCCCTAGGGGAAGGGCTGCGCTCCCAACCACCACGGTGGCACCCGGGGTGTCCTTCTGACATGGAGCAGGGGGCTGGCCGCCATCCCTTTCTCTCCTCTTCCTCCTGTCCGTGCCACTGAGGGCTCAGCTGTGCCAGCTGGGTGGTTTATGGCCCCTGTGCCCAAGTAGAACAAGGAAGTAGGAGGGTAAACGTTGCAGCTCACACAAAGGTGAGGCTGTGCCGTGTATTGAGGCAGCAAGGGGCTGGGACTGAGCAGGGCTGCTTGACACCTCATACAAGGTATGGGTCAGTGCATTGGCACCTGCACGCTGAGAAGCCTAGGCCTGTCCATCTTCTTCCGAGCTGCCCCTGCTCTGCACTTCCTTACAGGCCTGCAGGGCACTGATGACCCTTGGAGGCTGCCCAGGCTGCTCCCTCTCCACTCAGGGTGTGTGCATGATTTAGAAGAGGGGGAATGGCTGTAAGACCATTCCAGGAGCTCTTCTCAGAAGCCTGGGATAACCAGCACTGCTCTAAGGTTAAAAACAAAACAAAACAAAAATTTGCCCAGTGTTTTGTGTTTTGACAGTGGTGTTTTGAACAGCAGTCACACGCATTGCTTGTGCTAACTGTGTGGACCAGGGGGGAGGAGAAGCATCACTACTTAATTTTTGGGGTCTACTTACTAAATTGACCCAGCATCTTACCCACTTGTATTACAAGTTCTTGTAATACAGACAATTAACACATACCTAGAAAATACTATTTTTTTTTCTCTGGATAATTCCTGAAAGCAGTTGTTCAAATTGTAACTGAACGTGGGCCTTTTCACTTACGCTATTCATTCCCCATGATTTAGAAATGGACTGGGAATGAAGCACATAAAACATCACAGACAAACAGATAATGTCCCATAAAAGAAGATAACATGTTTTCATAAAGTATGTAAACAGTTGTATAACTTTAGATAGCTCTGGATGAATTCATTTGACTCTGTGCCAGCGTAGCTGCTTAAGGGTGCAGTTACACTCTTAGCTGTATGGAGCTAGACGGTTTGATTAGGTGAGGGTTATTCCAAACTGGCGTGCCAGTGGGACCAGGTGACTGGGTGGTGCTTCCATGGTACCCTAGATGTGACCCTGCCATCAACAGCTTATGCAATGGCATTAATGGGGATTCCAGATTAGTGGGGATTCCAGAAACTCAGTCCTTCTAAGGGACAATCTCCTAATGAGGAATGATAAGAGTGAGATCTTTCCTGGACTGCTTCCCACGTTTTTGCCAGTGCAGAATTTACATTGTTTTAATGAGCATGTTTTCTCTTGAGCTGGAAGTGTTACTATCTGTGCTGTCTCATCAAACAGTGAGTTTGCAGGGCAGCTAAGACAGCTGTATGAGATACTCCTATGAATTCCTACTGATGCCTTTGTATGAAATATGGACAGGTTTACTGTTGAGTGGCTGCTGTGAACTATGAACTGGACACAATAAGAAAATTTGCAAGGAATTTTTTTTTTTTTTGGTAGCCAGTAACAGAAGTGGCTGGCAAGTATCTTGAAAGACATTGTATTCAACATAATTTGCTGGGAGAAAAAACTCTTATGCCCATATTGCAAAAGTTTCAGCAAATTTAACATAACTTCTGAGGATGATTATTTGATTTATGACCAAAGCTTGACATACCTAGCCACAATTTATATTGGCTCTGCTATGGACTGATTCTGAAAAATTATTATCAAGTCTTGAAATACAGTGAATACCTTCCAGGTGCTCCAGTTTCACAGGTCTGGGACTTCATACAGGCTGACAAATTAGCCCCAGAGTTCTGGGCAGGTGGCAAGCAGTGAGGTGGTCAGCTCTGAATACAGGCTGGAATTTGGGAAAGAGCCGTTGTTAGAAGTCTACTTGTACCCATGTGAAATCTTGCTAGGCATTAATGGGATGGCTGGGGAGAAGCTGGAAATGTGCTGTGAATGAAAACTGTATCTCCTGTGGCATCAATGGAAAAATAAATTGGAAACTGGACCTATCCATTCAGTCTAAAGTAAACGCTTTTGAAAGAGAGTGGAGGAAGAAAAACAGGGAAAGAAACATCTGAGGCAAGAAATGAAGATGTTTTCAGTCAAGGAGGAGAGGAATGCCAGGGATGAGCAGGTTTGAAAATGAGATGGTATGTGGAGGTACCAGGATAGACATTTGATCTTTAGAGAGGATCACTTTTAGCTTTGGTCCTTAGGTGTGAATAAGAACCTTACTTCGTGTAAGCCTGTTGTTTGCTCAGGAGAACCAAAGCAAAATCCTGGTTTTAGTATACTATTAGTGAGCGAGCTTCAAGCTGACCTGTGTGCAAAATTCTGTGCCTGGGGGCAGCAGTGTAGAAATACACACATTTCCATGTGGTTTTAGCAAATTCGTAGGAACTCCCTGTAGGAACAAAACCAGTCTGATTACTCATGGGTCTAATGGATCCACTATCTAAAAAAATACTTCTCCTTTCCCACCCATAAAGTACAAAATCTGTATTTGCTGTTGGGTAGCTACAATCATAGCAACCATCACAACATGAAATCTGAGGAAGAGTGGAATCATAACCTCAATAGAGCTACTTTGGCATTACTCTAATAGGTGGATGCTGTGTGCAGTGTATGCTCCACATGTGCTTATGACAAGGAAGTGATTAACAGAATGCTTGGAAACCTAATTGCTTAACCTATGTCATTTTTTCAACCTACATGCTCTTTTATGCTCAGAAGTGGTGAAACGTGGAGTCAGCTCCGATTTCATTGTTCTAGATTAAACGAAAGTTGTGGGGACAGCTGTGGAGCTGATTAGCTAGCCTACTAGGGAAAAATCTTGTTTCCTTTCTGTTTGTTTTTTTTTTTCATCCTGAATGAAAGCCTGAATCTTTGCCTTCTCTATAGCAGATAAGGGCTGTGTTACCTGATACAGTAAGTCAAGCTGTGTTTTTTAGATTGTTCCCCTGACAACCATGAACTGTTAGGACAGATGGAGATAATTCAGCTTATTTATTTCTTGAACATAAGAAATATTACCAAAGAGAGAGACCTCTTGGGCTAGGTAATTCTGGGAGGCAGGGATTCTTGTTCTGTTTCAATTTGACCTAGTAAAGGTTTTTGCTGTATTTATGTGTTCTTTTGTGTGTAGATTGGTGGTTTAAGTCTCTAGGTCTGTTTTCATGTACTTGTATCACAGTGAGTAAATAGTACTAAACCTCTGTAACAGATGTGTTGCATTTTTAATGTTTGCTAAGTAATTTAAATTCATTGCACTGGGAATATTATCTTCTTCTCTTCACAAAAGAGGTTCCAAGCTTGTAGGTGACTCAAGCTGTGTCTGTGTAACAAAGGTTTTAGCATAGTTTTCGACCAAATTTAGCTTTCTGTTTTCATTTTTGCTTTTGCTGTTCTGCTTATAGACACTATGAATTAGAACTTATGTCATTGTTTCAAATACAAATCTGTTTTGATTTATTTTGAATTTTGGAAAGTTGCAAACTGTTCATCCACTGTATAATTTTGTGTCAGTAAGAGGAACCATTTACATTAGTGTCCAAGGGACAATTTTGAACTTCCAGTGCAAATATAAATACATGTTTTCATACAGTAGCACGATCAGCCACTCCACTGTCCACTGAAAACAGGAGATGCTTCTATGGATCTATGTGGTCATGTGAGGAACTAATCCCTGTATCTTCTGGGGAGCGAGCAAGTTTCTTCTAGGGAGAGTTATTTTCCTGTGGTCAGTATTCATCAGGAGCCAAAAACCTTCCTGAGATAATGTGCCAGTGGAGCTCTAGTTTCAAGCTGTAGCAGCAGCATTATTGACCAATTCCTCAATCAAAAGTGGAACTGCTGATAATACTCTTGACGTGCTTTCTAATAAGGGCAGGATCAGGTTTTTATTGTCAAGACCACTAGAATTTTTTCCAACAGCAACACTGAACGATTTCCTTATGACTTTCAGCAAGGGAGGGATTTCTTTCTGGATGAAGGGCAAATGTAAGTACATAATCCACGTAACAGAATTCCCCTGGAAGGTCATGATCTCGGTTATGCTATCTTGCTAACCAAGATTGACCAGGGTGACTCAGCTCCAGCTAGACTGTTACAACTCAGTGAGGTTGTTCCTTAATAGTTTTTAGATACTGTATTGGACTTACACAGCCCATGGATTTAGGGAGTTTATCAGTGAATAGAGGGTATCAGAACGGTTCATTTGAACATTGCAGTATCTGGTATTCCCCTTGCCAAGGACCTGAAACCCTGAGCAAGATTTACATGGAAAATTACAGCTTGATATTTCAGTGCCACTTTATGCCGTTCAAGTGTGTATAAAGTTACTTACATTCCTGCTGATGAGCTCTGATGCAGAGCCATCCAAGCAAATACTATAGTGTGCCTCTGAAGGATATACAAACAAAACTTGTCACCAACCTCTTGTACTCAGGAGTTGTACTCAAACATTCCCTGAACACGTTGGTCTACTGCGTTGCACACAGTGCAGAGATCACAGATGCCATCTATTTCCTTTATATTCAAGAAGCTGGTAATTAGAGAGTGCTGTTATTCATGAGGTTAGAGGAGAATAGGCTTGCTTGCTTTCCCTTATGTCTCATCTTAGAAGAGTACCTTGTTGGGAGCAGCAGGCATTCTTCAGGTCAGAACCAGGATAAACCTTTTCTTTACTATTCTTGAAATAAGATCTACAGAGTGCCTGTCTGCTGCGAAGAAAATCTGTTGGTATTGGAAGGAAAGGTTTGTGCTTAGCTAGCATTAACCTAGGGCTGGAGAAATAGAAAAATTGTTGCAACACGAATGAGAGAAAGTACAGACCATGCTTTAAATTCTGCTGTAAACCTGTCTGACTTCCCAAGTGTAATGCTAAATCATGTTATTTCCCACAATGTTCATATTTTTGATTATCAGTGGTTGTTTGGAGTCTGTTTGCATTATAATTTAATTTGAAATTATTAGAGATGTTTCTTAGAGCTTCTCATAAACTGAGTCCAGAAAGCATGGATGCTTAAATAAGGCTGTATGGCTTTCTGTCTAGTTGAATGAGGTAATACTGAGATCACACCTGTTACATTGATAGAACTCGTGCTTTTGCTACCAGTGTGCTCAATTATCTGTTTTGAGTTGATCAGGGAAATTAAACCTGGTTGCTTTTCAGTCAAGAAGCCAAATGGATATCACTATAAGGTCCCAGCACGTTAGCTTGCTCTCTTTTTTTGAACCTATTAATTCAGTATGAAATACTTAAAATTTTGATTGGTCACAGAGACAGTAAAATGAGTAGATGTCTCTGAGTGGTGTTGGAGAGCTCTGTTCCAGGTGTGAAGGGAGATGAGGTGTAACGGGAGGTTTCAGTTCATGGACATGTGTCCTGTTTGAAGTCTGCTTTTTTTTTTTTTTTTTTGGCAAGAAGAGAGTCATTGTCAGATCTCCAATGCTAGAAGAGAAATAACATCTGTGAATCCTCAACAGTACCTCCTTTCTGCCCACCTAGCCTTTCTTGAGAAGTCATGTTTTTTCATGAATTTGATCAGAAATCTGAAAGACTTTACTATGTTCCCATTAGACTAAACTGTTCTTGTCTCAAAATTGGATACAGCATTACAGCTAAAAGTCTCATCTGCATTGACCAGAAGTGAAAGCTTATTTGTAAAACATGTAAGAGTTTGTTTATTCACCATATTGTAAAACTGTTGCAAAATCATGCAGGTAGGATATTGAGTCAAGTTACTGTTTACTGTAATCCCAATAAACTTTCTGGAGGAACTGATACACACTCATACTATTTAGTTCTGGGGTTAATAGTTGATTATTCCTACATGTAATACTTCATCCTGTTTATTTTAGATCACTGGTCTTGATAAACTGAAAATTTGTGCTGTCTTCTAAAGACCTCTCAGTTCCTACCTTGTAGTTTCTCAGATTTTATGTGCTCCAATAGCATCTGCATCATTTATGAAAATACTAATAGTTTGGAATCACATAGATTACCATGGGATTGTCTAACACATCATTCTTTGTTAAAAATTTTGTGGTTTAGTATGGACTTAAAGAGATAATAGAAGATAAATGCATTGAAAGGTACTAACACATGGGAACCACATCTGACTCTTAGAGCTTGAAATGATTAGAAAGTCCCACATACGCACCCCCTGTCCTAGAGCTATACCCTAGGCATTCACTTTAGGTTGCTTGTCAGACACTATATGTTCTGGCCATATGGGTCAGAACAAAGATCAATTTCTTACTGCGGTTATGTTTTTAGAGCTATAAATTATTGATCCTCAAGTATGCAATGCAGCTTTTTGCCCAGTTGTGCCATCCATTGTATAGATGAGAGGAAATAATTGTAATTCCCTATCTTTTGCTTTTTCCCTATCCACAGCACTTGCTCAGTTAGGAAACTGGAAACATGTGACGTGATTGTCACTGATGGTTCTGTGCCTCTTTCTCCAGGAACTGAAGTTGATTTGTTCTGTAATTCTTTAGCTTCACTTTTTCCTTCCTAGGCATCACACTTTTATTTACTTCCCCATGTTTTAAAATCCCATCTGTATTGCAAAATTCTCCAACACAATTGCTCTCTGTGCAGGTGACTTCAGAGAGGTCCTGCATTGCTCTTCCCTGAAAGAGAGGCAACTGCCTTGGTCCAGACCACTGTCCTTGAAAATAATCTGGACAGACCCCCATACTGACATAACATGGTCGTATTTTTAACATCCAGAGACTTTCAGCAGGACCATCCATTACTGCAGGGAGTGCCACTTGCTTAGCTTACCTCATTCTGTCATGTTTTCCAAATTAGAGAAAGAAAAAGGATTTAGAAATACTAAAAGTAGCATATATACTCTGAATTTCTCTAATAATAGAGATAATTGCTTATAATTTTTAAGATAAAACCATAGCCACAACTCTTACTGTCATTTTAACAGTTCAATCAGGTTATAAGATATGGAAACTAATAGATAGGTTGACTGCCAACTTAAAATGGAAATGCCTAGATCTCCTCTACTGCTACATTTTTCATTGCCTGTAAACTCCCACCTATTTCTGCTTTGTTATAGAGATAGTACGAGAGTAATATTTCCCCTAGTTTTCTTGAAGACTGTACCATACATGTTTAGTGTTCTCTGCCAGGTGAACAATGACAATCCCATTTCTCTAAATATGCGTGCTCTTCAGCATGACTCTTTTACAGCATAACTGTCACTACACCTCCCTGCCACTTTTTTATCTGTATAGTTAAGCCTAAGTGGTTTCTTATATAGTTTGCCTAAATGTCTATGGTACAGTTGTCAGCATGTGGCAAATAACTGTGAAAGATGATTATGAAAACGGAGAGTAGGAGAGAAAGCTGCACAAGCAAATAGATTACTAGAAGTTGATCCATTTGATATAAGAAAAATAACAGCTGTCTTCCAAGTGTTATTTCAGAAGCAGCTGTCCTTGTGTAAAACAAGTCAGTTGCTGTGGAGACTTCAGCTGTATTTCCAACCACACCACATCAGTTGACCACTGTGTGCAAAGAACACTGTATGTGACATGCCGGATTTATTTATATGCTAATACTGGTGGAACCTTATATTAATCCAGAAGCTTCTCTACACCAACACCTTCAAACGGTGCAGACCTCACAATTTCTGCTAGGCAATTCTTTGTAATGGACAAAAGTCAGAAAAAGACTACTCAAATTCCAATGATAAAGCGCTTGAAATAACAGCATTGTTTTAATGACTTCCTATTGTAGAAAAAGCTCAGTATGAGCTCATTAGGCACAAACCTCTCTTTGTTACATATTACTAGACAGAGGAGCACCAGAACTTTTCCTTGTTCATTTACTTTTAGGATAACCTATAATTCTCAGGTTTAGACAACTTCTTAGCTTCTAAAGAGTGAAAAAAGCAGGAAGGTGATCTGCATGCTTTACAGAGCTGGAATGTTGTAGTTCAATTTAGTTAGGTGTAAGTGATGATTAATACTTTCTGTTCTGCCTTCAAAATAGGTCTTTTGATGCACTAGAATGTAATTTTGGTATTTTTCAACATACATCACACTGGTGGTATGTATACTTTTATCAGTAAGGGATTTTTGTGCTTAGGTTTAATATTTAGCAGATAGGACTAAATGCATTGCTAAAACTCAGAAGAGGTATTGAAATGAACAAAACTTTTTAAAGGTTATCTTGTTATCAAGTTTGAGTCTCTCTAATGTGCCAGCTTCTAATGAGAAAAGTTTTCATGCTAATTTAAGAAAATCTCAGAACTACAGAAGAGTGATGAGCTGTAGCAGGCAAACATTTCATCCATAATACATAAAAGATCAGAATTTCCTTCAGCAAAAACTATGCCAAGTATGCAGCTGAGAATACTAGCGGTTTAATGTGGTGTTAAAAGACAAGTAACTTAAAACTTCCAGAAGTACTTTAATTAGAGATTCATAAAATCATAGAATTATTTTAGTTGGAAAAGACCTTTAAGATCAACAACAACCATTAATTTAAATTAAAAATTAACCAGATGAAAATTATTAGGCTGCAATAAAAAGCAGCCTGTCCAGAATTTAAAAAAAAAAAAATGTTTAGGACAGACATGAAATTAAGACAAATTTCCCCTTATGGTAAAACCTTAAGATTCTGAAGCGTAATTTCTGTTTTACTAGTTCATTCGTCTTATCTTTGGTCAGACAACCTGTTGCTGCAATTGAGCAAATTGTCAAACACAAAGATTAGCCTGAGACATAGTCAGAGAAATTAAAAAGTGGATAAATACTGGCTAATACAATAGATTTTGTAAAGACAATTCATATATGAAAGAAAATGTTACAAATTATTAATTTCACAAACACTTGAGTTTTGCTGATAACATCACTTGATATTTTAAGTTATTGAAAACCACTTGGAAAACACCCTCCTATTCAAGAATAATTATTGGAGATTAGAGTGAACATTATTCATAGATTCAGAGAATGGTTTGGGTTGGAAGGGACCTTAAAGGCCATCTAGTTCCGGCCTCCCTGCCACAGGCAGGGACACCTTCCACTTGACTAGTCTGCTCAAGGCCTCATCCAGTCTTGGCTTGAACACTTTCAGGGAGGGGGCATCTGCAATCTCCCTGGGCAACCTGTACTAGTCTCTCACCACCTTTACTGTAAAGATTTTCTTTCTAATATCTAAATTGACCCTCCTCAAGCTTAAAGCTGTTCCCTCTCATCACAACAAGCCCTTGTCAGTCCCTTCCTTGCTCTCTTGTAGGCCCCCTTCAGGTACTGGAAGGCTGCTATAGGGTCACCCCAGAGCCACCTTCTCTAAATGCAAGCAGTTTTAAAATGAAAGCAGTTTTGGGGCAAAGCAAGATGGAAAAAGCTATCAGCTAGCAATTACAATCAGTATACTAAAGGTAGACCTCGCCTATTTCACTGCCCTCAGCAAACTGTAAACTTGTATAAAAAGCAGCAAATTAATTCTAGCTACTTCATCTTTGTAAAATTTCCTCACTTGAATAATAAAGAATCAAAGAGTGTGAGTTGGAAGGGGTTTTAAAGGTCACCTAGTTCCAATTCCCCTACCCTGGGAGTTGCTGAGGGCCCCATGCAGTCTGGCTTCCAGAAGGAACTGCTTGTTGGACTTAACTACAGATGCAAGGAGCAAAATGCTAGGAATAGATCCTGAGTTACAGTAGGTGCTAGAGGAAAATTCCCTTATGGATATGCAAATTTATTGCAAGAATTTATTGCTAACTTGTATTCTGTATTAATACCAAAATACAGTGACACTTAAATCCACTGGAGCAACTTTAATTAAAAACTGCACTTTTAAACAAGGACATTTGTCAAATATAACAGATTCAATAGCTAACATTTCCCAATTTGTTTGCACTTCTGTACTTTAGAGGTAGTAATTTTGTATTTGTTTTCCCAATGGCTTTTTTTTTTTTTTTTTTTAAAGAATAGCTTAACTTGGTTAGCATTTTTGTGTGAGCTTCAAGTCACCCTTGACTGGGGTTCAGGAAAATAAGCTACTTCAGAATGATGTTTTCAACATCAATCTTAAGCAGCAAAGATCTAACACAAACCTGAGTTTTAATGTACTGAAGATGGTGATACATTATGCATGTATATATGATACATATGTACACTATACACACACTGTACATATACACAGAGCCCATATATATATAAATATAATGCACCTATGAGAGCCAAAAATCTTTTGCAGCTATTACTGTCAGCAAAGGTACAAGCACAATCAACAGAATTCCCCACCTAAGAATTGGATATGCCAAACAGTAAAATAAACTCTTGCACAATAGGTGTGCTTTTGCTGTTTTAATAGTGCAAAATAAATATTCCTAATTCTAAAGATACTTCTATTTGCAACCAAAAATGCAGTAGCTGGTTTTTGTTTGAGGTGTTTTGGGGTTTTTTTTGCAAAAATGTCAGGTTAAATATGAGAGCAAATAAATTACTATGTTTGTGGAACTGAATTACAAAACTAATAGCTCTTTCCACAACCTTAAGAAAAAAAAAAAAAGCTTTGAAAAGATCTTTTGCCTTTTAGAAGAGCATATTGGCAGTGTGTATGAAGTAAATACAGTAAGTCTGTTTGGAGCTCAAGCTGTGCAAAAGTCAATATGTGCTAGTAATTCTCTGTGCTGGCTTGTTGGATACTGCACTTTACATCTGGGACACTCAAGAAAACTCTCATCAAGAAGACTTGAATGTTTCATGGAAGGACTTCCATCATACATGATCAGCTTCTCTTCAAATGCCTCTTGCAAATCATCTTGTAGTTCCATATGTCCAGATTCCAGAGGCTTCTGGAAAAGGAGAAGCTTTAGTGTAAGACTGGGGTGTGCATGCACTGTAGGGAAAACAGTAAGGTTTCATAGCACACAAGCCATGTGTGTTACAGCACTAAGGGAAGACTTTTAAAGGTGGGTAAATGAGTTATGCTACTCATGTTACTAACAGAGGGGCCTGTCATACAATTCTAACACCACACTTAAATTAGACTGCAGATAACTTGTATTAAATAATCTACAGAAAAGTTTCCCACAATCTCTGATTGTGGGGAATCTTTCCCCAGACATCTTACTAGCCACTCACACATTACGTTTCCTTAATTAAATGATGCCTCAGTTCCCTCTATATAGGGTGTTACCTTTCCATAAAGCTCTGCTAAAATGCCCTCTTCTGATCCCATGTGTGAAGGCTATCCCTACTTGTAAAAGCTGTCCCTACTCCTCCAGCTGCTTAGCACACAGAAACTCAAATCTGTAACTTCCCTGATCTGCCCCCACTTCTACTCCCAGCAGACAGGTTTTCCAGTGGCCTCCCCTCACAGCAGCAGCAACTGCAATTCCAGCAAGTGAGGCTCTTCCAGAGGCAACATGAATGAAGAACATCAGTATCTCAGGATTCACTCCATTCCCTTCCTCATCTGAGGAAATAATTCCAAGTTGCTTACAATTAAAAAGAGCAGTCTGGCAGTTGCAGAAGAATTCTCATCTGCAACTTGTTAGGAGCTTTTGCATTTATCCTCTCTGTAAAAATCAGAGCAGCCCCAGACCAGATCTAATGAAGGACACAGGTATGCAGTTTCCATTCTGAACCTCATTTAAATTCAGAACTGCAATTTTGTCAATCCTGTTCAGCTATCACCTAATCTTACAAGACACCTTACAGTAGTTTCAAAAGCACCAACAGTGATAACACACTTCTGCTCAAGAACAGGGCAATCCTGGATACAACAGAGTGAAACAGATTAAACACTTGCTTAATCCTTAGTGGAGAAATTTGTAGCAAAATGCTAAGTCTAAGACCCAAGTCTAAGGTGGTTTTCTCTGTTTTGCTCAGTAGAAGCAAATCTATGTAGAAGCATGCTGCAGCTTTATCACTGCAACAGACAAAAGCAGAAAACACATTGTTATACACATTGATATACAAAATGCAGTGATGTTACCTACTCAGCAACTTCACCTCTCTGGATGTCCTGCAGTGCTAGTTCTCTGTGCATTCTATAGAGCAAAAACAATGCCTAGCTAGGTGACACAGGGTTCTGCACCCCAGGGCTACATATAGTGAATATCTCATAACATTAATAGAAGACTCACTATGCTTGAGATAAAATCCCAAAGGGAACAGATGTACAGTCTTTGAACAGATGCACCTGCAAAGTTATTCAGTACATACCATTGGTTCCAGATGTTTTTTTTGTTCCCTGGCCTTGCTAAGTTCCTTGAGGGCTTCATTTAAACGATGTTGCAAGTTCTGCCGAGCAAGTTTTTCATTCTCAAAGTCTGTGGTGCATTCCTGAATCTGGCAAACCCCCAGAGGGAAAAATTAAAGACAGAATTATTAAGAATTGAGCATTTGTGGTGGGTGGTTGAACTGTGCATAATACAGATTAAGATCAGCATCTTAAGATACCTGTTGCTCCAACAAAGCTATCCTAGTGCGTTCCTCCTGCTGTTTGAGCAATGATTTATGAAGAAGTTGCACCTACAAGGCAAAAAAAAATCCATTTGTATTTAACAACTTTCATATACAATAGTTAATAATCTTAAGTAATAAATCTAAAAAAGGGATGGTAGTAAACTTCTAATTCCAGCACCAACAGAAAACGTATGCCAGTTGTGCAACAGCAGACTCAAATATCTCTACTTGCCCTGGGAAAATCCCAAAGAAACATTATTGCATTGAGCAGAAGGAATGCAGGATGACATTACAGTTTTTCAAACTTACCCAGGTGATCACCAGGATACACTCAAAGACATACACACCAGTAAGTTTGCAGTAATGTGCCATGATGTTAAAAAACAAAAGCAAGCAATGCAACTTTTTTTTTAAAGAAAAAAGCAGGTGTAAGACTCAGAAGGTACTTTTATAGTGAATGCTGTTGCTCAGCTGAAAAAAAGTAAATAAATACATTCTTTAAAAAAATCAACACTTTTACCTTTTAATCATTATTAACCAGTCAGAACCAGCCTGTGCTTCAAGAGCTAAACTGTTCTGGTTTTAGTCTGCTTTGGTGCTTAGTAAATGTTATTCCAGTATTTCAAATTTCAGTTCTATATTGCTTTGTTATTGGCCCCAAACATCTCCAAGTAGCAAGTCTATCTTATTTGGTTGTCCTGAAGACAGTCCAAGAAGGCCTTTCCAATTACTCTTCAGCAAATATGTAGACATGGTTTCATGTCTAGAAGAAACAACAGGGTCGTTTGGGGTTTTTTGTTAGCATCACTATAGGGATAAGAATGTTACAAGACATCACTGCAACAATTCATGGGGGGGAAATGGCAAGAATGTCTTTATGAGTATTTGAAATAAAAGCAGGTAAGCACAGAACATTCTAAAATACAAACATACAGCACATACATGTCTTTCCTCACCTCTGATCAGCTAGCGTGATTAAAGTCACTGGACTCAAAACCAGAAGTAACAAAGAACTAAGAAACACACACAAGAATAGAATTATCACAGAAGTAAGTCATCAAGGTACTCTCTGGGATATGAGCAAGCCCTGCAAACAATTAGATTCTGATGCAAAAGCAATAGAACAGATCCAGCAACAGCATAAACCATGCATATTGAACAGCCTACCTGACAGACACTTCTTAGCCTCTACAGGGAATTACAGAGCTCTTCTCAGCTGTTTCTACCATAACTGACTTCAAGACAGCAATAACTTAAAGCCTTAAGCAAGACAACCTGCTCATCTGGCTGTTGTCTGCATAGTTCTTATCCAGTGATAGTCCTTAGTTATGATAACATGATAAAATAGCTTGTATGGACTTGAATTTTTACCTTTCTTATTTCCATTTACTATTAACCTTGAGGATTAAGTAGATTAAAATCAATTCAATACTCTCTCACTTCTCCCCATTTTGTCTCACAAGACCAGGGAAATAACTGAATGAATAAGTTCCATGTTTAAATGAGAAAAATCTCACAAAAATATGGCTTTTGATTCAAACAGAAGAAATACTTTAAATAAATATTAAACTATAAATATATAATTATTACTACACGGAAGGAATAATTCTGTTTTAATCACAAAGACATGTAAAAGAACCATTACCAGAGCCAGTGAGTGATGATCCATTCTGATTAAGTATGACTTCTCAGATCTCGATTGTTTGCTAATAATCTTAAGTCTCCAAATGCATCCACTTACCTGACGCAAAAGATCTTCTGACTTCTTTTTTCCTTCTCTGAGCTGTCCTTTAATCCTTTCATTTTCTTGTTTTAATCTCTGCACCTTCTCTCTTTTGATGTTCTTTTCATTTTCTAGAGACTTCATTGCAGCAACGTGTGACTGCAGTGAGGCATTTAAATTCATGTTTTCTCGTTGTGTTTCTTCATACTTGTTTTTGTATTCATTAAGTTCAGCTCTCAGCTGGCTTACAGTGCATCTTTCAGTTTCCAGATCGCTTTTAACAGTTAGTAACAGCTGGTCATAATATTTTTGCTTTTCCTCTCCTAGATGACCTTAATAAACCAGAAATTGAAATAGTAATGGATGGAGGAAAAAAGTCACTTAAAAATCAGAACCTCAAATCCTTGACAGCATTTTAGGGTGTATTGATAGCAATTATACAGTTTGGTGGTCAACAGCTTTCTAATACTTCTAATGCAGTAAAGTCTCCTTCCAGTAGATACTGTAAAACTGCAACTCGTTTTGGGTGTGGTACACTGTGCTACAGCTACTTCCTTCACCAACTCTTGTAGTAATATCCTTTGCCCTGGCCTCACAAGCTCAATGACCCACACACATAGGGTTACATGGCCTCATACATTATACTGATGCATGGGAATCAAGACTCAAAGATACAAGATTCTCAATTCCCGATTTAGGTTCCTTAGCCAAGGTTGAGGCATTGCTTCCTCTCCAGAGATACCCTGGGGATCTGGTGGGCTCTACTTCACCATTGCTGACCAAATCCAGATCATCCATTGTGTTTTGCAGACTACCTTTTTCAAATTGTGTGCCCTCATTTACTTCTAAATTTCAAATAGAAGGGATTAGGATAGGATAGTTTTTTTGATAAAGAATATCTGCATCTTGCTAACAGGCTAGTAACTTAAACCAGAGATAGAAAAATTTTGCTTGTTGACCCAAGAAAAACTTAATAAGTAGAGGAAAAAAAAAGTAGCACTCTAAAAATTCTGCAGTAATACATAATATACTCAGAAGCTGAACAAGGAATGCAGACTTTTACAGACTTTGCTCATTTTGGACATACTCCAGATGTTGTTAGTTCTATTTAGTAAATTTAGCTTGCAGGTCAGTTGCAGCATATGTGAAATTAATAGTTTGATAATAAGCAGCCAGCTCCTTCTGATTCTTCTGTTCAATGTGATTTTAATTCTATTTCACATGCTCGTGAAGCACAACTCGAGTCCGTCTTGAGGACTGACATGGTTGAGGAACTGCATAGCACAAAAGTGAACTAGAGGTGGCCAGGTCCATATTGCAAAACATTGTTTTGGATCAGTGCCAAAACCTGTTGAACATTTTCATCCTCTAACAACTGTTCAGGTGAGTAAAGAACGTGTCAGTTTTGAGTCATGTTTACAATATTTATTTTGAAAAAAGTAAATGTAAAAAACCTGATCCACACCTAGCTAATAAATCCTTAATGCTTCCATTATGTAGGTTGAAAGTGTACTTTGAAGGATGGGAGACATATATGTATTTGTCTCAACACTTTCCACAAACAGAAGCTGCAAATAGAGTGTCAAGGCTGTTAAAAAAACATCTTTGAAGTAGATAAGGACATGAAATACTGTTGATCAAGGAACGTAGCTAGATAACAGAAAGCAAAACTATTTTACTTAACTGAAGTTTTACCACTAAGAAACCAAAATGTTGAGGAAGAAAAAAGTCACGATTATGTTTATCTGTACTATAATTTGATTTCAGAATACTTATTCTGCAGGTAATTATGTTCTGGGTCATTTATGGGCAAAAAAGTCAATACCTTCTGAACGGAATTCTTTAGATTCTTGTTGGCTAGCTATATCTGACTTCTGCTCAAGTTCAAAGATCCTTCCAAGCAGTCCCCTGACGTATGCTTCACGTTGCTGGTCATAGAGTAGCCACTGTTGGTTTTTCTCTAGAGCCTTCATGAAGAGGAGCAAAACAACAAAACAGCCTCTGGTAACTTCTTAGATTTTAAAAGGATTGGTCTTATTTCTTACAAATGTTAAAACTTAAATGTTAAGCAGTTTCAAGATAATCTAGTTAATTCTGTGTAAACTGTAGTAATCTTCTATGTGTAACAACCAAAATCTTCATTTTGAAAGATCACAGAACCACAGAACGTTAGGGGCCAGAAGGGACCTCAAAAGATCATCCAGTCCAAGCCCCCTGCCAGAGCAGGATCACCTTTACCAGATCACACTGGAACAGATCTCCAGGTGGGTTTTAAATATCTTCAGAGAGGGAGACTCCACAATGCCCCTGTGCAGCCTGTTCCAGTGTTCCACTGCCCTCACAGTGAAAAAAATTTTCCTCATGTTTAAATGAGCTTCCTGTGCCTCAACTTCCACTCATTGCCCCTTGTCCTGTCATTGGACATGACCAAGAAAAGCCTGACTCCATCTTCTTGGCACTCACCCTTTACATATTTATAAACATTAATGAGATCACACTTTAGTTATCCTCTTCTCCAAGCTAAAGAGCCCCAGCTCCCTCGGTCTGTCCTCGTAAGGAAGATGTTCCACTCCCTTAATCGTTTTTGTTGCTCTGCGCTGGACTCTTTTAAGCGGTTCCCTGAGGTCCTTCTTTAACTGAGGGGCCCAGAACTGGACACAATATTCCAGATACAGACTCACCAGGGCAGAGTAGAGAGGGAGGAGAACCTCTCTCGACCTACTGACCACGCCCTTATAACACACACCAGAAGGGCACTGGTTTTCTTGGCCACAAGAGCACATTGCTGTGTCATGGTCAACCTCCCATCTACTAGGACCCCCAGGTCCTTTTCCTCTTCACTGCTCTCCAGCTGGTCAGTCCCCAACCTATACCGACACATGGGGTTGTTCTTTGTCAGGTTTAGCATAAATTAAAAACTGCAACAATGTTAAATATTGGTTGCCTTACTTCTTGGCATGGAAAAATGACTTAAAACCAGAGGCTTTCATGAATTATGCCTAGATTATGAAGGATTGACCTGTCATCTTAAATATACACTAAAATATAAAGTAACAGATCTTGAAGTAAAGTAATACTGTATCATTGCAACTTAAAGTTTGCAGAAACAAGCATATGGATTTTATAACTTATTGACTAAATACAATTATTTAGGTGGGAAGGGACCTCAGGTTGTTTCCAGTGCAACCATGTGCTATTCCAGCTAGCATCAAATCTGAGGTCAGACCAGATTCTGTTTTGTCTGCACTTTGTTCTGATGCCCCAAACAGTTTTTCACAGATGATGGAAATATTGTCTCTCTCTCTTTTTTTTTTTTTTAATTAGCGTCTTGTCACAAGATAATTTTATATATATTTTAGCAGGAAACATACTCTCTGAGGTCCCATACTATCCAAAACCGTCTATGGCAATAATTTACATTCTTAATTTATCTTGCTTCAGATAATTTGTACCTGTGCTGTACAGGAAACTTACATCTTTCAGTTGTTTTTCAACTTCGTAAAGATTAATTGCCAATCCAGTGCTGTTTGTTACAGGTTCCTGCAGACAACGAATAATTTGTTAGTATTCTTTAAAACAGATGGCTGGAACACTAAAGCTAGTCCTGCATCATATCATATAAGTAGCATAAGAATATTTTTTTTAATGGAAAGGAGATCCATACGTGTTTTTGCGATTTACTTTTAAAGGAACGTAGAAAATAATTTCATAGATATAAAATAAAATTTTAAAAATCTCCTGCAAGATACAGGACAAACATTTACATTTAATTTATTACACAAATCCACAACTCATAATTACATTAAAACATTTCTGAAGGTGGCTGTCATATATCTTCTGCTGAACTGCTATCTTGGAAGACCTGAAGGGTGCAGGAGAGCTTCAGAAAATGAAGATATTTAGGGTATCATTTAAATACAGGGAAAAAAAAAAAAAAGAAAGTGTTTGTTCTGCTCTTGTATCTGCACACTAGTTTCACAGTAAGCCAGACCCATAGGAGTTGTTGAGGAAACCTGGAGCTTGACAGCCTCACTGGGATAACGGGATGACTATAAATATCTGGGAAACAAAGCAACCCTGTTTAGAACCATAAGGGCATTCTGACTGATTTTCTTAGACCAGATCCACAGTACAGTGCTAAGTATGAGTTGGAGGGTTCTTCAGATTAAACAATAGAGAGTAGTTAAACAGTTGTACTTCGTAACTATATAGGTTTATTCACTGCATGACAGAAAGCCTTTTTGAAATTGTTCAAATAAGTCAGAGAACTTTAAGGAGATAGTGTAGATTACTGCCCAATTGCAAGATAGATTTTCCCAAAGTTTTCCTGTGATTTTTGGAACAGCACTTGAGCTTTATAACTGAAAAAAAAAAAAAAACATAACTTTGAAATTATTCAACCTTAGCACTTCCTAATAGAACTAGGATTTTGAGATACTACAATTACATGGTTTCCTATTTCTATGACCATTAAAACTCTGCCTCAGTAAAAACTCTCAAAATTGTGTCATACAACTGTTATTTTATTTCAGAGTATAGCTGCTGCTCGTATGCCACCTAGCAGTTTGAAGCACCATTTCTCAACTCGTTCTCAGGTTTTTCAAGACATGCAGTCAAAATAGCAGTAACATTTTGTTGTCTGCTGTTGATAGATCAATTTAAAAACTAAAATAAAATTCTGGTTTTAAATTAAAAGTTATTTTGGTAGTTCCCTGACAAAAATCTCATGGAAACCTATTAACTTTTTTTTTAAAATCTCTAAGCAATGTTTGAAGCCTCTTGAAATTCAAAACAAACACGTTGAATTTTAAGTTTCTGAGGCATTGCATTATTAGAAGTGATACATACATGTATTATCATGGAAAAAATCAGTAGACATTAATTACAATATTTGGCTAACACAGAAATTCTAGAAATTATGCAACTTCTGTGTGGAGCATGGAGAATCAGCACCACCTGCAGGACAGAAGCTGAAAAAGACTCAGAGGCATCTACTTCAGGCACCAACTCCCCTGTACCCGTTACTAAAATACTACTGCATTTTCCATGGAACATTAGAAAAGGAAGGGGTGGATAAACAACTGCAGGAAGCGGTAAGTGCACTTGTAAAATCTACCAACAACCTGGCATCATACCTATTAACCACTGCAAATGAGAGAAGCAGCTCATTATTCCTGTCCAGTCTTCTGTCAGATTGAAGTATTATCATGTGTGATGTCATGTGAAAGGCAACTAATTTTAACAACTGAAGAGCAAAACGACGATTCATAAGAGCAGGGAGGAGAATATTCTCATGACTGAAGCTGAGTTAGGTGAACTTAATTTGTCTTAACGCCCCATGTCTCTATTACTGGTGCCATCCAAGTCATATTACTGAGCACACAAACCCAAGAAGGGCATAATATCTACTATAGCAAGCGTGGATCATTATGTGTAGCACCATATCACCTGCATGTGAACTTGAAAAAGGGACCTTGCTGTACAGCATTACAGAATTCCATTCCCTTCCCAGCTGTGTTGACTGAAATTGTGCTCCCTGACTGTTCCTCATTTAGCATTCAATTTGGATTCTATCTTTCTTCATAGAAGAGTATTTCAGCATGCAACACAACTTCTAAGATTTTATAACAGGTATTGGTGCTTAGTGGGCACAAATTCCAGATCTAACTTAACTGTAAACAGGTCAGATTTGGATTTTTGCAGTTACAATGTATCTTCAGTGCTTACCTGGGATGCTTGAGAAGTACTAACTCTGTTTTCAAGCTCCGAACATTTTGCAGTAACAGTGGATAAATTACATTTTAACCTGTCAATTTCTTCTGATAGAGAACGAAGTAACTGTTCTCTTCTTTCTGCTTCCTTTGTTTTTGCTTCTAGCTCACTCTGTAGTAAGGAGACTTCACTACTCGTGTTTTTGGAGCTAAGCTTGTCTTTCAGGTTTTGGATTTCTTTGTCCTTATCGCCAAGAAGATGGTTGTATTTTTCTTTTTCTTTTTCAAGGGAAAGTATTTTCTAAATGAGACAAAATTAAAATGTGACACAAATGAGTAAGTGCTGGTCTATGCAACAAGTGCATTAGGAAGTTTACAACAGTTTGCAAATATACTTTGAAAAGTTCTTTTAGGCTTTAATTTGCTGAGAGCATTGCTTTTTACTCTAAACAGGCAATGCACAGTGATCATCACAATATTACAGTAATCATCTGAAATATTTCAAGCAATACTAAAACAAGTGAAGTAGATGAAACAAGGAAAGAGTGCAAAAGAACCAAATTTCACTGACTTGGTAAGTACTTAACTCTGTTCATATGAATACAGATCACTACAGTATATAAGCCTTAAAACACGAGCAGTACAAGAACTCTAAATTTCCCGTGAAGTGTTGGCAATACATTTCTTAAGAAGCAGCACAGCCTTCTTGCAAATGAAACTACAATAATTGAAGTTACAAGAGAGTTGTAAGAAGGCATTCAGAAGAAGGATCCCATTTTCCAAATTGTCTAGCCTTTTAGTTTCAAAACATGCTTTAGTAGATATTTTCAACACTCTCTTTTCAGTAGGTGTTCAGCACAGGTAATTATTACATAGCTTTAGTACTGCATTTGAGGTACCTCAGGGCTCTACACAAACTTCTGTTATGATAGCATTTCATTTTCCAAGAGAAGGGTTGATGTTGACATCCTAGGTGTTTGCATCAAGTCATTAGAAGATGGCAGAGAAACGAGAATTAATTTAATTTTGGAGAGCTTTATTTAGGGAACAGTTGACAATACCCTAGTCTTCGAATATTGACACCAAGTCATATCTAAATATGCCTGTGATTTTCCAGCTGTAAACTAAGAACCCAACACTGATCAAGCAGCGAACTCCAACAGCAAATATGCTACAGAATTTAGCCACAGTATTTCAATCATTGTTGAAAAATATTTGAGAACAAACCCATCAAACTAAACAGTAGCTACATCAAAGTAAACCAAGTTTTAACAGGAAAGTCTGGCATCTTGCTTACAAAGATGGACATACTCAGACTCATGCTAACTTTGCATAATTAGGACATCACAAACGTTAGGTCAAGTACAAACATCCACCTCACCTCTAGCAGCCCGTTCCTTTCCGGATCAGTCATTTTGCTTTTCCCTTTAACGACTTCCTCCGCTGATTTTCTCATGGCAGCGTTCTCCTGCTTATACTTCTCGAGATCACTCTCATGTCTGGAGCTACTCGACTTTAAGCCCCACTTACCAATTATATCTTTGGCGGTCTTGGAATTCATCTTTAAGCACCTATAAAAAAGAAACGTTGCATTACAGAATAACAATATCTTCTACCAGACAGGAAGTGACACAGTTTTAGTCAAACCCGTGCAGCGTGGAGCTCCTCGGCTCCTGCAGGCGACTCTCGGACTGGCCTGCGGGGAACAAACTGCGAATACCCTGGCTCAGAGGAGGCAGAGGCTTTTACTCGGCTACAACTGCTCCAGCCAGTCCCAGCCCAGCCCCGCTTCCTGGAGTTTGAATCCCGCAGCTCCACTATCGTCACTTCCGTTCGGTTTACCTCACAGTCGAAGCGACGGCTACGGCATCTCCAAAGGGTCAGAAAGATAGGGGATGGAGTTGAGAGACGCTTCCGCTCTGGTAGAGCGGGCTGGGCGGGACTGGAAGGGCCCGAGTTGCTAGTAGTGAGTGGCCGTTAACGACGAGAGGGGCGCTGCCGAATTCTCCGCGGAATTCCTGAGCGGAGGCACCCCATTGGCTGGCATGAGAGGCTCCTAGACGTGGCTGGCCAATGCCATGCGGCCTTTCTTACCCTCATCTCTTTTTTCTGCCACACGTGCTGGCGACTGGTAGTCGGGAGGCGAGGGCTGCCCCGGCCTGGCCCAGGACAGCTGAGCACCTGTAAGTGGGCTGGGGCTGCGTTTTCTTCGCCTTTGCGAGGTCATAATTAATTTTCCCTTTGAGGCGGTTTAATTTTTTTCGTTAAAGAGCGGTTGTAGAAGGAGGAGTGGTGGGTGTCTCCTCATTGCTTCCCGGCAGATGGCTCTCCTCACACTGCATGAGTGTTCACTCGCTGTTTGGGCAGAAAGGGCAGTGGCTGCCAGCTGCCTGGGACAGCTGACCTGTGGTTCTGGCCATGCGCCAGCTGGGGACCTTGTCTGAGATGGGGATGAGCGAAGAACGAACAACGTGCAGTGATGCTTAAGCCGCGTCGTCCAGATCTTGTCAGCACTGTGATAAGTCTTTACCCTCATTCTGTCCAGAATGCTGGCTGTAGATTAGCTTTCTTCCCCACAAATCCTTTTCCAGAGCAGAGAGTTATTTTTGCTTACCATGCAAGTTTTACTTAGTTTCATTTATAGTGGAGACTACTACAGGCATTTAAGAAATAGTATTTGTAGGCCTCTAAACAATAACACGGGGTCTTCGCACGTATTTCGCACGTATTTCCTTAATTATTTATTTTTATTCATGCATATATATATATGTATAAATAATTTCTCAGGAGTTTACTAAATTTAGCATCTTAAGTACGGAACCTGTATTGTGTGTACAACGTAGTTGTTCCAGAGCACAACTGGAGAGGGAGCACTTAAACTGTTTTTGAAGACCATAGGTATTTGGTAATTACTCGGTGCCAGGGAGGCAAGCTGGAAACATTTACAAACAGGGAAATTCTAAACATGAAGAGACAAAAAAAATTATATAAACGCTATTGCGAAATGTAATACCTAGGTATACCGAGAGGCTATACCCAGTGTGATGTATCTTGAGTTCTGGAGTTGTGCTTGATGTTGCTTATGCTTGTTCTTGCCTTGTTACTTGTGAAAGGTTTATCACACAGCTTAAAAATAAAAGCAACCCAAGAAATCTCCACTCGTTTTTACACTGTGCCGTTTCCGTTAATGGATTTCGCTAACAAGAGCTTGTGTGTGTGTGTGTGTGCAGCAGCACAGAACTTGGTGTCAATTTACAGGTACCTTCCCCCCCCCCCCCCCCCCCATTGCCTTCAGTGGCTAGTCTGTCATAGACCCACCCATAGACTTTTCTTTACTATAAACCAGCTGCTCCCTGCCTCCTCTTCCTGATAGCATTTCAGTCCAGAAGTGAAGGAGTTTGAAACTTAAGACTTCCTTTAATTTCTTTGGTAACAATCGACATTTAGTCAAGACTGGAAACAATGCTTCGGGTGATTGTGGAATCTGCTACCAATATCCCTAAAACCAAGTTTGGGAAACCAGATCCTATTGTTTCTGTTATTTTTAAAGGTAAGAAAAACTGTCATAAATGTACTTAGGAGGTTTTCTGAAGGATAATGCCATATGTAAGTATTTGAAAACTGGTGAAAACATGTTTTCCTGAAGGTACATTTGATGTAAAAGGAAGACTTTTTAGAGATGCAGGAGTTAACCAAAAGAAGTTTGAACTGGGTGGAGTGAATTGGCCAGCAGTGCTTCTGTTTCAGGATCCATGTTTTAAAAGCTTTTGCAAAGGATTAGCCCTTTGCTTTAAACAGAGGGATTTAACTGCATAGATAAATCCACAAGGAAGATTACCTTGTTTTCCATCTGAAAAAAAAAAAAAGTTATTCCTCTGTCTTCATGGCTTTGTAGAGCCACTGCTCAATATTGCACCAATTTTTTACAGACTGAATTGCACTTAAAAATTTTGCCTGTTGAGATTATTTAATTTAAAATAAGGATTTGGTAAGGGAAACTACATTTTACACTTCTCTTGCTCTTTACATACATACGGGACAAGAGGAAATTAGTGTGTTAAAATTAGAATTTATATGTACAACGATTTATATTTAAAGTGTATTTTACCCGTTGTTATCATTGCCTCAGGTGACTAGACTAAAGGAACTTGATTTCAGGTACTGATTTGTCTTTAAGATTCAGGAACCTCCAGGCAGTTTTGGATCGTGTAATACATTAAACCAAACTGTGACAAATGGTTGTCTTTATTCCTGGTGATCTGTTTTCCTAACTGTGCACTTAAATGGAAAGAGTTTTTCCTAAAGTATGAAAAAATCATTGCAGGGATTTGTCATATTTAGAAACCAAATCTGGAATTGTAACATTTTGCTGGAGGCTGGAAAAGGATGAGGCAGCACATGTCCAGTATTTTAATTTTCAAAATAAGAAATTTTCAAATGCATTATTTCAGCATCAGAAAGATGTAATACCATTCTATTTCCTTTCTTTCCCACTTCTTTTTCAAGCTATTTTTTTTTCTTTGTTTCTTTGGGGGTTTTTATTGCCATTGTGTGTTTGGGCAAGTGCCTGAGCCTGTCTCAGTAACTTTTGTAACTTCCCAATTCTTCTTAATTCTTTTCAGTTTCTTGTCTTTCTCAGCTTCCTTGTTATGGTTTTGCCTTTCTGTGTTACCTCTGTTCCTGCAGTGACATACTCCAGAGTTGGCTTATGCCTTTGCTTCTTTATGCCTGAAGTGTCTGTTTAATTCTTCCTTGTCATCTTTTGTTCCAGCTCTGTGCTTCAATGCAATTCGTTTTTTTTACTCACTAAATAGAAGATAAAGATTTTTTTTTTCTTCCATATTACTGAATTTGATTCTCACAGAATTGTCAGGGTTGGAAGGGACCTTCAGGATCATCTAGTTCCAGTCCCCCTGCCCTGGGCAGGGACACCTTCCATTAGATCATGTTGCCCAGAGCCCCATCCACACTGACCTTAAAAACCTCCAGGGATGGGCTTCCACCACCTCCCTGGGCAACCTGTGCTAGTGTCTCACCATCCTTATGGTGATTCTCAGTCCTTCAATTATGCAAACACAGGAGCTGGGCAACAGACATTAAAGGAATGGCTTTATATTTATCCTTTATGTGTTATAACTGGGACTTTTAATGTTCACAAATGTGCTTAACTATTGATTAAATACAACTTAATGAATGGGACATTTTTAGTAGTATATTTAATTTCTCATTATACCTACCATTTCCTTTTACATTATTTTACTTCATACCAGAAGTCTGATTCTTTGCTTTCTATCCAGAGTGATTCAAAGGGGCCAGAAAATAGGAGGCTTTTGCCAGCCATTGAGCAGCTCTGATTTAATTTGTAACTGGAGTACCTGGTTGCCAGGTGAAGTGGTGTAAGGATCATATCTGAAATAGATTGAACTTCTGGTTGTTGATGTTTATAAATTATTTTTGTAGACCATTTTCCCTTGCTTTGTTAGTGTGTAGATGAGAAACGAGGATTTTATTTTTTTGGAGAAGGTGTGTATCAAATGATTCTGTCTTTAACAATAGTCCATACCCACTGTAGCTCCTGATGGACATAAAAACTACAATGAGGATCTTATTTTCCAAACTGGACTCAGGCATTTGTAAAACTTTGGCCATAGCCCTACAGTACGTTTTCATGATTTGTTTGATTCTGACATATTCTTGGAGAAGTCTTAGGAAATAGCACTTACTTGACAGAAAATTGCTGTGGAAAGTGACACTTCAGTAAACAGTGTTTTATTTGTTAGATTTTTTTCCAAACTGTAACTTACATAGCTTTTGCTGATGTCAGGTTCAGTAATTTTTCAGGCTTCTCTGAAAACACACAGTATCTCTCAGGTTTAGACCTTTTATGACTATGCTGTGAAGAAAAAGGCCATGATCATACAACTCTTGATATGTAAGTGACTCCACAGACACTTTATACATTAGTATAGTTTCATCTGTGTGTAGAATAGACTTCATTTGTGTAACTAAGCTAGGTAGAGACTATACAGTCAGTCCAATTCATACAGTGAAATATATTAGGTATATATTATTAAGAGAAAATAGGCAGTTGTTTTCTGTTGTGTTTAGAGCTGAGGAGTTTTGTGCAAGCATTTGCCTTTTTTTTTTTTTTTCCTTTTTCACATAATTTATGTTCAGTCCAGTGGGAAAGGACTTTTATTTGCCTTAAGAACAATTCAGTGTTCGAAGAGAGCTACACCCTGAAAGTAAACAAGTATTGTAGTCTGGAACTGGGTGCAGAATTCTGAGCTCATCATTACGTGAGACAAATTATTAGTTAAATTAGTATGAAAAACTGTTGCTATTTGCTAAAGTGGCACTAAGTGATAATTATTCAATCAATGCAATTCTTCTGGTTCATCAGATAAATCAAACTGGCTAAAAATGTGCCAGATTATTGTCTTTGGGTATAAAAAGTGACACAATTGCTTATATGTGCAGTCAATGCTAGGACATTGAGCACTTTGATCATTCCTTCTGACAGCCTCATACAGCTTTATGCATTAAAAGCTGATGTGAAATGGCATTCAGCTTAATAGGGCCAACTTGAACAAAGTTTCTTTTGTAGGTATGTTAGTTTATATTTCAGTGTGTAAAAGAAAAGAGTATTAGAGTGTAATTATTCACTCTAAAGTTCTATTTTCTGTTTTGCAGAGAATTAAATTGCCCTAGCTTTAATTTCCTGGGGTTTGGAGGTCTGCCCATTTGATGCTGCAGTTGCTGCAACCATGCAATCTTAATTCTTCATTCACAGAAGTTTTATGAAAAATTTAGTGAACTGAAATGTGATTCTCTCTTGAATCTTAGACTTAAAACTCTTCTAAAAGATAATGTTTGCTTCTGATATTCCACACCTGCTGAAATTAATAATAATGCTAATTAGAGGGGAAAAAACCTGAGGTGCAAGCATTGGTTGTTTTGCAGTACTGTCATTATCTTTGTAATTATAGAACAGTTTAAACAGAATGAATCCTTTTCAACGCTGTCATTGATTATCACTAAGTCATTATTACATTAATTTCCAACTGAGAGTATTAAACAATGTGTGTTAGTATAATGTCTTTTAAACAATGTGTGTTAGTATAATGTCTTTTGATGTGGTTTACAGTACTGACTACTGTAGCAGGACACCTTAGCAGTAGAGGAGGGAAGACCAAGGACCTGAAACTTATATCAGCTCCTAGGATAACTGCATAGTCATTTTACTCTGCTTGGCAGGTGGGGTTGGTTTGTTTGGTTGGTGTTTGGTTTTTTGTGGGTTTTGGTTGTTTGGGTTTTTTTGTGGGAAGGAGAAAGCCCTTTGCCACAGTTTAAAAAACAAACAAAAACCGCAGCAAAACACTCCAGTGCATTAAAAGACTGATAAAAAGGGTAATAAAGTCAGTAAAGTTAAGAAAGCATATTTGAGGAATAGACATGCTAAACTTTAACTAAAATTAGAACTAAAACCCAATGTAAGCCAGTGGTTTTGGTTGTTTGTTTTTTTTTTTTTTAATTCAAGTTTCACAAAAATGCATAACGGGAAAGGTTTTCTCTTAGTATAATCTCTAATATGCATCTTGTTATTCGAATCATAAAGCTTACTCTTCTTTTTATGAAAATGAGTAGTTTAGAGTGGAAAATTTTGCTTCTTGTCAAGAGTTGTCTAGACTATTGCTCAAGCCATGTCTTTCCTACAGTTGAGTTTAGGCAGTGGTTTTTACCCACTAGTTCCATAAGGATCAAGTCTGTGATTCACCGTCTCCTTCACAAAGTGCTGTAACTGTTGCTTTTTTCACTAGCATTGAGACTGAGAATATCTTTTCCCTGACTCTCAGCTCATATTCATAGGGACACTTGGAGTACCAGTGCCAAACCCCAGATATTCTAGGATATTCAGTTTTGAAAATGCTTTGTCTCCTGTTAGATAGCATGCAGCTGAATTTCTCCTACTGCATATTAATTAGTTCTTTGTTCCACACATGCATGCCCACAGCACAGTATGTTATGAATGCTCTTTCCGTTGTGGGATAGTGTGAGTCAATATCCTGTATAAATTGTAGACAATTCCTGTTACATAAATATGAGTCAGCCCTTGCAATTTGCAGTGTGGGCTGACTTTTCTCTCAGTACATCACACTCTTATTCAATAGAAGAAGCCACCACAGTCTACAATGCTTGAATAGTATATGAACTTGCCCATGTGATGTAGCTTTACTGTTGCCTCCAGACCTTTGCAGTGTTTTCCTGGTGAAGTATAGCTGTAACTTGTGAATCATAAAAATGCTATGGCCTTTACTATAGTCCTTAAATACAAGGACCATGTCTGAAACTTAGCCTTCTTGTGGTGGCCAAGCATTTTATAGATCAGTTTACTGACTATACTTAAATACATATATTTGTTATCGCTAATATATGCACTTACTATTTAGAGGTCCATGTGTTTGCCAGCGTGGAAAGCCATGGCATATTACCTGAGTTGAACCTGTTGTAAGAACAGAATTTTGTTTCCCTTTTTAATAGATGTGGCAGCCTGCAGAGGGCCTCTGCAACACTTGAGTTGTATTCCTCTCAGGGAAAGTAATTTGACCTGAATTGCAAAATGCAGTTGCAAATTTGACTGAATGCAAATTTTGCCATGAAGTATGGAAAATTTATAATTTTTAGGCTACAGTATGTGTCAGTGAAGTGATCTGCATAACCTCTGGAAATTGTTTTTTGTTTCAGGAAGGACAGCATTTCTTCTTTTATGCATGTGTATTTCTGCTATTTGCTCATTTAAAGCAGAAAATGCTGACACAAAGAAGATTTTTATTTTTCAAGGTGACTTTATTTC
This sequence comes from Indicator indicator, assembly GCF_027791375.1. Taxonomy (NCBI): domain Eukaryota; kingdom Metazoa; phylum Chordata; class Aves; order Piciformes; family Indicatoridae; genus Indicator; species Indicator indicator. The sequence goes on along the minus strand of NC_072016.1, from coordinate 14,677,114 downwards.
AGAGCTGAACACTTCTAGGTATTTTCTAACTTGGATGTGGTAAATGTGTAACAGATTTTCTTTACTACTGAAGTTCACTTTGAGGTTACTGTTTGGTTGGATGTCTCCAAGTCTTTCAGTCTGCCATCTTTTATCATTACTGACATTGCAGTCAAGGGTCATACAAAGGCTGAGAAACATAAATATTAATTTTGCTTTTTGGGAATTCATTTAGCTATGTTTAAACAAAACAGAATAATAAACCTCAACTGCTAAAATTGCCCAGGAGAATTTCTGATTGCAAAGTCTGCAACTTCTGGAAGAGGCAAAAATAGTTGGAACATTTGGTTTAGAGCTCAAACTTTTTTTTTAATAATTAAAGGGAAAATTGTGATGTTTGTGTAGTGCTTTAGCAAAACCAAATCATCACATTTTGTTTGTCTTTGCAGATGAAAAAAAGAAAACAAAGAAAATTGACAGTGAACTTAATCCTGTTTGGAATGAGGTAATTTTTTTATAAATTCCTGGTCTGTATTAAGACAAAACACTTGTAAAATATGTAATTCAGTTTCTACAGTTGTGGATATTGGTTAGAAATAGGAACTAGTGGTATGTGTTAGTATATGCAGGTGAATGGATTTATCTTGCACCATATATTGCAATTAATTAAGTGATGTTTTTATGTAAAAATAGATGGATGCCTGGTGAGTTTTTTAGGCCTGGCTTTGTTCTTCATACTTTGGTCCAAATAATATTCAGCTATTGCTTGGCCATGTGTTTGGGAACATTACTGGATCCTTTATTATATGTTAGGAAATGACATTACAGAATTAGAAAGAATCATATGTTGAAGTTCCTCGTGATTTGTTTGTAGGGTTGGTCCTATTTTGCATCTTCAGTAGTGTTTTTCTTGTGGAAAATATTGTTTTAGTAGTTATTTTCACAACCAGAAACGGAAGTGAAATATTATTATTACATTTTGTAATCAGGAATACAAAGAAAGGGAACCTACAAATTTTTATCTAAATTCAGCAGCAACTGACTTCAACCAGTATTGCAGGGGAATAGTATCAGATCTTATGAATTGCAAGAACACACTTATTAGTATGAGGAAGTGGAACTGCAAAAGAGGTTATGGCTCAGTATTAAGCAATTCAGTTCTTTTTCTGTTATTTGTACTAATAACTAGCAATTCAAAATTTGCTCCAAGCATGTTCCTAGATTTTTAACTTTGCTTTTGCAAATGTAAGTTGGTCTGTTCTGCCTCTCAAAATTTTTTCTGAATTATTTTGTTGTATACACTACTCTGCTGTTGATTAATTTACACATAACTTGTCATTATAATTTGTTTTTGCTCCATGTTTTGTTTAGATTCTTGAATTCGACTTGAAAGGAATTGCTCTGGATAATTCATCTTCCCTGACAATTATCGTGAAGGATTTTGAAACAATTGGACAAAACAAGTATGTTTGTTTGTTGTTTCCCCTTTCTCCTTCCCTAAGATGGCTCTAAACCATCTTTAAAAATCTCACCAAGAGCCTACATTTTACATCAGTTGTTTAAGCATTACCTAGGAAGAGGGAAGCCTAAGATCAATTTCCTATCTTGTCTGGAGAAATTGAGGTCCTAGGCTCATCTCCTGGGAGACTCACTTAAGTCATCAGGATAAGTATGTTGGATAAAGTACAAAACCTTTTTTGGGAATGGAATCTGAGTTTCTATTATTTTTAGCGTCCTGCCTAGCGGCTAGTGTACTCTTCCTGGCCCAATGAATTGTGAATTCTCTGCACTGTCATTATAAAGCTTGAAGCTGAAAACAAAAGTAACGTCCCCAAGGCCAGCTTGCAGAACTCTTTTTGATACCAGATGCCAGGGTAAATTCTCTTCCACTGAGTAGGGAAATGAATCTGTCTCTAGTTGTTGTCTGAGTGTTAACATGCTTCAGGCTCATTGCATATATGGAAGACTGGCCATGCTGTTGATACCTCCTTTTCTGTTTATATTTTACACGTGTTATTTAAAAATGGATTGAGGATTTTTTTTTCTTTGGTGGTTGCTTTTTGTTTATTTGTTTGGGGGATTTTGTGCCTTTTTTGGGGTGGTGGTGTTTGTTTGGGTTTGGGGTTTTGGTTTTGTTTTTTAAGAAAATACGTAGTTTGATATTAAGGTAAATTGTGTAAGCTCAGCAGAAGAATATTTACATCTAGCTTCCTGTTCCTTAGAGTACTCTAGACATAAACATGGAGTGGAAGGCCACTGAGAATTTCCTTTTCTGACATTCATTTCTTGGAAAGGAATGTCAGAGACTCCTACTGTGAGTAAAGAATTCAGAATTTAGGTCTTCAGACAGAAATACTCATTTTCATGATGTCCCCAAAGTGCAGGAATTTAAGGCTTTTATCCTTTCTGCACCATGTCTGTTTTGATTAGTGCTCATAGTCCATGTCAATAGGCTTGAAATGTACTCTAGAAGTCTAAACTCTACCAGTGTATTAGGCACAGCCTCTACATGCCTAAAGTTGGGTTCTGCATTTTCCAGGCATCTAAAAATCAAGTATCATGGGATGTAAGGCTGCAGATCTTTTGTGTATGGTCCTATTTTTTTTTTTCATTTGTGAAAGAGAAGATAAAGGAAAGTTTCATTTGTGTAATTGTTTGTTGAGTTCTCAGTGCTCAGAAGAAAACTTCTAGTTTTGATAAAAGGATTTATTATTAATTTTAGAGAACTGAATATATACAGTAGCTGTATCTCTGTATGCCTTGAAGAATATCACACAAAACAAAAATGGTTTTCTTTCAACCAAAAAATGAAAAATATATCTAGTTTTTCTTCACATGAAGTAATTGCAGCAGAAAAATGCAGACTGTGATTTTTCTGGAAGTGATTTTTTAACTTTAAAATCTTAACTGCTTCAGACACTGAGAAAGGAGCCACCCTGAATTAAGGCTTCTATCTTCATGTGAAAGGAGACAACAATATTAAAAGTTTTAGAGTGCTGAAATGCTGTCAGTGTCTGTGTTGGCATTTAAACATGTTTTGTAGGTTTCTACTCTTACAGAACGGGAGCATAAAATAACTAAAACATATAAGTAATTTAGGTGTCTTACTTGACTAACTCCTGAAATAAATCTTTTTCAAACTTTTAAAAATAAGACTAGATTTGATCCTGTAAAATGAATTGATAGGATCTTTTGGCTGTGGTCATTGTAAAAAATTGTTGCTGTGAAAAACGAAAATGGTATATATGGGAACACCGGAATTTAGTTAACTCATATTCTGTTAAAAAGAATTATATATAAACTTTAGTAAAACTGGAGGGTACTTTTTGTCTTTCTGAACTTTTGTAGCGTTTAAGCTTTAATATTAGATCTTGAGGTGTGCAGGACACCTTAAGGCAATGCATGCAGATAGTTTTAATGAAGATGTATATTACCAGTTGAAATTATTAGCAACCCGTTATGTCCTGCATGCTATTTGTCTTATGACTTGTCACACACAAATAAACCTGGTCCCAAAAGTCAATTGCAGGAAAGGGTAAGGTCTTGGGTGGTGGCAGGCTAATCAGAAAGCTTTCTTTAAATTCATCTACAGCAAGGATAGTGTGTATTATTGTCTTGAAACATGTTTGTACTAAAAGCTCTGTCAGAAAATCTAGGAATTCTTTCTTAACAGGCATAACAAGATAAAGCTTCATCGATGTGTTTTATCTTCAGTTAATCCATAGCGGTTAAGATCTTCTGCCTATCTTTACTTAAATCATAGGATTTTTTGTCTAAAAAGGTAAATACCTTTGGACAAGCATCAGTCACAGAGATTGTATTTTTAATCTGTGCAGAAAAAAAACAGCTTATCCAAAAGGAGATGCTAGTTCCCTGCTTCAGTGTATGAAGTCCTAGATTTTAAACAAGGATCCATTTCTCTGCTGCATTCCCTTGCCAACTAGTGTTGCTGTTTTGAGAGGGAGTAAGATATCCCACCATCTTCTTTCTTTCTTTTTTTTTTTTTTCCCTGCCAAATTTGGATATTTCTAACACTGAACTATGTTTACATTCAAGTTTATTGATGCTAGTTCACTTCCATTGTTAGCTTTTCTTTACTACTTTGTGGCTTCTCCCAGTATGTGAATTCACATTTTTACAATACTCCCAACAGCTCTATTGTAAAATCACTGTGAGTCAAGCCAATGCCCTCAGATCTCTCATTCTTCAGATTCCTGTGGGTCCCTAAAGCAAGAACATAGTGCATGCCTCTGACTTCAGGGAAATCACAGCACTCGATATAGGAAAGCTTGCCAGTTAGCAGAATTTTGTAGGGGATTTTCTATCAGAAAACAAAAGTACTTATCTAAAGCCCCTAAAATGCTTCACTCTGTAAGGAAGATGTTTTTGTGTTTTTTCATATTGTATTTATAAATATCATCTGGACTCGTATTTGTAGTGTTTAACTCCCAGCTTGTGCAATGGCGTATTTGTTTTGCTTGGGTTTATACACTGGAAGTTGTCTACTACTTACTTATTCTGTGTACAATTTTAGAAATAAACTAGTGCATTTATTTGGAAAAGTGACTTCTCTGTATGGAGCTGGTCTTACAACTGAGAGCTATTATAATGACAGTTTAAAAGATGAGGGGGAGTGAAGTATTAATTTTTACATGTAAATTTGATGCAGTTAACTGAAGTCTTTCTGAGGCAAAGGCTATTATTTCAAAAACCCAGTGTTTGCCATGTGCTTTTGCATTAGTAACGAGTAGACCCATTAACTTGGGAGGCGTATGTGGTGTTTAAATTAAGTGGAATTTGAGTCTAACCAATAATCTTTCCTTTAGAGATTCATGGGTTTATAACTTTAAAGGCTGGATTGAAATGGAGTTTTTTAGGTTTTGAGTGTACAGTGTACATCTAGGGGACTGTGTCACCTGAGAGAGCACTGAGATAAAACTACACCGTGTATTTGGCTTTACTTTCTTGTGCAGGAAAACAAGCAGTGGGGATTGCTATTGCTATTTTCTAAGTAGAAAGAACTTTTGCTCAAATGTTCTGCTGCAGTTCTTCCTACAGTGTAGTATAGAAGCAGACCAATGTGTTTCTCAACCCTAACTTGCTCTGGCTGCTCACTTGCTAGCTCCAAGCAAGTACACATTCTGCTATTCCTTGCATTGTTCTGGAATAGTTGACTAGTTCTGGGAACCTGGCCTGTTACTGCACATAAGAGGTGGCTACAGAACCCATACTCCATTAAAACAAGGCACCAGAAGGTTTCAGTGTAACCCATGATTTGTTACAGCTCCTAGAAACTTACATAGCTATTCATCCAGTCCGTTCTCAGACTGATGCAGGAGGAGGCACAGGGTGGATGTTGTCCCCTTTTTACACTGTGCCAAACCACTTGACTCATTGCTTTGGCATGTTTCTGTAAATCAAACCTCAAAGAACATTATTTTTCCCTGGACATAGAATTTACGGCCTCATTTACAGGATCACTAAACTTTTTCAGATAAACTGAGCATTCTTCATGGTAAAAAGACAAAGTCATTGGGAAAGATAAGTAAAGCAAACCATGCTGACATGTACACAAACAGATCACCCTAGGAATAAGCCAGAGAGGGCTCATATGGTTCATGCTTAGCTAGAATTTCCAGCATAAAGATGTTTGAAAAGACAACACATCTGTTTTCTATTATGTCTAATGTTGTGAATAGAACGAATTCAAACTCTCGGAAAGCTAATCTTTATGCAGTTTGAAGGCAAAAAAAAATCTTAGTAAATCAGTTGTTCCTATGAAGTTAAGGGAAAAAATGTTAACAGGAAAGTACAGTCATATTTGAATGAAGTGGTTTTCATTATTTTTAAAAGAGATTTGGAATTGTGTTTCCTCACGTTCCCTGCATAGTTAGTAACCTAGCAACACAGAGGAAAAACAGATTGGCACACCCTTTTCTCAAGCAGAAAATGTGGCCACGGATGAACAGTGCACAAATTATTTAATCATGCTTATGTATTTTCTGTAGTTAAATGATTCTAGATAGTCTGAATCCTCCTACACCTGACCCTTTTTAATGGATTCTTTTCCATGTCAGCAAGCCTGAGCATAGTTGGAGGTTTTCCTTGCATGCATTGTATGCAAGATTCAGCTTTGCTGAGATTCAGTTTTAGGGGTTTCTGCCAGGTACAAAATAGTATCTGTGCTTCGTTTCATGTTTAAAGTTTGTACTATCAAATAACTAAAGAAGATAAAAATAGTTATTTTGCTCTTAATAGAAATTTTAAAACAGCATGAAGGTGGGTGTTTTGTACAGTTATGTACACTGAAGAAGAACGGTTGAGTGCAGTAATTGTAACTGCAGTGTGGGATCCAGACTACTGATGAGAATAATAAATATAAACCTCTGCCAAAATGAACTCTGAAAAATAAGAAGAATTTAAATCCTTAACTCTCACTGGATTAAAATCACAGGGCTTCCAGTAAAAGTAGTATGCAAGGAGCTGGAGGAAGTGATATGCTAAAGAATTTATTATAAATAGCTACCTTCAAACAGAGGAGGAGCAATAAAATGGTTGGTAGTGTGAGTTAGCACTTCCTGATCCAGGCATGGGTGTGAAGTTTCACTTCTCTTGGTTATTTGGACAGCTACAGGAAGTGCTAACCCCAGTGGTAATGGATTAATTAGCTTTGGCACAAATGCAAGACCGTGTTTAGTAGTTGGTCACCAGTAGTTCACTGATTTCAGCTGGTAACCCAAGCATTTCCTTTTGATTAATGGAGGGAAAAGTATCACAGGCCTAGCACTGATAAGGTACATTCAAAGAGATTTAAAATCTGCTTCTAAACGTGTGGATTTTGCATTTATCTATGGTGCCTTATTCAGTGGTAGATCAGAATGTTTAAACTGCTTGTGGCAGGACAGTTTTGTTTTGGTGGGGGTTTTTTTTTGTTTTGGGGGGGGTGTCTTTATTTCTGCAGAACTGGAAAGTTTTAAAGAGACCTGGCTGACTGGGCACTATACATACTTAAGTCTTAGGGATGGCCAAAAAGGTACTTAATCAGAGTTAAGAAGCAATACTCATTTGCTGTCTACTGCCAAAACAGCTGATGAACAAAATGTCAGGGTGTATTGAGTTATTCTGAAAGCTGAAAATATCCTTACTTGATGCTATCAAGAAGCCAGTGTGCTCTGGAATTAAATGGGCAAGTATCTGCCTAGGCAAAAGAAAGAAAGCTGAAATAGCTCTAGCAAAGAGCAATGTCCTTTGATGATGAATAGGTGACAGAAAATCTTTTCACCTGTGCTGGAAGGAAAGGACTCCTTGTCCTCTTGAAAGTCATGACTTTTGCAGGAGATAGCATACAATCCTGCCTGAAGGTAAAAGGTCTTCAGAGGAACACTGCAACTCCACAGTAGTCATGTGGAGGAGTGGGGGTCTGGTTACATGTCAGGAGCACAATAGCAGACCTTGCAGCAAAGCGTTAAACAGCAGTGAGCTGTTAACGGGTGTGGTGTTACAGCAACAGCTGCTACTATCTGATCTTACCCAACTTATGCCAAAGATTAGTCTTGAGAGAAGCATCTCTGGAAAAAATGCTTTCTCCAAGACCTGTACAAGTGATGAAGATGAGACCTGGTGATGTCCTTGAGACATTCCTTGTTAGTTTTGAATATACTACTTCAGGTATAGCTGCGTGATCAAAACCAGACTGGATATGGTCCTAGGCAACTTCTTGTAGCTGCCTGTGCTTGAGCAGAGTGGTTGGACTAAATGATCTTGAGTGGTCCATTCCTACCACATCAGTTCTGTGGTTCTGTTGAGAGAGGGATGAAACAGGCCAAATCGAGTGAACAGGACCTTTTTGGGGAAGGCAAAAGACTAACTGCCTAGAGCTTAGAATTTGTCTAAAACTTAGAAGTAGGCTAAGATAGTGTATAGGCTGAATATTAAATTTCTCACTCTTGCTAGGGTGGAAAAGGACTGAAGACTAAAGTGGCCCAAACTGTTAAGGGAGGAGGGAACTAAGGACTTCAGAGGCAACTTAGTAGCAAGCAAGTAGTCTATGTAACTGACACCCTCTTCATTCTTCTGAAGGTGATCAGAATTTTATAAACAATTACTATGTATTCAAATGTCTGCATATTTTTTGCACAGGACAGGTGAGGATGTAGAAATAGAAACTTACACGGAAAAATTTCAAAAGCACTACTGTTGAACAGCTTATCTTGAGTAACGTCACCTGATAGGGTGTGGTTGCTGCAACACTGGTATGGATGATTTGAGACTGGATGACTTCTGAAGTTCTTCATGATGTTAATGTAAATCACTCCAGCTCATATCAAATCAAAATCACAAGTCTACAATGTTTTTCTACAAATATACATAGAACTTTCTCTAGAATCGAATTTGGCGTAGCTGGTTTTGGGTAGTCTTCCTGTGTTTCTTCTTTCTGTGAGACCTCAAATTATGTATGTTTCTCTCTGTTATTATCAAATGAGAAAGCTTAGTCACAGCTGAAGGATTTGGGGGAAGAAGGATATTTGGAATTGAAAGTTTTTACTGATTAATTTTGGATTAAAGGAAAAAGAGTGAAGAGAATTTGTTTTCTTTCAGTATACATCTATTTAAAGGAATTTCAAGCATTTTTTCCTTCCAAATGTAGGAATGGTTTCCCATTTGCTTATATTATAGTTGCTTTCAAAGCTATTACTGTGTTACAAGGCTATGTAATAAAGAGAAAATGCATTAAGCTACTCAGTATTCTTCTCTGCTTTGAGATTTTCGGTCATTATGGAATTAATCCTTTCTGCTTTTCTTAGACTATTAAATAGTATCAGTGTCTCTCTGTGACACCTGCTCTTCACATATAAAAGTTTGGGCAGATATCAAGAGAGATGTTCTCTTTGGTGTGTATTGTCAGACTTGCTTGATTTCTACACAAATTTTTTGACTGTTAAAGCCACAAGGTAAAAAAAAACAATGTCTCTTTCTGTTTAAGAGAGCAACTGCTGACATTTCCTGAGCTAAGGAAACATTACTGTTTAATGTCCATATTTGCCACATCTAATCACAAGCAATGTCAAATAATACTACAGTTGGAAGGATAAATAAGGCCACCGCTTGTGTATCTCATGTTCCAAATCTAGGTTTGTCCTGTGTGTTAAATGTAATTTTGATTCTGTAACAGGAGAAAATGCTTCTTAAGTTCCCTAAAGTTGAGAAACGAGTCAGCTGATGTCCATCTCTCTGTAACAGTTTGTAAGGATTTTAGATGTGCCTAATCTAATGCTCACTGAAATGACTAGACGTATTTCCATCTTTTTTGAAAGGAGACAGGGTCAAGACCACAATACAGAATCCAGGTGTTTGCTCAGTGAGGAAAGGCAGGGGTTAGAAATGGCATCAGACCAGAGGTGAAAGGTTTGGGTAGCAAGTCAAAATTTTCAAAAAGATGGCTGGAATTTGGAGGAGTGAAATGAACTGGGAAAGCAGAGTTGACTGAGGAGGTGACAGCACCAAAGTAATTCTAATAGGTCATTCCAAAGAAAGCGTAGTTATTTTATGTGCTCAGCTGAAAAAAAAGTAGCAATGTATAATACCTGGAATGTGTATTTACAGGAAAATAATGTTTTATACTCACCTATGCTAAGGCACTTTGCTGAAGTAAATTATACTCTAATGACATAGAACCTGAGGGTAGCTATAATAGTGCTCTTGCTCCAAGTCAAAAAAATGCCCTTACATCCTTAGCTTCTCCTTATAAAACCACTGTAATCCGTTTAAAGGGACCTCAGTTAAGCTCTCCATGTACAGATCTTTTTTTCTGCTTTGGCAGCAAAGCTGGTATTTTGTTTGTCAAACCTGTTCTTTGTAATATTTACAGGGTGGAATTACCTTGGGCTTTTTTGTGGGGAAAAAAATCTCAATTATTCCAATAATCTACTTCAGTATAGGAGTAAACTATTACTGCATACTGTGGAAATAAAATACAGTGCCAGGTATCATGAGACCATTAGAAACGGTGCCTAAAAGTTTCTTATCTTAAAAGTGCATGCAGTTTTCACTTTTTTTGAAGAGGATAGGGCTGACAAATACAGCCCAAAAGTGGGTAGTAGTGCAGGAGGGTTTAACACATAATGTGAGATCTCCTGGAAAGCTTCCTTTGTTAGGCCTATCTAGAGCCATATTAAACATTCTGAGAATTTAGAGGCAAAGAGGCAACATATACCAAAATCTACAGTTTAGGCAAGAAGATGAATTTTGTGAAGCCTCTAGTAAACTCACTGACTGCATTTGTTCTGTTTAATTGTATTCATTACAGAGATGTGTGTATGTCTTTTTGTCTCTGTGTAGTAGAACAGCTGTGGTATGTAGGTTTTTTTTATACCTTATGTTTCATCTGAGCGCTTGCAAAGCTATGTAGGGAAATCAAGTATTACATCTGGTAGTCTATCAGTTGTAATTCCATTGCTGAAACAAGTGAAATAGCTGCTGAAAGTTATACAGAAGATTATTTTTAAAAATAGACATAAATTTTATTAGGCTGTTTAACCTCTTCTAGGTTAAAGCTGTGTCTTAAATGAACACCAGAATATAGAATCACAGAACATTAGAGATTGGAAGGGACCTCCAGAGATCATCGAGTCCAACCCCCCTGCCAAAGCAGGATCACCTAGGGTAGTCAGTATATGTCAAGTGAAACAGAAAATATAAATTAGCAGTACACAATTATTAGATAACATTTGCAGTGATCCTTTTTTGTCTTGAGTTTTCAAGTCGTGGTTGGAGTTACTTGTTCGACTAACAGGCACCAGCAAAAGGCAACAGCAACTTCTGTTTGTATACTTGCATTCTGATAATAATTTTTACTTCATTGCAGATTAATTGGCAGTGCCTCCGTAGCACTTAAGGATCTTGTAGGTAACCAAAGCAGGTCTTTTCCCTTCAAACTAATACCTCTGCTGAATGAAAGAGGACAAGAAACTGGAGTGAGTGGCTTACATTTCCTTATTTTACTGTATTCTTCACCAGAATGTTTTAACAATAGGGCTAATAGTGAAACAAAACTATTTTCAAGTTATTTTTACTTTATGAATTAAATGCTTGGAATTCATAGCAAAAGCTCCAGACAGAGGAAGTTTGTAACAAGATCTAATTGTGTCTATACTGTCTGAGTTTGTTTAATAGCTTTTTAAGTTTGATCAATTGTTTTCTGTGTATGCATTTTTTTATATATATTATAAATACTATGGGCTCCAAGGTATGCATGGAAATCAGCACCAGAACAGGTTCCATATGCATTTTTTTTGCTGAATTCTTTCTAATATCCACCTGTGTCATAGCAGTGATTCTAGAAAGCACATAGTCAGGTACATGCTCACTGACAGCTCTGTTCAGAAAGTTACACAAGAATGGTTTAATGTGTGTTTACATTTAACAGTTATTAACTGGTTGTTAACTTAGTTATTAAATAATTTCAAGAACTGGGACTTTTCAGTATTTGTACAGGCTAGCTGTTCAGGCACTTCATATTGCTTATAGTATGGTTAATAAGAGGCTTTAAGAGTAATTTCAGTATCTCATCAGCTGTAGTTTAATATCATAGTTAGTTGGTCAGAGGGTTGGGCTTTTTTTGCTGACTCCTTGTATTACTGTGGCAACTAGGAATAAAACTGATTTGTTCAATATTCCAAAACCACAGTCAAGCACAAGCAAGATAATTCTATAATTAGAATGGAAAATGACATCATGTTTTTCTTTCAGGATGGTGGTATGAACAAGCAACTAGAAGAGCCAGATAGGATATATTACTTATGGCTAAGACTTGCTATGTTGTTGATCAGATAGTGTTATTTCCACTGCCTTTGTTTTTCCATCTGCAGATTTAGAATGGCACCTAGCCTGTCATGAATATTGTGGAACTAAGTAAATTGAAATTTTTAGAACATCTTACATACTTGTATTATGAGAGACTTTTCTAAATATAAATACAGTAATTTCTTTTATTAGAGGTTATTTCAGAGCCTGTATCGTTAGCTACAAATTGTGTCATCTTTGTTTGTATGTATGTATAGCTTAAAACCAATTTATTTATTTACCAATTTTATTATAAACTGTGCTGTGACTATAAATAGTTAACTGTTCAGCTTTGAATCAACTGTTGTCAATATTGTGTGCTACATAAAAACTCATGTATTTCTCTATAGGCAACAATTGATTTGGTAGTAGGATATGAGCCACCAGCTGGACCTGCAAATCCAAATGATCCAGGAGGGACCAGTATCCAAGAAGGTATTTCAATCTTTTCTCAGAACACTATTTTAAAAGGTCATGGAAATATTTAAGGTAAACCAAGAAAGTGATTCAACAGCATTGTTCATCAGAAAAAAATGTACTTAGAAGCAAGCATGTTGAGACTGCCAGATAGTGATGATTCAGAACTACAGCGAGGAAGAAAATTGGCATTTCCTGACATAAAATGTTTTTTTAGTGTCATTTTGTCTAGTGAAATCATGTTACAAAGGAACGGTGTTGCTTAAGAGCTTTTCAAAATGGCTTTTGTTTAGAAAATAAAGGGTTTTGAATGAAATGACAGCTTTACTCTAATGCTAAGGCTAGCCGAATCACATTTTTTGAAAAGTATGTTCCCTTACTTTCAATATCAAGGAACTTTGTGAAAAGATTTTCTTAAATCATTAAACTGTAGAATAAGTAAGTTTTGAAAGACAGTTTGCTGAGTGTTTTTGAGATCCTCTGAGTTTCCAGACTCTTAACTGTGAAGTAAAAAGTTTTTGCATTTGACAAATAATTACCTTAATATCCAGACTTTGTTTGTGCAGAAAAAAATTAATGTAGGAAAAGTTATATTTTTGAGGAGAAATAAATCAGTTTGACTGTTATATGCTGATAGATAATGTAAAAAGGAAAATGTTGGAGTGAGGAGTCTTCTGTGGGTAAATTTTGATTCCACTGATTTTTATTTCACTGAGAGGTGGTTTTGGGAAGTGGAAGGATAAGTAGTGCAAACACAAAAGATTTGTGTTTAATTACTGAACTACAAAATAGTTTAACAGAAAGGTGGACTTGAAGGCTTTAATAGAAAACTGACTTAGATTAAATTATTTTTATAGCTTTTAAAAATTTTGCTCAAATTACAGCATAATACAGGTAAAATAGAACATGACAGGTTTTTATCTAGTATCCAGCAATTGCATGAAAATTATTTCAGTGCAAATTATCAAACACACCTTAGTTAGTTATTGTAAATACCTATTTCCCATGAAATGAAATCACCTCCCCAGCTGAGATTGCTTCAGTTCAGTCAGTGAGTGTAATCAGTCTGTTACATGGATCCATCCAGGCAGATGGGTTTTGAAAGATGTTAGGGAGGTGGGGTGTTCTGCTTATGAAATACATGGTATGGGAATCTCTGCGTTTTTGTCTCTTACAAGGGTCATTGCAGGCTTCATTGTGCAAAGCAATCCTCATCCTGTGTTGGCAAACTAATTCAGAAAGTTAGCCAACATTCTGTTAATTCTAACCATCAGAGACACAGCTTGTTCTTCTATTTGATTTTGACATAGTCACTGTCCTTCAGTTAAGAAAAGAAGCTGGAATCACAAGGGAGTGACACACTTTTGCGGCCTGAATATTTATGCATCATGTTTTGCAATCACGTGGTGATGATTGCAGTTGAATTGTACTTTCCTAAAACTTCAATTAGTTGATTCCAAAAAGTGTATGGAAATTGTGTTAGATATTCTGCATCCTGAAGAGGGACAGATCTACAGTTAGTTTAATGGGGATTGAAATTTGTTGTTAGGCAGGCTAAAATTACTAGCTTTCAAAAGGAGTTGGAAGCATGTGGTTAGCAAAAAAATTGTTGAAATGAGGTAATAGTATAATTTTAATGGATGCCTTGGATATTTTCTTATGAACTGCACTGTTTTCTTACTATATGAGATGGAGAAGATGATGGAGGTTATGAGGATGGCATGGATGGTCCTGTTGGTGGAATCACACCAACAGTTCCAAATAGCACGAAGGAAGCTCAGCTAGCTAAACGCATCACCAAAGGGAAGAAAACACGGAGGATCCTTTCTAACAAACCACAAGATTTCCAGGTAGTAGATTTATTAAATTATATATGTTCTTTTTGTTTCCTGTCTGGCATGACATTGCACCTTTCACACACAGCCTGGCATAATCTAATGTCAGATTGTGTAGAGACAATTAGCTTCTTCATTTGAAAGCCTGCATTTCAAAAGTATTCTTCAGCTTTGCCTGTTACAGAGATGTCCAGTTTTGTATAGTTCTGGCCAAAATCTAGATGAACCTTATTTATATAGCTTTATAGATTGCAAACTACAATAGCAACTTTAAAAATAAGTAGTAAAAGCAAGTAAAAAAAAAAAATTACTGAAATCATCATGCCCAAATTGTCATGTAAAATTCGAGTAAAATTATACTTACTGTTATAATTAAGTTTGAAAAGTCTGTCCACTGCTTATCTGCCAGCTACTTCAGGTGTTGTCTGAGTTTTTTGATGGTATAGTAAGAAATTGTCACCAGGATGATAGCTAATACATGAAATTAATTACTACAAATACTTGATCTTTTAATTTTTTTTTTTTTTTTTTTTTTTAGATTCGTGTTAGAGTCATTGAAGGTCGTCAGTTGCCTGGAAATAACATAAAACCAGTAGTGAAAGTTCATGTTTGCGGTCAGACACACCGAACAAGAATCAAAAGAGGAAACAACCCGTATTTTGATGAAGTGAGTGAGTGATGTAGTAACACTGTTGATGTTATCAACACTGTTGATGTCATCAAATGTAGAAAAACAGTCACTACAGCTTTTCTTATGATCAGTGAATAAGAATTTGCTAACGTTTAAGGGTAATTATGACTAATATGTATTTTACAGCTCCCTTCCCTTTCTTCATGTATTCACATCTCTAATCGCATCTCTATTGCTGGCAGTCTTAGAAGATAAAGCTATCTAGAAGGAAGTCAAACTTCAGATGAAATCTGTGAAACATGTTCTTTGATACAGTTAGCTGTGTTACATAATAACGACTTTGAGTGGTTGTGTGCTGGTTATAAATTCACAGAAAAAATAATTAGGAATCGTTGTAGGCATCTGTGGTGTGTGCAGATGAGCTTTCAGTGCAGTGCTTTGAGTCAATAAAATTGCCATGCAGAATCTGGGAATGTCATTACCTTGCTATCTATGATTTGTAAAAGCACAACTACATTGCTTTGTCTAGACAGGGATCTGTACATTAAACACACTAAAATACAGAAGAAAATCCAAAGCCATATGAAGAAAAGAAGCATGATCCCATGTCTGGAAGACTATTGTTGGAAACATTAAGCCTAATAGAGATAATGCTGAGGGATAACTCTCATTATCTGAACAAATGTGGAAAATGCAAGACTTTTGGAATTCACTGGCAAGAATGTTTGACATGTGTAGGCAAAACCAAGCAAGCTATAAAAATTTGAGAGCTGAACTAAGCTGTAGGTAGCAGTCAAAGTTTGTGAAGCAGTGGCAAAAATCGGGGAAAGGAGAAAGCCGGTGGCACCTTGTATTGAATCACTTCCTAGCCAGTGTCAGTATCCAGACTAGGCTAAACATGGAATAGCAGCAACCACATCTATGTACCCTTCTCTTGTTGGATAAAGTGCTGACTGGAGCATGGCTGGGCTCTAAGACCTAACTTAATGAGGCATATACTATTGATAAAACAAAAAAGCTGATAAATAGTCAGTATGTCTTCATGCTGACAGACTATCAGAGTTATTCCTGTGGACTTGAATTTCAAAGGTGCAAAACATCGAGCACAAAAAGGAGGTCTACAGAGAGTTGAAGCATGGACAGGTATCTTGAGAGGAACACAGAGAAGTTGTCTGAGTAGTCAGAGACCAGGGCAGGAAAGCTAAGGATTCAAACGGAAAGAAAGATTCAACATTAGGAAGAAATCTTTTACCATGGTGAAACACTGGAACATATTGCTCAGAGAAGTTGTGGAGACTCCAACCCTGGAAATGTTCAAGGCCAGGTTGGATGGGGCCTTGAACAACCTAGCCTAGTAGGAGGTGTGCTTACCCGTGGCTGGGGGATTGGAACTAGATGATCTTTAAGGTCCCTTCCAGCCCAAAGCATTCTATGACTACAATCTCTAATAAGCACTGGGCCTAACAAGACCTTTTTGACAGCTAAACCAGAGATAACTAGATGACAATTGAATGTCTTGGACCATGGACAACCTTTATCATTCCCAAAGTTTTTCCCCTGAGGAAAATGTGAAATGCAGAACAAGGAGCAAAGGCAGTGCTGAAAGTCTGCTGCACAGCTATTTCTACTGTATTTGTTCAAATGGAAGATGGGAGTGTCTTTTGTCTATTTTGTACTACATTTATTTACTGAATTTAGTTTTTTATTCTGCACTAAATTTCCATATAATATGTTTAGCAAGAGGGCAGGGTAAAAGTACTGTAGGAGGTATGTTTCAGAAACCTCTTAAAAGAGTGTTCTTGCATTTTCTGTTCAGAGAATTATGTGCTTCTCATTTGAAGACAGTAATATTTTTTTTTTTTACCTTAACAGATCTTTTTCTACAATGTCCACATGACTCCTTTAGAATTGCTTGATGAAACAGTTAGCATTCGGGTAAGAAAAAATAGTGCATGTTCAAAAGGCTGCTGGATGCATATAGTATTTTATGGCCATTTCACTGTAATGTTTTGGAATATTCCTGCTTCATGCCTGTCTGTCTTTTTAGGTGTATGACTCTTACTCTCTACGAGCAGACTGTCTAATGGGAGAATTTAAGGTGTGTATGAAACAACTTTCTTGTCTTGACTAAATTAAATAAAAACAAATAAATGTTTAAGTACTTGTTTTACATGTTTACATTTATACTACCATAGTGTGGAGACAGAGAATTACCTGATACTGTCTTGCTTATCATGCTAGAGACCATTTCCTCAGAACACTAGTATAGTTTTCTTATTTAAGTAGAAAATTATTGTTAAAGAATATTGTCTATTTTAGGTAGATTTGGTTTTTTGGCTCAAAATGTATTGCAGTGGCTATTTGATATGAGGTAGGGTCTGAAGAGTTAAATTTATTAGGTAGCTGATAGGCAGAATGGTGATATGTATGGTGGGATAAAGATACACATTCTAAAGTGATGTGGAAAGGTGTTCCTTTGGTCAGAAGTTTAAGTAAAAAAGATGTTGGAAAATTCTTGTAGTTAAAGTAATCTCTGTGGTTCTGATGGCATTAATGAGATTGTATTTGTTAAATTTAAGTAAAAGAGATGCTGGAAAATTCTGTTAGTTAAAGTAATCTCTGGTTCTGATGACATTAGTGAGATTGTTTGTATTTGTTAAAATAAATATTCGGAGCAAACCTGTGGCTATTGACTCTGGTCCTAAAGCAGTACAAAGAACTCACATGACAGCTTCTGGGATCCTCTATTTCCCATATGAATGTTGTCTGTATTTGCTGTTTGCTTGTTGTGTGCTGCACAAATTCAGCAAGTGTCTAGCTTTTCACAAAAATATGCAAGTGTGAAAGAGTGCACTTTTCTAAATTATGCTGCTTCTGTAACAAAGCTGGTTGGTTTGCTTCTCTCTGCTTATTAGCTTTGTGATTTCTAGTGATTCAGAGAGTGAGTGATATATTGCTCTGTGGAGAACTGATCATTCACTAAGCATGTGACAGCATGTCATTTTAGCTATTTTCTGTTCCTGCAGGCACACATTCCAGGAGAAAACCCTAAGGGTAATTCTCTTTAGAAAATCACCCTCTCACTTTACCTGAAAGGAGTGCTAGCCCTAATTACCATAAACAAACATACCTGCCTTCCTGAACCCGTTTGAAATCTGATACAATGAATACAGTTGTGCTATATGTAAAGAGGAAAATTCCCCATCATCTTCATAAAGTAAAAAGGAAATTATTCATTTAAAAGCAACCTTCATTTCTGGAACTGAAGGATGAGATATTGAACAGGAAATAGAAACAAAAGAGTTCTGAAAAGCTTGTCTGAACATAAAGTAATGGGGGAGCACAGAGAATTCAAGAAGCAGTAAACTAGCCTTATCTTTCTCTGGTAACTGGAAAAGCTGGGGGTTTGATGACAGAACAAAGTAACTACAGCTGTTAATTCTGTTTTTCTTGCATTTTCTTCTTGTCTGCTGTATCTATTCCAAATCCACAATTTTTCAGTGTAAGGTATTTCCTCTTTTCCCAAGAGTATGCTATGTAAACTTTGTTTTGTTTGTGACAAGACAACAATGTAGTAGTAGCATTGAAAAATATGGGAGGAGCTGCCCTAGCATTTTTCTGTTTTGGGATTTCTTTGAAAGCAATGTCTTTGTTCTTTTATTTCAGATTGACATTGGCTATGTTTATGATGAGCCTGGTAAGCCAGTTACTTCAAAGCTTCTTTTCCAGCTTGAAACTTGAAGTTGAAACATTTTATGAAATTTGTAAAGTCAATGAAAGTTGAAAGTGATTTGAGATTGCTGCTTTAAGTACTAACTTAAAAAATAATCCAGTAGTAAATAGCTCCTTTCAGTGGTTTGGAGATGAAGTACAAGCACCTAAAACTTGGATATTAGTTTTGGTATGAAAAGTCTAAAATGTGAAAAATAATGTAGAAACATTTGGTAATTGAATGAGTGTGCCACAATGTTTTGATGCCACTAGATATGGGGTTGTGTTTGTTTAGGTTTGTTTTGGGTTGATGTTATAATTTCTGCCATTTTGTAATGCATATTACTGGGATGTGTGGTCCTTGTTTTATTTTAGGCCATGCAGTTATGAGAAAATGGCTTTTGCTGAGTAATCCTGAAGATACAAATTCAGGAGCTAAAGGATATATCAAAGTCAGCATGTTTGTCCTGGGAACTGGAGATGAGCCCCCAGTAAGTTTCACTTAAATGTTTTTCTTCCCCTCTCCACTCCATGGATATTTATTCAAGTCCCCCCAGCATTTTGAAATGCACTTTAATTCACTCTGTGAGCAGTATTTCAAAGTAAAACAATATTTACATGTTGTTGCAAGGGCATTCACTACTACTAAGTGCCAAACTCAAAGCTTATTTTGTTATTCTGACTAATTAAGCAACCTCTGGACCAGCTCTGAGTGTGTTGATTCATAGATTCTTGGAATGGTTTGGGTGAGAGTTGTTTGCCTTTTCTACTTGCAGTAAAATGTCTTACTGTAATATTCATCTTGAAATGAGTATGAAAATTGTATCAAGTTGGTGTTGTACAAATGCCAAAATTATTTTAAAAGTTTGTTTATAATGGGCTCCTGCAATTGAGTACTTTAAAGACAATAATGTCAGTAAAATAGTTTAGGTAGAATTAATTTTTGTGAAGAATTGTGGCGTTATGAAGAATCTCATTCTTTATAATGAAACTGACAATCTTCTGTCTGAAGAGTATTGGTGGTACCAGTTAAACAAGTCACCTTAATTCTGTACATTATGCTTTTTTATATACCAGATGCTGTGTATCACTGTATTTCCCAACAGGTTGAAAAAAGGGAAAGAGACAATGAAAGTGATGATGTGGAGAGCAATCTGTTATTACCTGCTGGAACTGCACTTCGATGGGTCACTTTCCTTCTCAAAATCTACAGAGCTGAGGACATTCCACAAAGTACGTAGCTTCTTACCACTTGTAGTTGACTACCATTAGAAATACTCATGTTAACTCTCCAGAAACATTCCTTGAACATGAAGCATCTTGAGTGTTTTACATTTTCATTTTAGCCAATAATCCTGTGATTGCTTAAGTGGCCCATTTCATGTCCCTTTGTAATACTCAATTCTTATGAAGGGTAATTTAATGTCTTGAATTAGTAGTGTTTGTCTGTTGCTGAGTGGGCAACACAGCTTCTAACAGTGAGGAAGGGTCACCATCGTTAGCCCTTCTCCAGCTGCAGAAGTTACATGCATATAACTAATGTTCAAGTACAACAAACATTGCACAGACAAGCAGGATGTTTGTTCATGTCTAGCTCAAGTATACTCTGCATGTGTCAGTGTCCCTGCCAATTCTTGAGAACTTAACCAGACAGCTGGTTGCCTGCAGTCCTCTTTTCTAAGGCTACTTAGATCCTAGTAGATAAATAGTAGTGCTGATGGCCTCCTGCACCTTCCTCTTCCCAGCAATTTATTAGTTCTTCATAGGTGCTGTTTTGGAAGGGTGAAAAGGCCACAGGACTGCTGAAATCAGTCAGCTACTGCTGTGACGGCCAAGGCTGGCTATATTGTCAGTACCCTGCTCCTGAGTGGTCAGTGGAAATAAGTAACTAAGAACTGGTTGTATCTCAGAAAGCTGCTTCCAATTACGGGTTTTAAGTTGAGCACCATAAGCTTAAGTAAACAGCCTTGGAGGGCCTGGGACTTTGTAAGAACTTTGACCTGAATTTGTGTAGTGAGATTTTACTTATCAACCCTATATTGCTGAGAAGGCAGTTTCTCTCATCGTATGCTCTATGTGCTTTCTGAATATACGTGGCTTTTTTATCCCTTCTTAGCATAATTTCTCACCTATGTCAACAAACGACAGTATCTATAGGTACATGCATAACATTTTTTTAAATACAACTATGTCTCTAAATTCAGGAGCACATGAACACTCTTTATGATGTTTCAAAAAAAAAATTATATTCTTGAAATTGCTCCTAAGCCTAAATCCTCAATTTTTACCAGCAACACTATTCAGAATTTGTTTATCAAGTTAGATGTTAACCTAACTAGATATCTGTAAGCTGGTTGATTTTTCGGTGGGATACCTATGGGCAATTTACTCTTTAGGCTGAATAAATAAATAAGCATAAACCTTGGTTTCTTCTTTGACACTTCTCCAGTGGATGATGCTTTTGCACAGACTGTGAAGGAGATATTTGGAGGAGAAGCAGACAAAAAAAACCTGGTAGATCCATTTGTAGAAGTTTCTTTTGCTGGGAAAAAGGTAATTTAGTAAATACCTGAATCTTTGCATTCTTATAATAGTCCTAGGAATAAAATTTGCATGCCAGTATAAATGCTTAAATTTACTGAAATAATGGAAATAAAAAAGCATTAACCTTAAAATTTACTTCATAAAACAAGGGCAAACTACAAGGTGGAAGCGAATGAGTGTAAAGGTGATGACTAGTAAATAGAATGTATGACTAAATGCTAGGAACTGATGGATGCCAAAGAGCTTGCCTACCAGTTGTTCCTGATTGTTGGGGAGTTTTTTGTACCTTACTTTGTAGATTAATAATGTATTCTGGTGCCCCCACCTTAAGAAGAATATTGAACTGCTGGAGCAGGGCCAGAGGAGGGCCATGAAGATATCAGAAGGCTGGAGCACATCTATGGGAACAGTGTGAGAGAGCTAGGACTGTTCAGCCTGAAGAAGGGAAGGGTCCTGGGGGACCTTATAGTGGCCTTCCAGAAAGGGTGTGAGACACTGGAAGGTTGCCCAGGGAGGTAGTGGATGCCCCGTCTCTGGAAATGTTCAAGGCCAGGTTGGACAAGGCCTTGAGCAACCTGGTCTAGTAGAAGGTGTCCCTGCCCATGGCAAGGGGTTGGAGCTAGATGGTCTTTAAGATCCCTTCCAACCCAAACCATTCTATAAATCTATGAATGTATTTTCCTTAGAATACCAAATTTGAGATGCAATACAATTGCATAACCTATATTCATTGCTAGCCAATCTTTTTTCTTAAGAAGGTGTCAGCCCTTTATTATGTTAGTCAGGTCATCACGACAGTAATGTAGAGGATATTCAGTAGACATGATTAGCAAATAATACTGGCTTTGTCGTAGAATATTTCCTTCATCTACTCTAAAATCTGCATAAAGCAAGCTGGAATCAAGTAATTCTGTAGTCTCATTTCTCTGCTGTGATAAAAGTGATCAGTGTAGTGTGAAAGCACATTGAAGTGTAGCTAATGGAAATAACAAGCTTTTTTCCTGTGGGGTAACTCCAGTCCTAGGTTTAAACGTTGTGCATATGCAGAGTGGTTTAGCAGTATTTACCATTTGGAGACTAATGGCTTACTGCAGCATAAACCACTCAGGAGTTATCATTAACTGCTACCCCTGACCATACCAAACTGAATGTGATACACCTATATTGTAGTTCATGTAAGCTTTTTTGTCTATTTCATCTTAGTTATGCTGTATTTAATTTTTTACAGGTTTGCACAAATATAATTGAGAAAAACGCTAATCCAGAGTGGAATCAAATTATTTATCTTCAAATCAAGGTCAGGGTTTTTATCTTGTTTCTATAGAAAGCACACATCCTTTTGGAACTTAAGGCATTAACATTACCGAGGTGAAATATGTAATGGGTTCTTTTATTGTGCCTTTTTTCCAGTTTCCCTCCATGTGTGAGAAAATAAAACTTGCAGTTGTTGACTGGTGAGTTTGTACTTTTAATCAAAGTAATTGACAAGGTAAAAGCTATAAAAGGAAGACATGTCTAGTTCATGATACAGCTCACTATTGTGACGAGCCATTATTATCTGTGTTAATGGTACTAAAGCATTCCAGTTGTTATAAAATGTGTGTACACCATCTTTGAGTGCATTTAAGTCATTGGTAGCTTATTTGTCTGTAGGATGACCTGCATTATATTTAAATATAATCTTTCTGATTTTCTTTTTGTAGGGATCGTCTTACAAAAAATGATGTAGTAGGAACAACATATTTAAGTCTTTCAAAAATTGCTTCTTCTGGAGGAGAAGTTGAAGGTAATTGATTGAGCAGTATGTAATTTAGTGTCTTCTCTTGTGTTATTATAAGGAATAGTAAAGATCAGTGCTCTAAGAAAGTATATCTTTTTGTGCAGTTCCTCCCTTCTGTGGCAACAAGATTATCTGTTTCTGGAGTTTTCAAAACAATGCTCCTAAAAAATATATTTTTTAAAACCACATCATCAGGGAAATAGCAGTAATGAATTAAAAATTGTGTTCTTTTATACCTAGTTAAGAAGTTAATCAGATTTGTGAGTACTTTCCCAAATTCAGAAAACTGTGATATGACAATCTATCATCAGTGAGACATGGAAATGTACTGAAACACTTAATAAGATATTTAATTTAAAACTCATCCAAAGTCATTATTTCATAATTATTACTTCACTGGGCACTAGTAGACAAGACTTCTTTTTCCACCTTATAAGCATGCCTGTTGTTTCTCTGGGGAGAAAAATCTAAAAGCTGAGGAATGTTCCTGAGTAATTAGCTGACAGGAACTGTCTAGAACCAGCTGCTTAT
The DNA here is from genome assembly GCF_027791375.1 of Indicator indicator. Classification (NCBI taxonomy): domain Eukaryota; kingdom Metazoa; phylum Chordata; class Aves; order Piciformes; family Indicatoridae; genus Indicator; species Indicator indicator. The sequence continues at coordinate 14,653,845 of NC_072016.1, read as the reverse complement.
TTCCTATATACTAATAGGCCACTTTGAGATGTTGGGGGAACTTGCATCAGTCTCTGTTCAGTAGCTTACTAGAAATGAGCACTGCATATTGTTGCATAGGTGCTCCAAATGAGTACTTAGTAATCCTTATTTCAGTAGCTTCACTGAATGAAGAGTTGAATTTCAGTGTTATGATGTCAAGCAATTTATTTGTTTCAATCAGTATAGATGACTGGATATGTGATTCCATAGAGGTTTAAAACCAAAACTGATTAACTGCAAGAAAAAAAATTTAGTTAGGCAGGATATTAAATTCCTAACGTATTGTCCCCATTGGAAAATACTTTTGTAATAAAACTCCCTTTACAATATTATAAGAACTTTTTTGTACCATGATTTTGGGAAATATTAGAAAACCCTTCTGTTACATTTATGTTATAACACTGTGATTATTGATTATTTCTTTGTGACTCGTATCTATAATCTTCTCTCCTTTTTATACCAAGATCTTTATTACAACCAAGACAGCTCAATGACAAGGATTCTGTGTTAATTTGCCAGAATAGAGTTTTAAAGAACATAGTATGGCATATTAGTTGTCCATACAGAATTGTAAAGTTCATGGCTAAACAGGCTTAACATTTGTTATCTATCTACACTAGGTTGAAGGATATTGGCTCAAAACCATTTCCATCATTGTCACAATAAGAATCTAAATTACTATTTTTTTTCTGTTGTTTTTATGAAATCTATGATGCATTCTTCTCAGAGACAGACTGGTTTGTTCTTAAGCCAAGTATTTACCTTGCTGGATAGAACTGTATTTTCAGTCATATAACTTCCAAGTTATAACCCTGTCCTCTTAGAAGTACTGTTGTTGAAGTAAGACTTTATGCAAACATTCTTTTAGTATATCCCACACAAAACCAGAGGCAAGGGTAAGGTTTACAGAAAAAGGCAATGGGAAATCAAAGACAGAAGGGTTGGGCTGTTAGGGAAGATTCAGCTCTGGGGAGACATCTGCACTTCACATAGAAGTGTGTAAATTGAACTGCTGCTGAGTCCACAGTCATCAATACCTGGATTTGAAAGTCTAGATACTTAGTACTGAGAAAATTTTTGTCTTATATTCCCTCTTTGCTCAGGTGCTGATATTGAAATAAGCTGTTTCCATGTAAAATCATAGTTTATATTATATTCCCTTGAGGTCAGTGCCATGCCTGAAGCCTCTTCTGACTTCTAAGGGATTGGGAAACTGAACTAGCCTTCAATACATTAAATAGCCTAATGGGCCCTGAATAGTAGTGGTTTTCTTAAGTATTCTTGATGTTCTTCTGAAATAATTGTTGAAATTTTTATTTTGTGGGATGGAGAACTATACAAAGCTGAAACAGAAACACCAAAACAATCTCTTTTGTCAGTTTGCAACAGTGTGAGAGCTGAAATCCCCGTCCCACACTGACAATAACCAGGCTAGCTCAGTCTGGAAGCAAATGAAAGCTTTATTTACAGGCAAAACTACAATCTATGATGAAATGCAATGAATATGTACAAATATACACTATTCACAACATTCACAAATGTGTAAAGTCAACAGAAAAGCACAACCAATCCCCCTTTGCTTCCCCAAAGGGGTCTCGTTCCCAGCCAGAAGGACTGCCCCCAGGCCTCCCTGGCAGAAGGCAGAGTCAAGAAGCAGAGAGGCTGTTAGACTTAGCTTGTCAAGGTCCATATGTTATCTTCAGCCAGAAAAGAAGAAGCAGGCAGACAGAAGCTGAGCAAGCTGAAACTGCCCAACTCCCCAACCTTGTTTTGAGTGGAGATTCTTAAACACTTCTCTCTCTCCAATGGAAGTGTTTAGAATAACCATTATTTTGCTTTCTTACGCCCAATAGTGATTTATTTACATTCTTTCACTTTCTCTGCTCGAACTTAGTGAAGAATAATTAAAAAGACTGTCTTAAAGCCATCGCACAATTGCATACTTTTCTTTTTTTTTCTCCTCTCTTCTTTGAAATTTGTACAAGAAGAGTAATACCTTCATATTTCAATAAGGAAGCAAAATTCTAGCCCACATGAACTTCGTTTTTTCTCGGGTCTTCAACTTTATTTTTAAAGCAGATTGCTTTGTGATGTGTTTGTTTTTAAAATACCGTTGTCACTTGTCATGTAACTTCTTCTCTTTTCATAATATAGAATTTTCATCTTCGGGAACAGGGGCTTCGTCATATGAAGGTTTATATCTTCGTCTGTTACTGATTTTGCTTTCCATTGCCCAAACTGAGAAGTACTGCCAAAGGAAAGCCCATCATCTTAAAAAACAAAAAGAAAAAAAACAACAAACCCCAAAACTACTTGTCTGAAAGACTTCAACATTATGATTAAAGAGTATCAAACATAACTGACTGTATAAAACAGTTTTGGCACTGGAACCGGTTTGATATTTGGCTGGTGCTTTAAGCTGTGTTTGAGTTGAGCATGCAGTTGCTTCAATTATAAAGTGCTTATCTAACAATGGCTTTCAGTTTTTAACTTGACTATGAGATTGCTACTATATTCACAGGTGCACAGCCCTGCAGAAGTAAATAACTGCCTAAAATAATTAGTGGCTGTTTTGCTTATGCTTAGTCATATAAATAAAGTTTGGACAATGAAACCTGATTCTGTTAAAACCTGGAGAGAGGGCTTTTTATGTAACTATCTACATTGACATCCAGTTTTGAAAGATTGTGGTAAATATATATATATATATAGAGAGTTAGAAATAAATACAACTGGAGTGCAGTTGGAAGGCAACATCAACACAAATATTTAAATATGTCTTAATAATATTAAGTTAAATGGGATGTGAGTACTTCAGTGTTAGATTTTATTTTTTTTTTATAAATTGGACAATATTCCAACAAGAGTTGGTATTCTTTTAATTCAAATTTTATCTGTTTCTGGTTCCTAGGGTAAGGATGTGAAAGTATTCAAACAGAAAATACAGAACTGTAAAATTCCATTTTGTACTTTGCTGTTTTTGTGTGACTCTGTTGAGACTGTGTTCCTTCCAGTTGTGTCACTCAGTAGTCACAGTGGCACAGCCATACAAGGCATAACCCTTTATTGTCACTTTTTATCTCAGCTATCCTTTCCTGTGGTACATGCATCTGTCTTTGTGCTGCAGTGGTATCTTTCGCAAGGCTTAGAACCCAATTCTCTTTTTTTTTTTTTTTTTTTTTTTTTCATACCATGATCATTTGTTCAAAGACATAAGCTAGGATACAAGAAGGAAAAGAGTATAAAAACTTCCCTGATTGCACATAAATTATGCATATTTTTCTGCATGTGCTTTGCTTACCTTGTTCAAACCCTGTTGCGCTACTCATCAAATTTATCAGTCAATAGCCTTTGCAAGTGTTTGATTGCTACTTGCTGAAGTGTAGATTTTAATTTGCCTATTAAAAATGCTTCTTAGAAACTCATTCATCTTTTAAATTTGCAAGGCATGACTGCAAACCCAAAAGATAACACTAGTAATACAATAAGACTTTGCTATGTTTTTTTTTTCCTGCTAAAAACAGGAACACACCTAAAAATATAAAGTTATAACATTAAGCATTAGCAGTGGAAATACTTTTTCAAGTTTTTAGATATCTTAAATATCTGGAAATAAACAATAGATTTGGTGTTCAGTTTCCTATCTTAGCTATTTAAACCAACAGTTGGGTTTTGTTGTTGTGGTTTTTTATTTTTTTAAGCTATATTTAGCAGATTAAAATTTCCCAGTTTTGCTGTGGAATAAGAATGGTATACAGATTAGAGTTTATTGTCATCAAAATTTAATGAGACTTGACAGAATTTGGAGGCTTTCAGTCCTGAATGAATTTTAGCTTGGTGACAGGGGAGGTTTGAGAGAAACAACGCCCCAGTCACGATTAGAGTTTGCAGTAGTCTGTATTTTACCCTGAAGTATAACTACAGAAAAAATGTACTAAAAACTAGAACAGTAGGATTAACTATGCTAAACAGTAGGGCTTTTTTTTCCACTAGAGTTTTTTGTAGCTATTCAGCTACAGAAGTGGCTTATGCATTTAAGTGATTGTAGATGTTCTTTTGTTCAGTTCCATTTATTTTTAGAAAACATGTTTTCTGTTAACACAAGTTATTACTCTTTCACATAAATGAAAACCTGATACTTGGAGTGGTGCAGAAGTTTTGTGTATTGTGTGGGGTTTTTACTGCATGAAGCAGTACCTACTAAGTTCTGGACAATGAAGGAGGGGATTGGGAACAACTACAGCTGGTCACTGGTATAGTTACTTTAAAGTCATATAGCATACCCAGAGAATAATGTGTTCTGACTTTACTAATAACTAATACCCAACTAATATCTAACATTTGTTCTACTGGGTTTTATAGAAATGTTAATCATTTTTCTGGCTCTGAATTATAATTAACAAAGATAAAATGGTCATGTTTTCTTTTAGCAAACACTGGAGATACTGAAGTTGGCTTTTTACCAACTTTTGGACCTTGTTATCTAAACTTTTATGGAAGCCCAAGGGAATACACTGGATTTCCAGACCCATATGATGAATTAAACTTTGGAAAGGTCAGTTTCTTTATTATTTTTAATAAAATAATTATCCTTGATTTGTTTTAATCAATGAATGAATATTTTTTAACGTGGTTTTGGTTTCCATTGTACTCCTTCTAATGTTTCGTTTTGAATAATATTTTACATTTATGATTAATAAGTGTGATAGTATTTTGCATTGTTACCTGTTTTGGTTATAAAGGTGGTTTTGAAGGAGCAGCAGTGGTTTTGATGATTTTCACTATCTGTACCTTTGCATGCATTTGTGTTTCTTATTTCCTTGTTTTTGTAAATATATATTTTTTTCTCTTCTAGTATTAATTAAATCCAACTGCTTCATTTCATTTGTCCATGCCTCTGCAGACAACACTTTAGTGAACCCCAATTTTCATGTACAGCCAAAGAAAAAGTATGCTACGTTAGAAGAAATACACAAATTTTAATTCAGTGTGTGATTATGTTACAGGGAGAAGGAGTTGCTTATAGAGGGAGAATTCTGGTTGAACTCTCTACAGTATTTGAAAGCAAACCTGTTAATAAAAAGTTAGAGACGATTCCTAATGATGACTTACTGGTTGTTGAGGTAAGTCCTTGTTTTACAGTCAGTGTTGGTAATCGATGTGCTGTGACTGACTACTTTTTGAGAATGATCTATCGTACTGAAATTGAAACAAATTAATTGAATCTCAGAATTAAGAGAGGTGGGTATTGATGGTGTGGCTACAAAAATGAAATCTAAGCATGAAATCTTAATTTGAAACTTTTTTTTTTACTCATAAATACAGTAATTTATTATAAACACATCTTTTTGATTGCTTCTCAAAAAGACAAAAAAATATTTGCATTATTATTTCCACTAAGAAATTGCTGTTATCTTCTATAATTGTGGATCCCGTTTTGCAAATATTGAAATGCAAATAAAAAGATTTTTTTTTTTTTTTTTTTTGGTAGAAGTACCAGCGTAGACGGAAATTCTCCTTGGCTGCTGTGTTTCATTCTGCTACCATGCTGCAAGACACTGGTGAGCCTATCCAGTTTGAAGTTAGCATTGGTAACTATGGCAACAAGTTTGATACCACGTGTAAACCTTTGGCATCAACAACTCAGTACAGTCGTGCTGTTTTTGATGGTAAGGATGACGCTAGTATGGATATAAAATGACGTAAACTCCTGCTATTTTACAGCTTTGGAATGACATCCCTAACTGTTAAAAACATTGTAAACATGAGAGAAAAGAAAGTGTGGCTCCTCACAGGTTTTGAGATTAGATTTGTTACGTTTGCAGTGGTTAGGCTGCAAAGCCCACTAGGGTTATTAAAGAAATACTTAACAGAATTTCAATGAAATCTTTTAGCCATATAGTAGATCTGAAAAACTGGTAGAAAAAAGTCATACTATTTTAAGGTGCCTAAAATTTAGGGATTAAATAGAGAAAATACCTTTTGAACATTATGATTCAGAATAAAATGAAAGCTTGTTTTAAACCAGGTGTCTGGCAGTTTAAAAGAAAACAACCTAGGTGGATTACAGGAAAATGTATTTTGGCCCTAATTTTTTTATTAACTGCAAAAAGTAGAAATTATTTTTCTGTGTATTAAATGAAGCAAACAGGTTTATTCTGGAAAATATTTTAATATTCTATTTCAGAGATACACTTATATTAATGTACTATCTACAGTGTTCAATTATGGGAAGTAATAATAACCATGATAACAGATAACTTACTGAAAAAATGCCATTGGAGTTTGAAAGTTTACCATTCAGCAGATGCTGCAGTGGCTGAAAAATACAAACCCTTTGATAAATTTGGACTAGCTACATAAATGAAAGAATTGTAGGAGCATGTGCAATGTACACTATATGTTCCTGCCATGAATTCTAACTCTAACATACAAATATTTCACACCAGGTAATTATTATTACTACTTGCCATGGGCAAACACAAAACCAGTTGTAACACTGACTTCTTTTTGGGAGGACATAAGTCATAGATTAGACCCTGTGAATGTAATCCTAAACATGGCTGAAAGACTGGTAAGCTTTCTTTTACTTATATGCTTTTCATTTTCAGCATGGTTTGGTTGGTTTGTTTGTTTTTTTCATTTAGAACTGTAATAAAAAAATTACATTTTGGGTAAATTAGGAGACAGTTTTCTGACACTTTTCCCTCCTTTTTTTCATATTCAAAATTAAATGCAGCTCATTGTAGCAAATGGCACTGCTAATCATAGGTCTGTATTATGGCAAGGTCCAGCACATTCTTGCTTGAATTTTCAGGGAATTCCCACAGGAATCACAGAATCACACAATGTTAGTGTATGGAAGGGACCTCTAGAGATCGAGTCTGACTGCCAGGCCAAAGCAAGATCACCTAGGGCAGACTGCACAGGAATGGATCCAGAGAAGGAAGGAAGAATTCTCAGTGTTGGTTAGAGGCATGTCTGTAGAACTGCTATTTGCTTTGCAAGTGAGGTACAATACCATGCATTGTTAAATACAGTGAGGAAGAATATATGAATAGTCCTGTTAAATGTCCAAACCTGAGCCATATTTGAGTCTTTTATTGTATTTGGATTTTAATCATGTTTATTTGTATGTATAAAGTCTTGAAATTTATATTGACTATAAACTGCTATGGAAGTTTATATGTGGAATTCCTTTTTGTTTAAATTCTTCAGCAATCCAACTTGGCCACCTTAAAATCAGGAATGCAGTCTAAAATACCTGAAAACCAATTAGCTGAGCTATGGTTGAAACTGATTGATGAACTTACAGAAGATATAAGGTAAAAGTACCTTTTTTATCTTTTATGTTATCATTCTAGGCCTGCTTAGAATCTTTGCAATTGCCTTTACTAAGTCAGAAAACAAATTCTAAGGACTATAAAACTGATCACCCCTATGAACTGGAATTCCAAAAGTCTCTGAAAGTAGTAACATGGCACGAATATTGCTGGTGAAGTAATCCACCTGGTTTTGTAATTCTCCTTTTATCTTATTTACTGTTAGTAATATAACAGCATCTCTTGGGAAAAAAAAAATCTAAGGCAGGACTGTTCAAAACATGTGAAATTCTGGATCTCTGCTGCTTTTTTACCATCTTGGCTTCTTTAGAATTCATCGTGTATGTTTGTTTACCCATGTTTCAATATTACTTCTGAAACTGAGGAGGGAAGAAATTCTGTTGTTTATTTATAAGGCCACAATAAAAAATTTTAAAACTATTTAGAGTTCAAGGAGCATAAAGATGATATTTTGAATTAGCTGTTAGTCAACATGTCTGTATGTATGGATTGTTTAGAAAAAGCAATAGGAGTCAGCACTTGAAGGTTTTGATGGAGAATAAATTCCAAATAGAGGAAGAAATTGTATGAGAAAGATTAATAGGTGGGGAGAGACCCTTGAAAACCATTAGATAAGTCAGTGATGAAACAGCACAGGAAAAGGAAAGGGAAATTGAGGAAATAACAGAGAATGTGGCATGAGAGAACAAATTCATCAGGCTGTAGAGCCAATATAAAAGTGAACAGAAGAAAAAGCAAACAATGGAGATCAGTATATACTAGCAAAAAATTACATGATGGAAAGCTTATGTTGAAATATAAACTAGTAACTTCATAGAATACATGCTGTGATCTGGAAGAAAGCATACTTTAGGAAAGCAAAATATGAAGGGCAAACTATTGTCATATGGAGCCATCTAGTGGCTGCAGCAACTTCAGGTTTTATTGGTTATGCCAACCCATCCTCCTGACACACATCTGCACTGTTGTTAAGTCAGTCCCTTATTTTATAGAATATCTTATCACTCAACAATTAGGGAGCAGTAGCACCTGGATAATATAAATCAAATTAGCTCCCATGCATGCTCCACTGTTGCAAAAAAGCTAATTTTTCCTGGGCTCTAATGTAATGCTGTAGGATTTCTTCCTTTCACTGAATGGTTATTCTGCCCTCTAGTGATTCAGAAGTTGTGTCATGAATTTCTTTTAGAGTTTGGTGGGTTTTGTGCCAGAGGGTTAGATAACTTTAGTCTTAGCCACAAGCTGTATTTGTATATTGAGTTCCTGGAATTTACAGTTTCCAGTGAAGGAAAGGTCTAAAGGCAGTGGTTTAATCATTGAAATACACAGTCTGAGACAATAATTTTCCAGTTTGAATATATAGAGAACGGGTTTGACTTGGTTTGGTTAGCAGTGATTATATTAAAACACAGACCTCGAGCTGTTCTGCATTTGTGCTTGTTATGTAAGCAATTTTCCTTGTTTACTATAAACACTTTGTCAGGTGGAAATTTCTGCACAAATAGATACTGTAGCATTGTTCTGATGGTTTTCAGTCACAGGAAATGACAACACTCAATCTGCTGCCACTGTATACATGCCCATATTTAGTGTGTGGCTAAATAAAATTCACTTAGACTATTAACCATCTTAAATATTCTCTTTTCAGTAAACCATTTCCTCTCATAGAAGGCAAATCTAATATTACAGTCCTTGACACTCAGATAGAAAAAATGCGTCTCAAGTCGCTCAAACAGATTGGAGAAGCAGCAGCAAGGATGAGAAATGAAGCTACTGATGTGAAAGCCACTCTGCCAGAAATTGAGGATTGGTTGGATAGATTACTGCAACTGAGTGAGGAGGTTAGTGCCATGCAGTACTAGTGATTCAGTTAGTTTAAAAGTAGCTGTCTAACACAAAATGGTGTAATGTTCACTGCTGATCAAGCATTATCTGCTCTTCTTAGAACAGTAATTTTAGATGCTATGTAAGTAACCCTGTTCTCCTATGTAATTAGGATTTACTTTAATGTAACTTTCCAGTATGTTAGCTGTCTCTGCTGAGAACATGTTGGAAAATAACCACTCTGTGATTTATAGAATAGACTCTATACTGTATAAAATTACAATATTTTGTTCTTTCCTTTCATTCAGAATTGCAGGTCAGTTTGCTGGTTCAGGGGCTGCTGGATATATGATATACTTCTGCAGCTTGCTTAGCCATAGTTAGCCACTTCTAATAGAATTAAATCTCTTTATTTCTGTGGGATTTTTTAATTTTCAGCATCATGTTAAGTTTTCATCTTAGTTATCTCATAATTCATGTTCACAACATTTTAGAGACTCTTTTTTCATTGTCACTTCACTGATTTTTTGAAAATAACAGTCATTTTGGCAGACTTGCAGCTGGCATACAAAGGTGCACACAAAGCTGCAAAAAGATAGCTTTTGCTGTCTTTTGCTAAAAAGTGATCTGCCTTTAACATGTAAGCATAACAAACACTTAAGTATGTAGCAAGTCAATCCAGAGCATTAGCATTTGGAATCCGTCACTACAGTCACCATAAATAAAGTGAGATACTAATTGTCTCTAGAAAAACTTGCAAAATACATAGGAATTAATTTTTTAAATAAAACTTCCTTGCTTTTCAACAATCTCAATGGTATTTTTAGTGGGGTTTTTTTCCATAATATGTATTGCATTATTTGCAAAATAAAACAATTTCCTCTCTGTCATAAATTCATGTTAATTATGAATTCTAGTTGACATAAATCTCATGTTATGTTTCTATTGTCTAAGCATTAGATTACTTTAACATTTTGTTCATTACCATTCTTAACTTTCCTTTCCCCCCAAATAATCCACAGCCACAAAACAGTATGCCTGATGTAATCATATGGATGATCCGAGGGGAGAAAAGACTGGCTTATGCTCGTGTTCCGGCACTCCAAGTGCTGTATTCCACAACAAGCCCTGAATCATCTGGTAAATACTGTGGAAAGACCCAAACAATCTTCTTAAAGGTACTGGGTTTTTTTCCCCCTTAAAAAAATAACTCCCTAAACTGTGATGCCTTCTGACATGAGCACGAAACATGTGCATAAACTATAAACAATGAGGTGTCGAAATTCAGATGAAAAGAGCCAACTGTATATAGCTTCTTCAAAATACCTCACAAATGTAAAGTTCGTGCATGCCAGATGGAACCAGCATCAGACCCTAACTTTGAGGCTTTTCTGAAAGAGTTCACAATTGTGATAGGGCTTTTAAAGTGTTTCTGAGGTTGGTGTTTTGGGGTTGGATGGGAATGGAGACCATCAGAGGGAATAATTAGTGTAAGTAAGAGAAGGTCCAAAAAAGTATTTGAAGTTTTGGCTAGTGTTCGGCAAATCATATAGTGTGTGTCAACACCCAGAAGTTTCCTAGTATGTCTTTCCATTGAGTCATACTCTTGAATGGGAATATTTTTCTTCTTTTTTTTTTTTTTGTGTGCCAGTACCCCCAGGACAAGACGAAAGATGTCAAAATGCCTGCGGAGCTGCGAATTAACATTTGGCTTGGGCTCAGTGCAGTGGAAAAGAAGTTTAATAGCTTTGCAGAGGGAACGTTCAGTGTTTTTGCAGAAATGGTATGTCTACCATTCCTTTCTTACTTTAGACTTAAATATGAGTGTTAGGAATTAAATGAAATGGAGTTTTTTGTATTACTTTTTTTCATGCCAGGCAGAAAGGGAAAGTAGTATTTATTATACTGAAATAAGTAGACCTCATTCAAGTCCATTGTCCCAACCAGATGAACTTCAGCAGATCAGATTCTGAACTGGTTCATCAGGTAAAAATCTGGTTAACTCCAGTGATTTTTGAAGACATTTATTTTTGATTTTTATCAGTGCAATTAAGATTGGGATCTGGACCATTATGTTTTGGCATGTGAATAACCCTTTTATTTTAATTGCTTCTTCACTTCTGCAAATAATAGTTGGATAGAAGTGGTTTTGTTTTATAATCGTTCTTTTGTAGAAGTAGAAAATTTACTGTTACAGGAAAAAACTGGTCAAAACCGGTAGATTTTGCTGACAAAAGCCTACAATGTGATAACATTTCAATGGTAAGAGTTAACAAATCTGGAGTAAAAATGCTTGAAATAGTCCCGCAGTATATAGTAGAGAATTTGAATGAAAATGGTAAGTGACAAATGTCTTTCATATGGCCCATCACCTAATGGTGTATCTAGTCCAGTATCAGTATAATAGCTAATGAAATGATATTTTTACAGGGGCTTGTGTTACCATTGTACTTGTGCTTAAATATTTAGTAATGCTGCAGTAAGTCACTGAACATAGTCAGTGGATATTCAGAGCCATTGTTTAAGACGTTATCGAGTAATTTTTTGCTCTTCATACAGCAATCCAACAATTTTGCAGGAAAAAGAGAACAAAACTCAAGACCATCATAAACTGTGAATAATCCCATTAGCATATAGACTGGGCTGACATCAGAATCATGCCCCTGGTAGCTTCCATCATAAGACTCTAATTCAGTTTTACATGCTGCAAATGATGAAGTTTTAAATAGGAGGAGACTTGAGATGAAGAAGAATGAGAGGATCATGCATTTAGGGAACAGAAGAAACTTTTTTGAATAATGTAATGAAATTTTATTTAACAAAGATTTGATTTGGAGGCAGTTTGACCGTAGCTGGAGGTGGGCATTGAGAAGCTAGTGTAGTTTAGCAGTGGAAGCATTGTTTACCTGGCAGCATAGAAGAAAATTTAAGAAATTAATGATGACATTGCAGAATGCTTCATTATTCTTAAGGGTACTGCTTGGGGTTTTTTTCCTTTCTTCTCAAACAGTATGAAAATCAGGCTCTTCTTTTTGGAAAATGGGGTACTTCAGGACTCGTTGGTCGCCACAAATTTTCTGATGTCACAGGAAAAATCAAACTGAAAAGAGAGTACTTTCTACCCCCTAAGGGCTGGGAGTGGGAAGGAGAATGGATGGTTGATCCTGAAAGAAGGTTAGATTTTTATTTATTTTATACAAGTAGGAATAAAAGAGTTTAACTTCAAAGTGTAGATTAAAAGCTCCTCTGTTTTCTTGACTGAGAACAAGATTTAAAGCTGAACTTTCTAGGACAGCAAAAGCCTGTTGTTAATGAGACTAAAATTAAAATGACCTTTTTTAAAAAGTAAAATAAACATGGTACTGAAAAATTGCATCTGTCCCCTAGGAACCAATTTACCAGGTTCTCAGATGCTGCTGTGATGCTTTCAGCCAGATTTTCCACAGATAGAAACCTGATATCCAATATGAAATTGCAGATCATATTGTATCAACATCATTACATTGTTTGCATGGTCGCCCCAGTGGATGGGGTTTTGTGTTTATTTCACTAAGTGTCAAGAAGTTCCATTGTCCTCGTTAATCAACCAAACTGACTCAAGGCAGGGATTGTTTCAGAGCCTAAGACTGTGGTTCCATGTAACAATTCCTCCTCTGGCATGAAGTGTCAATGCTCCCCCAGCTCTAGCAGATTCAGTCAGATTCTGTCAGAAGTTTTCAGCTCCTGAGTTGTGCCAATTCAGCTGTTTATGTTGCCACTCTTTAAACCAGCTTTAATTTAAAATTACTTGCTTCACAAAGAAAAGACAGCCTGAGGAAGAGATTCTTTTATTTTTTTTTCATAGAAGAATAGGTGCAGCCTTTGAAAAATTCCTATGGTCTGATTGTAAAAAAAAAAAAATAGATTGTATTCCATAGCAACAGGATTGTTGCTATAGAAAAACAGCGCAGGAAAAATATGTGCTGCTATTTGATCAGTTTCCCAAATTATAGCTATTAATAGGTATCAATGAACGGATTTATTTTCATATTCAGTTAACAGGTGTTAGTTCAGTGAATAATCTGAAATGAAAAAAAGAAATAACAGGCATGGAAATATTTTCTCAGATAATGGAACCCCCCTACTGTTAAAATGTGAAAGTGCATTTGTGCCTTGCATCAGCTTATACTGGAAAATCGTCTGCATGGCTTTACTTGCCCAGCAGGTGGCATTTTAGAACGTACTTTTGTCCTTGCAGAATCACAGCGAATCCCAACTGGAAATCAAGGCTATTTTGTCTGATTTTTTTAACGTTCTCATTTCTTTTACTTACAGTGTAGAAAAATATTAGCCAATTGCTTGCTTGCCCTGTCAGCAGCATAAAGGGGAACAAAATTAAGTACATTGCCAAATTTTATTGCATAACTAACTGTATAAAAATTAGAGATGCATGTAATCATTCTGCGCAGTCTGGGGGTTTCTGCACTTAAACACGTTATTTTTTCTTTTTCCAAGAGGAATTATTGAAAGCAAATCCTGGTAACAGCAGTTAAAACACACGTGCTAGTCACTCATTCTTCTAAATATGTTCCTTGTCTTACCTACTACTACTGCAGTTGCTTCAGCGTTGAGAAGACATTCTAAGGAAATAAGTAAACCTCATATAGATGATAGCTACACTGTACTCTAGTAACAAAACAGACACCTCACAAAGATGGACAATCTGGAATTCCAGCACACACGCATGTTTTTTTACATTGTTTCTATATATTCTGTGTAGCTAACAAAAATACATCTAGTTTAGTATTATATTTACTTTGGACTTGCAGTTTGCTGACTGAAGCTGATGCTGGTCATACTGAGTTTACTGATGAAGTATATGAAAATGAGAGTCGCTATCCTGGAGGGGAATGGAAAGCAGCTGAAGACAGTTACACAGATGTGGTGAGCTATTTTTCACTGGAAAGTAAAGGTTTAAGAGAAAGAGTTCTAGAATTTGCTATACAGTGTATTTCGTCTATTAATGCACTGAACTGTTATGTTTTCCCTGCATAAAAGAATGGAGAAAAGGCACCACCACCACGTGAATTCACCTGTCCTCTTGGATGGATGTGGGAAGATGATGCTTGGAAATCTGATTTGAATCGAGCAGTGGATGAGCATGGTAAGATTTACTGCTTATCTGCTGATTATTTAGGACAATTTGTCATAGTCTATACTGAAGGAGGGAGCATGTCAAGGCTGTAGCAGTGTCCTGTGCATGATGGTTGTTGACCTATGAAAAAATGTCAAGGAAACAGTTGCTAATGATGTTAAGAGAATGTTTACTGTCTGCATCTGTTTCTGCTACTTCTGTGAGGCTTGGAACAGGCTGCTCAGGGAAGTTGTGTATTCCCTGCTCCCTGGAAGTCTTCTAGCCCAGGCTGGATGGAACTTTGAGCAACGTGATCTGGTGAAAGTTGTTCCTGCCCACAGCAGGGTGGTTGGAACTTCACATCCTTTCAAACACAAACTATTCTATGATTCTGTGATTCTATTTTAATTTTAATTACTATTGCATCAAGCTAACTTGTTCTTTTTGAGCCTTTTTTGGGATGAAAAGGTACTAGTATTTTGAACAGCATATGTAATAAATGTATTTGTAAGTGCCTAGTAGAGAGATAATCGCATAATCTAAGAAACCGTACAGTGGTGTTAACTGCAGCAGCAGCAGCAAATTTTGAGCCTGAAGTTTGACAAATTTTTTAAAATGAAGGCTAGTGCAAACAACAGTCTACTAACAAGAGGTTCCAGTTGGGAAAACTCTGTATGTACTTAAACAGCATTTTTGGAAATAGAGTCCATCCTTGTTTGATACAATTTTATGAAACACTTTTCCCAAGTCCAGTGTCAATAATTGGGATTTTTTTTTTTTTAAGAGAAGTCAGAAGCTTGAGATAGGAAGCCTCTGTAATTGCACAAAAAACATGTGGTAAAGCCAGGTTTGGATCTATCTGGCAATTTAACTGGGAGCCTTCAGCCAGAGCATGAGTCACCAAGCAATGCTAAGAGAGGTGAATCAGGTCTGAGACCAAAGGTCACACACCACACAAGTGTATGAAGGATTCTTTTATTATTGAGAGCAGAATAACTTGCAGATTTGTGTGGGAAAGCAGGCATGGAAACTGATCAGGATAAAATGTTAACAGTAAATGAATAAAAAAGAATTCAGAGCAACAGGAAAATTGAGGCAGTCTCTCATAGCAAAGTAGTTAAAGAACATTGATTTGATGCTTCAAAACCAAAATGAATAATAAAAGCAGAAGGGAAGGTCATGGAAGATTCTGGAAAGCCCAGAATGTTGCAAAACTATCATGACTTTTAATTTGTTCTAAAACAGCTGAAAATTCTCAAATAGTTATGGCTGTTAAATATAAGTTAATTAAATAGCTATTTGAGTAGGAAAAAAGTTTACACTAAAGGGTACTCATACCTGTCTTTACTGGAACCTCTCGTAGGAATATGCAGTAACATTTTACTAAGAGATGAATCTAAATAAAAGTCTGAGTCCTAGATACCTGAGAACTGGAATATAAGATGTAAAGTCAAAATACAGTATACAGGTTTAACAATTCTTAAACTTCTGTGATCAGAGTTCAAATAGCTGGTGTTCCCTTAAAAGCCAGGCTGCTGGATTTGCATGACTACACAGGACATTTCACTCTTACCTAAAATTAAGGATGAGTTTTCCCAGTGGTGAAGTAAGAAATGTGATATCGGTACATCTAATATGAAAAAACAAGAATGAAAAGAAAACAACTTTAAATGTACTGTATAAGTGTTAATATTGAGATTTTTATTGTCATAATACATTTTCATCATAAAGTGTAATCAGTTGCCATCTAGCTATTGGCCACTTTGGATTTGCCATATCAAATAATCTTGTGCAACTAAAGCTTCGTCCTCTGTAGGTAGAGTAACTGTTTCCCATGCTTTTCTTCTTTGTATCTTGCTTGTGTTTCTGAAATATACCAACTAATCAGTTCTGTTTTAGGATGGGAATACGGAATTACTATTCCCCCAGACACTAAGCCAAAGTCATGGGTTGCTGCCGAGAAAATGTACCACACGCATCGACGACGAAGACTGGTGCGGAAGCGTAAGAGGGATCCAGCTCAAGCAGCAACAGCAGGAAGGGTAAGCAGAAGAGAGCTGCAGTCAGACTCAGACTTGCACATTGTAACAATTTGAGTGTCTTTTTTTTTTTTTCCTAACTCCACACAATATTACTCATTTCCTGAATAAAGAAAAAAATTGATACAAGGTGGTTGTTGGTTTTTTGGTATGTTTTCACTATATTCTTTTTCTTTGTATTATTTTATTTTTTGTAAATTGGTGTCTCCAGCTTTGATTTATGAGATTATTATGCTTGCCAGAGCAAGTCCTCATTTTTTTTAAATTGCATTTATACAACACTGTGGGTAACAGGGATTTGTGTCTTCCAGGGAACATCATCATATGAAGATCAAGAAGGATGGGAATATGCTTCCTTGATTGGCTGGAAATTTCACTGGAAACAACGCAGTTCTGATACTTTCCGTCGGAGACGATGGAGAAGAAAAATGGCTCCCTCAGAGACACATGGTGCAGCAGCAATCTTTAAACTTGAAGGTGCTTTGGTAAGAGACAGAGTATCAAACAAGTTCCTTTAGAAGTTCCCTCTGTTCATTTACAGTGAATAAATGGATCAGTTGTTTCAGTCCCTGAATTATTAGACTGATATATAACTGAGGAAACAATGCCATTTACATTGTCTGAAGTCTGAAAGGTACCATTGAGGTTGGAGGATCTTTTTAACATGCTTATTAATTAATTTTTTAGATTATTTTTATTATTACATTATGTGAGATTTATAGCAAAAGGCTACATTATTAGATGAGCCTTCTGTAATTAAAAGATCCCTCAAGCTATTCATGCACGTAATTTAGAAGTATTAACATCAGCACAAGAAACAACACACTGGAATAGCTGCCCCTGATTAATATTTGCATGTATAAACAACCAAACAGAAGAAAGGATAGCAAAGTGTTGAAGAAGCCAGAACGTCACACATCCCTCAAGTTTCGAGATTAACACAACTTCATATATTTACTGTACTTACCAAATACAGCAAATAATGTGAGAAGGCTAATTTGTTTTTTTAAAATAATGACTCTTGAGTCTGTATAGCATTAACAGAAGTGCACACTTTTTGCTTGTTTTTTTTTTCTCTTTTTTTGTGCTAAATGCTTACCCGTTATTCACTGGCAGCATTTTGTTTCTCCACATGATTTGGTTCCACAGTTCAAAAATTCCTCTTACAGTTTCTCTTCTGACTATACTTCCTGGGCTATTGCTAGAACAAAGCCTTAGAGCACTTCTTTACTATAGCTGAATGCCGAAGACCTGCCACCTTTTCATTGCTAAAAGCTGGCAGGGAGCCTAGTGTATCTCAGGATATAAGGCACTCTGGAGAATAAGGTGAAATGACTGGATCTGATTTCTGCACTGCTTCAATGGCAACAAGACCAGACCTTTGGACATGAATAAACATCTTTCAAAGTAATTTACTCAAGACAGTAAATTTCTCCTTGTCCTGGAGGAAAGACTGAAACCTGTATATTTCCACACACAGTCCACTTATAGCAGGTCTTTTCTGTGTTTGTAAATACACAGTAACTGTTTTTTCCTGTAACTTCAGGGTGCAGACAATACTGTCGATGATGGAGAAGGGAAGAGTTCAGACAAAACCAAGGAGTCAGCTACAAAGGTGTTTGGTGCCAATACACCACTTGTTTCCTGCTACTTTGACAGTAAGTTGTTTTAACAATTCCTTTTTTGCAAATCATGTCTACTTCTCCCTCGTCTCAAATCAAGTTGTAATTCATAGATTCGTAGAACAGTTTGGGTTGGAAGGGACCTTAAAGATCATCTAGTTCCAATCCCCCTACCACGGGCAGGGACAAATTCCACCAGACCAGGTTGCTCAAGGCCTCATCCCACCTGGCCTCAAACACCTCCATGGAGGGGCATCCAGAAGCAATCTGGGCAACCTGTTCCATTGTATCACCACCACCACTGTAAAGAACATCTCCCTAATACCTAGTTCCTTGTGGTTTACATTTAGGTTTTTATACCTTCCATTATAATCACTATCTCATCCTTTATTGGGCTCTATTTAGGCTACTAAAAAAAAGAAAAACCGAACAGTTAATCATTTTGATATTTCAGGCCACTATCATACACTATTTTACAACCTGTATGAGAACAGGAATTCTAAAGGTAGCATTAGGGTTCCTCCCTAACAATGCAAGAAACTAAGCCAGGAGAGATGATGTATGTGCAGTTAATTTTTTGCTGGTTCAGCTCCCTTAACCAGCTCAATGCAGGGGCAGACAAATGCCTGATCCAGAGGAAGCAGTATTTGACAACCATGTAGTTGAGTTGGCAAACTGAACAAAACTGTGATGTTATCAATGTGGATTGGCTTTAAATGGCTTGGAATCACTGCAAGGGCATTCATAAAAGCATAGACATTCAGATGGGACCCACCAGTGTTAGGTAATAGGAACAGAGAACGCCATCCACTCCCAAGACTCAAAATCCTTTTTGAGGATCTCTGACTTCATTTAGTCTCTATAGAACGTGATCTTCTTGCTGGGAATGGGTACCTAAATCTTAAATCTTTCAGAAGCTGAGGAAGATTATTATAGTTTCTTTTAAATGGTGACTGCAATGACACCTTTTCCTGATAGAGTTGAGAGTTCAGCTCATTGATGTCATGAGTGGCTCAGATTTTCCTGGTGACTGAAAGGGTTAGAGTTGACTTCTTTTAAAGAAAAGCTGCAGTGACTCAGCCATGTGCTCTCCTCTATCTTCCTTTTAAACCATTCTAATTTGCTTGCAGTGAGTTTTTTTATCGTTGGATTTTTTTTTTTTTTTCAAATGTTTAGTCTTTGGAGTAATTTTTTAGAGATAATAGCTAAAAATGTGAAACTCTGAGGTCCCTGCAAGTGCTGTACTAAATACTTAAAGTACAGGAATGCCTAGTTCTTGATTCTCTTCAGAGGAGCTGGATTATCACACCATTTCAAGCAGAATTTTTGAATAGAAGGCTTTCTATAGATGATCATATGGTGAAAAAAAAGCCCGAATAGCATGAGTGGGGTTTCTTTTTGTGGTTTTGTTTGTTTGATGTTTTATGTTTGTTTGGTTTGGTTTTTGTTTTGGTTTTTTTCTGCTTTAAGTTGTCTTGGAACACGTTCTCGGGCGCTAGCTCGCTGGTATTAGTACATGTGTCAGTGGAAGAGAAAAGCAGAAATGTCACCACCATGCTTATGCTTTAGTTAAAATGTGCAAGGTATTTTTATAAATTCAGAATATATTCATTACAGAAAAGAAGCCCATCTAATGCAATTGGACTCTTTTTACTTGATACAGGAGCATATACTTACCACCTTCGCTGTTATGTCTACCAGGCGAGAAACCTCATGGCTTTGGACAAAGACAGTTTTTCAGGTATGGAAAAATCTTGCTAGTGGTGCCGAAAGCCCACTTATGCAATGAACTAGTAACTTTGTTTAGCTATACAATATCTTAAATCCTTAAGGTCGGTGTGTAGGTCCCAGCTACTGAAACTATACCATAAAAGAAGTCTCAGCTTCATTACATATGATCCAGATTTGGTTAGTACTGCCCCAGAACCTGCCAAAAAGCAAGTGTGCTGAATGTGCAGCACCTGCTGCTGCCAAGGGATTCTGAATGAGGGAACGGAAAGGGTAAGGTCTGAATTTCCCATGACCAGTCCCTTTATGTCTTAGCCTCCTTCTAACCAAAGCCTACATGCAGTTCCTAAGCAGTCCTGCAGGAATCTTGCACAAAAGCAAAGATGAAGAAAGCCTGGATGGTTGTTATGTCAGCAGTTGTCTCTCAGTGATCAGTATTTTATGTTACAGGAAATTACAGTGTGCCTTACTAATAAGCATGTCTTTTCTGTGTTTATTATGTGTAACTGTTGCAGTGTGCTCATTTGGCATCCTTGTAGTCAGACTAATTCAATACTCAGATAATCAAGTAATTTTTTTTTTCTAATTAGCATTAAAATATTCTACTGAGAAGTCAGAGCAAACTGAAATTAGATTCTGTAAGAATATGACTTTACACTTCTTTGAATGAGTTTGACCAAAGATAAAGGTAAAATGAGCAGCTTAGAATTTTCTTTCCCCATCAATCACTAGTTGTATCCTTTTCTTTCCCCCACCTCCCTCTTTTAATTAAAAATTAAGTGTAATGCATTTGTAAATTTGTTACAGAAGGCACAGAGCTATACATATTTTACTGCTGTTTTCTGAAATGAGGGGAGGTTTGTACAGCTGCCTGTGCATATTTGGTCTTACTTCAATATGCAGCACTTAAAAGCGATACAAAGAAACAGTAATACATGTCTCTAGTTTGCATATGTAGAATTCAAGATAAGTACCTTAGATGCACTCATATAAACTATCACGTCTGCATTTAATTGTCAGTTTGAAGAGCTAACCAAATTTTGTAAAACTGATCATGGACTTAGCCAGAAGCTGTTGAAACTGATGTAAAGATAACCTTTTAAATTGCCTCTAGCCCTTACTAATTGCAATTTGTACAGGAAATGTCAATGACCTTCATCAGGTCTGATTTGCACGATGTTTCAGTGTTTCCATTTATTACCCTGTTAATTGAGACATTTATAATAGGAAACTATTTAGTAATCAAATAAAATCTGCTTTATTAAGTATAAATCATGTAGAATAGCTTATAGAACTGGTAATGACAGAAGAAAAATACCATCCTATGTTTGATAAAAATTGTGCTTTTGTGCCTTATGGCTTGATGGGGCTTTGTTTGTCTGTAATGCTATGCTTTTAATCTTTGTATGATATTTCAGATCCGTATGCTCATGTTTCCTTCCTCCATCAAAGCAAAACAACTGAGATCATTCATTCAACTCTAAATCCTACATGGGACCAAACTCTCATATTTAATGAAATTGAGATCTATGGACACCCACAGACAGTAGCCCAAAACCCTCCTAATGTTGTAATTGAACTTTTTGACAGTGACCAAGTGGTAGGTGAACGCTTTTTACTCTGATTGCTTTTAAAATTTATTTATATTATTGAGTCTAACATTAATGGCTATGATTGCTATTTTGGTGGCAGGGTAAAGATGAATTCCTTGGAAGAAGTATTTGTTCACCCATGGTCAAGTTAATCCCAGAAGAGGACATCACACCAAAACTGCTCTGGTATCCTGTAATAAATAATGGCAAAGCTAGTGGAGACATACTTTTTGCTGCAGAACTTATTTTGAAGGACAAGGTATTTATTTTTTTGTAGGGGTGTGTATACATAATATATGGTGAGTCTTAATGTGAAGAATTGTCTTAATATTTGCTAGGTATTTCATGTATGGAAGATGAGAGAAACTAATATTCATGTTTGTGTCTTAATAGGGTGGCGCTAATCTTCCCATTCTTCCATCACAAAGAGCACCAAAGCTTTACATGGTACCTCAAGGAATCAGACCAGTAGTTCAACTCACTGCTGTTGAGGTAGGGTTTATTTTTAAACTAATTGAATACAAGCACAGTCATCTCATTGTCGAGCTGATTAAGTTGTGTATTTGCTTCAAGAAAAAAAACTACTTCATACTAAAAAATACAAGGGAATTTTTCTTGGTTTTTGAGTTTCTTTTTTGTCATTAACTTTCTTACAACAGCCATCTTGAAATATTTTGCAAATCACATTTTATTATTGTAAAGACTTAATTTCATCTTTCCTACCTTGTGGGTATCATATTAAGCATACTGATGTCTCTCCCACTTTTGCTTACTGCATTTTATTTTACAGATTCTGGCTTGGGGTTTGAGGAACATGAAAAACTACCAGCTGGCACCTGTTATGTCTCCGAGTCTCATTGTGGAATGTGGGGGTGAAATGGTGGAATCTGTGGTGATCAAAAACCTCAAAAAGACACCAAATTTTCCATCTTCTGTTCTCTTCATGAAAGTTGTACGTTGTAAAAACTATTTACCAGCTAGCTATAGCAAAATCAGTTATTCCACACTGTTTTTAAAGGTCAAGGATTTATTATTCAAGAGCAATCAGAAAAACTTACACATCCTTTTTTGACTTGAAAGGAATTTGCTGAACCTGAAAATTCTATCAAAGATCATGTAAACATGTCTGTATGATCACTGACAAATTATACAATTTTATTGTGTTATACTGCATAATCCAATGCAGTATATATATTTATTTGAAAAGGCATCAATTTACCTGTAGACACATGGCTACCTCCTGTTACTAGGAGTCAAGAGTATTCAAGATTTGAGGCAATTTAAATTTTTCTTGCTGACTTCTACTGAATTGCAATATAAGGTTAGAAATTTACCACACAGCCAGAGGACAGAGTAGTTCAATATTAGATGAAGGTAACAGCCCTAATTTAGGGAGAAAAATCTTTATTCTTCATTTTCCTTCTGTTCATATTATAAACAAACTCTAACCTTTCATTTTTAGCTTTTGCCAAAAGAGGAGATATACAGCCCATCTCTTGTGATTAAAGTAATAGACCACAGGCCCTTTGGACGGAAGCCCATCGTGGGACAGTGTACTATTGATTTACTGGAAAGCTTTCGTTGTGACCCCTACGCTACTAAAGAAGACATTGCACCACAACTGAAAGGTAAACAGCTGGAAAATTGAAAGTTTTAATTTCTTCCAAGATGCTAGAATAACCTATTTGTGGAATGGTTTGGGTTGGAAGGGACCTTAAAGATCATACAGTTCCAACCCCACTGCCATGGGCAGGGACACCTTCCATTAGACCAGGTCCCTCATCCAACCTGCCTTGAACACTTCTAGGGAGGGGGCAATCTTCAGCATTTCCTCTGTGTGCTGTACTGATAAATAGCCATCTCATGCTGAGTACTATTTGGAGATAATGTTCTGAAAGAAAATAAATCTAATTTAGAGCATTAATTGGTGCAATTACCCCTGCACCAAAGTAATGATCCAGTATTTCAGCAAGACTGCTCTGAATACAATGCTGACATCTTTTACTCTTCTTAAAATTCTCTACACTTGAGCAATGTTCACATATCCTACACAAAACAGTCAACTGATTATTTTATGTTCTGTAACTGGTTGGATGTCAAATCTCATGCAAATGTTTGGTAAGATATTTTTCTGACACCATTTTGCCTTACAGTTAGTCTCCTTTCTGCTGCACCTCGTCAGGATACAGTAATTGAAATGGAAGATGCACAACCACTCCTCACTGCTCAGGTAATCTTTGAAATTTGATGCTTGACTTTCTTCTTTAGATCTGTGATTTCTGAGAAATTAGAAGGCAAAATTGTTAGAAACACATGCAAACTTCTGGAAAGCCAGATGGAAAAACGTTACTTCGACAGGAAAGAAAAAGGAAATCTATTAATTAACTTCTGTTTTCATATAGTAAATGTCAAACTGTAGCTTTTTGTGCATGATAAAATTCACCCAGTAGCTCAAGAATGAATTCACTTGTTCAATAGCTACTGAAAGCATTTGATAGAACATTACTGAGTCTTTCAATGGTGATAGTTAAAGCAGCGTGATCTTGCACAGACTGAGTGCTTCTAAATAAAGCAGTTACAAGCAGGTGTATGCTTCGGTGGGTACAGAATCAAAGCCGTGGTAACAAAGAGAAACTCTGAGTGAAATGTAGACAACACCCTGAGGACGCACAACGCCAAAATTTCATCAATTACGTTCCAATTTCTAGTGTTTAAGCAGTATGTCAACAGCACTCAGCAAAATGGCTTCTCCAACAACAGTGCATGTATGTATGTACCAAACTAATGCATGGAGATGAGCAGGGCTTTTGATGGGGAAAGAATGTTATTGCAATGTGGTCATGAGGCTGTACTTTTCTTGGCAATTATTCCATCCAGAGATTTTGGAGGAGATGATGGTCATAAATCTAGTATGTTTACTTAAAAATATTAAAGAATCTTCACTCTGAAAGCCTTACGGTGTGCGTACAATATGTATGGACTACTAAAAACTCAGCTTATTTGAAATTTATGTAGAACAGCACCAAAATTAACAGCAATTATTAAACTATGCTATTAATATTCAAACTTTGAAGAATCAATGTACAGTAAATTGAATTCTAAATCTAACTTTCCTAGACATGTGATAGTTTGTTGCTAGTGTCTTGAAAACTTCATGTAATAATCTACAGTGAAAGTCACTGGGTAGATTAAGGACAGTAACTGTTAGATGATCTTTACTATGTGAATATTTCACTCCAAAATCTCAAATTTATCATATGGCATTTTATTCTGTGTTTTGGAATTCTGTGAGCCCATCCTGCCTAACAGCTTTAGTAACAATAATATCCAAATACTGAAGATTCTTTATTTGGTTCGGGAACTTTTAAAGGTCTTAAGATTTTGATTTGTTTTTTTCTTAACCTATTCATTCCAAAGATACCAAGTGCATTATTTGAAGAGATACTTGAAGGTGTATCAAGGGGAAAAAAAGACAAAATCCACAAACCCTTATTTAAACTCTTACCAGATTTCTACACAGTGTATTTTGTGTAAAAGCTTTAAATTGAGAGTTTAAATTTTTATTGCAAAGTCAATTTTGATTATGACAACGTATTCGAAATTACCTCAAATTCTGCCTGTAAGGTTTGCAGTTCTGATACGATTTCTGAGAATGAGTCAAACTCTGATCATTCTGTGCAAATCTGAAAAAAAGTTATGTTGTATTTTTCATTTGAAGTTTGACAAGACTTCTATAATACTGTAGACCTGAACATCCTAGCAAGATAATTACTTACAGAATAGAAATGGGAGCAAATTAATGTGATACACCAGAGTGATGTCCTGAACTACTGATGCACTTGGCTTGAATGCTTGCTTATTTCTTCTGCTTTGTACCAAAAATTTATGGATCATGCTTTTAAATTAAATCACAAGGTATGGTATAAAAACACTAGCACTTGCTCACCTTGGCTTCCAAATAGGGTGCATGATGCTTGCTCTTCATGGATTATTGGGTCATAATTATGGTAGCTATGATTTAACAGGTGAAGCCTTTTGGATTGTGCAGACTTATTACACTTATATGGCTAGATCTATAGACACACATATTGGTTGTTACTGTACTTTGTAACTCTTCATGGTTTTTTTTCAGACTCCTGAAACTCTACAGCCTGTAAACAACTGGAAAACAATAGGAAAAGGGAAAAAGGCTGTTGAGCATTAGCAGATTATTTTATAAAGAAGTACATATTCAAAAAGGGAAAAAAAAAAAGGTTGAATGCACAGTGTCTCAATACTCTTCAAAAGTATTTGTAAATTATTGATGTTACTAACATGCTGTGCATACTATATACAAAAGCCTAAGCTTTTAAAGCCTATTTAACTGTATAGAATTCTGTAAATCATTTCCTAATAGTTTTTATTTTGCTCTTCTTTTATGAATTGATCCTCATGAGCAGCTTACAGAAAAGGTAATGTATAATACTTTTAAAAATCTACCTACTGCTTTCTTGTAAAGTGAGCCAGATCTCCAACTGAAAATCAATATATCAATACTGCTTCCTAAATTACTCTTCTCATCCACATGTCTCAAAAGCTAATCTCTGAAAATATTTGACATAAAACATACAATCAACTTGTAAAATCGTAGACGTAGGAAAAATATGCAAGACTGAAATAATAGACTAGGATAGAACTACAGTAATAGACTTTAAATGACTGAAATAAAACACAAGTAAACTTCAAATCCTACTACCTCACATTTAATAATCCATATAATACTTTAAGACTCTCTTTAAACACAAGCAATCTTAAAAGATTTGTTCAGGTTTCCATAGTGAACAAATAACTCTTCATTCTCAGTAAATTAATACTATTCATTATGAATTAAAGTATGTTTTCAGGGGAAAATAATTACATTATGCAATCCCTATGGATAAATACAGAAAAAAACACTCTGATGAACAAAATTATTATCTGACTTGAATAAAAAAGCATACAGTAATATTGTCTTAGTTAAATGTATAGGTTGCTAGCATCTAGGGTTTCATGAGGCTCATTGAAGTATTATTTCTAAGAGAGGAAGACTCACTGTTCCTCAGCTGCTCTTGGTAAATGTTAAGGTAGATCTCCAACTGCAAGATTCTGTCACGGTATAGACAATCTCCACTGATTTATAGGAATGATGTATGCTTAGAGCAGTCACATGTCTGTCCCAGTGTTACTCTATGGCAGCAGCTTTGCAATAAACAGGAATGCTGAAAGCAGACTAACACATTTATCCCTCAGAAAAAGGTTCTCAACATGTTCATGTTAGTTTTGACAGTCACACAGTTCTTGTAATAAATACCAGGTATGATGACTTTTGTCCTTGATAGCTGAAACAATGACTGCACCACCTAAGTGTACATTTACTTCCTCTAAGTAACGCAGGCTAGGACACACTTCCAGGTATCAGTCCTTTGAGCCAGGCATCTAGATATCAGTAATTAATGAAGATGAATGGCTGTTGACTATCAACACAGCTGAATTATATAGGTGCCAAAACCTGGCTAAAAGAAATTCCATCTTTTTAGCCCTAGTATTTACATTCTGATTCTCTTTCAGATGATCCTCTGATACTAAACTGATAAGTTTTAGAATATACTATCTTTTAGTTTGGTTAATTGTTCATTGCTTGTGCTGTGCAGCATGATATAAAAGATGCTTTATCTCCCAGATAAATACTTTTTTGTTTTCTTTAAGGAGGAAGAAATCGTTGATTGGTGGAGCAAATTTTATGCTTCAGTAGGAGAATATGAAAAATGTGGACAGTATATTAAAAAAGGATATGACACTTTAAAGGTATTGCTCAGGATAAAAAATTAGTTCACATATCTTGTTTATAAGCCCAAAACCTGATCAGAGCTGTGCCCTTTGGTTTTTTTAAATTCTTCTCAAAATTAACTGTGCAAGATTTCCTATAGAAGTCCACTACTAATTTGTGTGGTGAAAGGAAGATTTTAAGGAGCTATCTTTGCTTCTTTTCTACTTAACTACACTTATTAAGAGATGTATTAAGATTTTAATCTAACCTTCAGTCAAATGAAATTTTGCTCGTGACTTCTTTGGGTGCCAGGCAGTTCCTAAATAAACATACACTTCGAGAAAGTATGAACACAGAGAATCAATCCTTTTCCTGTCTGTTGGTTGTTGGTTATAAGTTGACCACTTTCATTTCTCATCTAACACACCTAGCGAAGAAAGTAAAGCTAAGCTTGTGAAGATCTATTTACTCTGGTTTTAACAAAGCCTAAATGAAGCTTGATAATTCTCCAAAACTCACATGTGCTTCCAATTCAACATAAAAATAAACATAGTTCCAAATGCATTGGTTCTTTAAGGTGTTCCATCAAACAATACACTGCAATGCCACAATGTTGGAGATGAGATGTGTGATCACTTCTAAACTGCGCTTGTTAAATTTTCCTTTTTTGTTTCCTTTTTAAGGTATATGACTGTGAATTGGAAAAAATGCCTGAATTCAATAACTTAACAGACTTCTGTGACACATTTAAACTATACAGAGGCAAATCTGAGGAGAGTGATGATCCATCCGTGGTTGGGGAATTCAAGGTAAATTTCAAGTAACAGGCAACAACCAAATGCTAAATAGATGCATTACTAAGTGGCTATCACTGAAGGAAGTCTACATGCAAGCATTTAATCTTAAATATGGATGCATGTATTAACAGGGGCAACAGATGCTCATCACTGCAAGGTACAGGCCCTTCTTTTTCAAGGAACATACAGTGACATATTGTTTATACTAAATGTGATACAGGTTGATGTAAAAAAAATACAGTTCCTGCTAATCTGATCTTCCCTGGTACATGTGTAAGAGAACCCTCCCAGATAACTTCTTGAACAGGGCTAACATTTCACCTAGAGATGTTCCGAGTGAAGTATTTACAGAATGAATCTGGTTAATAAGTATTTTGTATATTTGGAAAAGGTATTTGGTATTGTTTCTGTGACTCTGTCTATGACTTTTAAAGATTGGAATAATGATAACATTGTATGTTAAAAAAGAAAAGGAACAAAAACACAGGCACTACAAACCCATAAAAAACCAACCACAAAATAGTCACAAACAACAAACCAAAAAAACCCAAGATGCTTTTAGAGAGGGAAACAAATGTGAAATATGTTACATAGTCTCAGATGGATTAAATTAAGTAATTTTGTTCAAATCAAAAGAGCTGTATTGATTTAAATTGGCTAAGGATATAACCTTGCTTTTGTACTAAATCTTAGCCAAAACCAACTAAAGCTTTCTAAGTGACTGTCGACCAGGCTACAATTTGGCTATTCCTCTACAAAACAATGTATATGTTTATAAGAAAAACCAAAACTACGTTTATCTTGCTGAGTCTTTGTTTTTTGGGGTTTTTTTAGGGATCCTTTAAAATCTATGCACTGCCAGATGATCCCACTATTCCAGCTCCTCCTCGCCAGTTCCGTGAGCTGCCAGACAGTGGGCCTCAGGAGTGTATTGTGCGAATTTACATTGTTCGAGCTTTGCAGCTTCAACCTCAGGATAATAATGGGCTGGTGAGAATTTTGGGGTTTGGAATGTCTGTGAGCTAACTGCTGTAGTATATTCTAAATAAGGTCACTCTTGATAAGTCTTTCTAACAATATTTTTTTCTTCTTATTTTGAACAGTGTGATCCTTACATAAAAATATCCCTAGGTAAAAAAGTAATTGAAGACAGGGATAATTATGTGCCTAATACTCTCAACCCAATTTTTGGCAGGTAACCAAGTTTTTGTATTTTACTTTTTAGAATTATTTCTTATTTTTTAAGATAAACCATTATTTGAAATACGCAATGCTCTGTTCATAGTTACATACTGACAGTTAATTGTGAGTAGAGTTGCATAAAGCCTCTCCCTTCTAAATCATTGGACAACACAGGTGTTCAGCTCATCTGTAGATTTTCTGTATCACGTGGGTAAATTACACAGTAAACCAAAGTATACATCTTAAAACCACCCTGTGTTATACATACAGGAATGACAAAAATATGCTTATAGACAAAAATTTTAATTCTGAAAACTGAGTGTCATCATGAGTAATCAGCTTAATATGTATTCCTAGTACACTGGTCTCTCCTTCAAAGGCTAGCAATATCTTTGAAATATATGAATAGAAAAACACTAATTAGCATTAGGAGATTTTACATAATCTTTATAATGAAATTCTGTGTCTGGTTTGGTGCCCAGACTTAAAGGAGGATTTTGATAAATTAGAATGTTAAGAGAGCAAGTCTAGAAGCATTAAAGAGTTTAGAAAGCATACTTTGCAAGGACATGCTACAAGATTTCAATGTTCAGATTATGCAAAGAAATAGCAAAAAGTCCCTTCAAGATTCCAAGGTTTTTCAGAATTATTCTGGAAGTCAAAGTTATAAAGATAGGCTAGAAATAAAACAAAACAAAGATGCAGAGAATAATTAACCATGGAACCATCTATTTTGTGCAGGACAGCTCGATGACAGAATAATCCCTTCTAGTCATAGAACTGTATCTTTTAAGTCTCCAAATGTGGTGAAAAAAACTAAAAATTCCTAATCATAGAGAAACTATGGATTGAACAACCATCCCTTTTTACATAGTGGCTAGCAGAACCACATTAGTTTCTTGGTCCTGATTTCAAGTTGCTGTACAAAAAAGCATCTAAGTAAATACATGGTACAGAAACAAAGGAAGTAATATCTATAGGAGCACAAACAGAATTATTACTAAATACAAATAGAAATTGCAGTATGATTAGTAACTCCTGCTAGGCTTTTCAGCACTGGAGGCATCCCTTGAGTATCTTCTAAAGGTTATTTCTCAAAAATAAAAAGTGGGTGGGGTTAAGGGGTTGAGTTTAAAAAGTATTGCTGAAAAGAGCAGTAGCATTAACTGAGTATTTTTATGTTTAGAATGTATGAACTCAGCTGCTTCTTGCCTCAAGAAAAGGATCTGAAAATTTCTGTCTATGACTATGACACATTGACTCGTGATGAAAAAGTGGGTGAAACCATAATTGATCTTGAGAACAGATTCCTTTCTCGTTATGGATCTCACTGTGGCATCCCACAGCAGTATTGCATGTAAGTCATTTCATCTACTCAAAACTTGTATCTGTAAGATCTAGTATCCAGTCTCTGTAAAAAAGCTGGGCTTACTTCACCTTAATTACATGGTTAAAACCCAATGCTATGGTTTCTCATTGGTGTTTGTTGTGCTGACTGTATTATCTGAATTCCAAGTTAAGCTGCAAACTCTTCAGAAGAGCCTTGGCTGAAAAGAATGACATCAAACATCTTAATATTCCTTTTATATGGTAATATGTGTCCACAGAGCACACACTTAAAGTTTCTGACCTCCTCAGGGAAATAAATATGAAAGGATCTGTTAGCATGAATTATTTTGATATGTAAAGAAAAAGCACTCTCTTGGCAAGTAATTGAGCTGGTACAAAATCACATCACTGTAATCAAACTCAAGTGGTTGCAATCTAGGCTGTTACAGTGCTGCCCTTTCTGAATTAGATTAATAAATATATTTTACACGAAGTGTGAATACCCTGAATGGCGATTAATTTCAGGATGTGTTTCTTTGCTTTCCTAAAAGTTCAGGTGTGAACACCTGGCGTGATCAACTAAAACCAACCCAGTTATTGCAAAATGTAGCCAGATTTAAAGGTTATGCTCCTCCCATCCTCTCTGAGAATGGCAGAAAGATTAGCTACGGGGGACGAGACTATACTTTGGAGGAAGCTGGTGAGCTTGGCCTCTTTTCTAATGTTGAGAGCAGTTTTTATGCTCAGTATTAGATACCTGGTCCAAATGCAAATTCTGGTTCATGAGCCCCTTTTCTTTTTCTGCTTCTTTTATTTCAGAAGCTAACAAAATTCTGCATCAGCATCTTGGCCCAGAAGAAGAGCGGTTAGCCCTTCATATCCTCAGAACCCAGGGTTTGGTACCTGAACATGTGGAGACGAGGACCTTATACAGCACCTTCCAGCCCAACATTTCCCAGGTACTATGAACCAATTCACTTTCTGGTTTCTTGAATACAGAAACAGAGCATTCCTGCATTTAGATCATGTTGTCAAAAGAGCAGTATTGTTCAGGGGGAAGAGTGCCAAAAATTATATTACTTGACTGAGAAACTAAAGCAGCTTAGCCCAGAAACAAGAAAATGCAGTTACATTTTGCCATTAGGACCCCCCAAATGGCTCCTTAAACACTGACAATGGAAATTGGGGAAGACTTATTTATTACTTTGTTATGGAAACAAACTGGAAAACGTGTTTAATACTTCACCAACAGTAACAGAACACAACCTGGCTCAAGAGCTTCCTAGCTACATTCAACAAATGAGACCAAACTTGTCACTTCTCTGCAAGGTCAAGTTGCTTGATTAAACACAAAGTCCTATATTAGACATCTCTGTTTGAGAGGAACAAAAGCTAACATTTGTTTTCTAGCATTTCCGAACTCACCACTGGTGGATTTTTAAGAAAGTTTCTGCAGCAACCAAAAAACTGACCTGCAAAAATAAAGGAGCTTGCATTTGAAACTGAGTATAAAATCTTCAGTGGTTGCCTTACCTCAGAGTCTACTTGAAGGGACTGATATCTACACTGGGTAGGCCACTGACTGCAATCAGCCACATGTATAACACTGTACTTAATACCACCTCTGAGAGAACAAAAATGTGGACCTACAGAATGAGAGATATGTAGGCACCTAACTTGCACCGAATTCACTAGGAATTAAAATCCCTACCATCTTCTGAATTCTTGGCATTGCTCATTTGAAGACGCTTAAATAACGTAAGAGACTGAGTGTGCTTCTATCTGAAGTCTTTAGGAGTTCTGACATTGGTAACAAGAGTGAACTTTGTTCTGGTGGCTAAAATAAACAGTAAGGAAGTCAGTAAGCAGTTCCAGAGGATTACCTTGGCAGAGTTGTATGCACCAATCTCTCATACTTCTTCTTTGCTGCTACAGGGAAAGCTCCAGATGTGGGTTGATGTTTTCCCCAAAAGCTTAGGACCACCAGGCCCTCCCTTCAACATCACTCCCCGAAAAGCCAAGAAGTGAGTATGTTAAATATACTACACACCATCTGGCAGCCCTGACAAAGGCAATTCGATTTTCTTTCCCCAAATATTTTCTTTCTTAGGTACATCTTGCGGGTGATTGTCTGGAACACCAAGGATGTCCTTCTGGATGAAAAGAGCATCACAGGGGAAGAAATGAGTGACATTTATGTGAAGGGGTAGGAGCATCCTATCATATAACACTTACACATGAATCATGTTCAGAATGTCCTGGGAATGCCTAGACCATGGATTTCTCTCTTCCTCCCCCTCAGAAGCACCAGTGTAGGGCCACTACAAACACTAGGCACCTCTCTGTATTTTCAGATGGATGCCTGGTAATGAAGAAAACAAGCAGAAAACCGATGTTCACTACCGATCATTGGATGGTGAAGGAAACTTCAACTGGAGATTTATTTTTCCTTTTGACTATCTCCCAGCAGAGCAACTCTGTGTAGTTTCCAAAAAGGTAACGCGTTTCTAAAGATTTCAGGACTTAGAATACAGATTGGAATTAGTCTGATAATTTTGTGTCTACATATTGAAAGGGACAGGTTGGCTCAGTTCTGCATACTTTTCTCAAACTGCTATTGCTAACAGATTCAATTTAGCCTTTGAGCCAGGACCAGCACACTGGCAACAACATGAGTCTCCTCTTAACGAGGGCAAGGATAGATCCATAATACTTCCACTAGCCTCAGAACTGACAAGTACTACTGACAGACCATAGCTTTGAATTTTCATAATTTTAAAAATATTCTTGAGTTTTGGGTTTGTTTTTTTTTCTTTCATTTTAGGAACATTTTTGGAGTCTCGACAAGACAGAATTCAGAATCCCACCCAAACTGATCATTCAAATATGGGATAATGATAAGTTTTCCTTGGATGACTACCTGGGTAAGACTTCCAAGAAAAGAATTATTGTTGTCTCAAAGTAAGAGATAAAAATGAACCATTTTAAATTATTGCATAAGGTTTGTTTTTACAAGGTGAGCCACTGAGCATGCAAATACACTTTTGCTTTCCCATACAGTACAGGATATTCACTCAGGAAAAGCCTACTGGCAGGTAAACCAAGATATATTGCACTCAGATAAGCCCTTTCACAAAGTGCATGAAATGATCATGTGCACGAAAAGTTAACTTTGCTTCTTTCTTTGCATCTGAACTAAAATTACTTAAAATGAGAATATTTCAATTCTAACTAAGAGCATTGACATAAGGCTGCAATTTAGGTTAAACAATCTACTTAACATTATTCATCTCTACTTTTTACAGAGGTGTTGCTTTACAGAAGATTCTCTGCCCTATATTGAGACTGCTCCAAAGTCTTTAGCTTGTATACAAACCACGCAGGGCTCAAAATCTGAACTGATTTATAACCATCATTAAAGTTCACTAAATCATTAATTTAATGAGAAGTTACTTGAGTATAGCTATTTGGTTATCTTCTGCTTAGCCTCTATTAAAAGTAAGGGATCTTGCATTAAAAAAGGGTGAAAGAGTTTGCTAAATCAAATTTATCAACACCACCACTTTCAACACCAGCAAGAGGGGCTTAGACACACTCTGATGTGTTTTACTTGCCTGCCTCACAGCATCTTTAGACAAACAAGAATGTAACATGTATGTTGACTATTTTTGCTGTACATATTCAGAGATAGGAAAGGTGGATGATAGGAAAGGCTGAACCTCTGTATCGCAGGGTTGAGTGCATTACGCAGTACTTACTTGTTTATCCATTTCCTAGGTTTTGTGGAACTTGATTTACATAGAACAATCATTCCAGCAAAAGTTCCAGAGAAGTGCAATATAGACATGATTCCAGAATACAAGGCAGACAGTCCTCAGAAGGCTCCCAGGATGGTGTCTCTCTTCGAACAGAAATCTATGAAAGGATGGTGGCCATGTTATGTTGAAAAGGATGGCTCTCGTATTTTAGCGGTATGATTATTACTTCTTTGAGTACATAATATGTGCTCACCTTGCTTTTCAAATTACAGAGAAAGACTGTAAGAATCCTTGACTTACCTGTTAGCTTTCAGTAGATAGAGGAGGAATAAACAGAACACACCATGTACAAGTTCAGGAATATTTTTTTTTTTTAAATACGAGTTTAATACTTAAACAGAGTTAAAAACTAACTAAATAAATTTAACTTGAAGGACTTTGGCACCAGGTCAAGTCACATTTATCTTGCCAAAGCAGCCAATAAAGTTACTGTGCGAATGAATTTAACACGTTATTTCTTAGGAGAGACCCAAGACATTCTAAATGCGTTAAAGACTGAAGAAAAAAAATAAAGCATTTTTGTACACAGAAAATATAACTTGCGTACTGAGAAACCAGATTAGCTTCATGCTTAGGAGGGCAATTAGAAGACCTAAAACAATTTGACTTGTTCTATGAAAAACATAAATGCGTATTTATCACATGATAGCATAGTAAGCCTTTCAAGTGTGTCTGCTGCTTCTTTCTAATTGTTTTGCCTTAAACCTTTATTACTGGAATTTAGTAAGTGAGGAAAAATATTCAGAAACATTTATCAGCCATATCAATGTAAAAAAATGCAATGCTTAGTCATTTGGAAAAGATGCAGTCCTTGGGTTGCTCTTGAAAGAAGAGAATTGATTTCGTTTTGCTCTTGAAAGACGACAAGAACTGGAAGAAAACCCAATGTATAGCTTCAAAATGAACTACAGATTAATTAGCAGAACCATTTCATGTCCTGTGACTTACTTGTTTTGTCTATTCATCATTCTCTGAAACTGTTGTGGCATTGTCATAGTGCAGAAACAAATATATTTTGAGAAGGAATTGGAAAGCACACAGATGCACACAATGAGCTGATCCCATACTCTGCTGTATAAGAACCAAACAAGTACTGCTGGTGATAATTCAATAAGATGCTTGTCTTGTGGCACGTATTTTCTGAAGGGTAAAGTTGAAATGACATTGGAAGTCGTCAATGAAAAAGAAGCTGAGGAAAGGCCAGCTGGTAAAGGAAGAGATGAGCCCAACATGAACCCCAAACTTGATCTACCAAAGTAAGATATTTTTCTCTCGCTAGCTTGAGAAATACATAGTATCTAGCTACTGTGAAGTTCTTGACAAAATCTGAATGCACTAAAGGATCTATTAGACATCAATTATCCTTTGCAAGCCTTTATAAAAGCTAGTCTTGTTTCATCCTGCGAGCGTTAAGATAAAACGCAAGGCAGTCTGCATTATTAATAGCACATTATTAATAGCTATCTTACATTACAAAGCTATCTATGTGTTCTTCAACACCCAGTCCAGAGTGTTCTACTGCATTCTACTTTCATCCTTAAGTACTTCCTGGTTTTAGAGTATGACTAATTTTTTTTCTTTCTTTCAAAATGCAGCCGACCAGATACTTCCTTCCTTTGGTTTACAAATCCCTGCAAGACCATGAAATTTATTGTGTGGCGCAGGTTTAAATGGCTCTTTCTAGGCCTTATCATCCTGCTGATTTTAGGCTTGTTTGTAGCAGTACTTCTCTATTCATTGCCGGTAAGAGTTTTCAAACATTACTGCTCCTCAGTTGTGATGTGAAGCTAGCTTACATAGGAGCCATCAACAGGATAGCTCCTTACACAACAGATTCTATCAACTCCGTTTTAGCAGGGAGAGGAGGGTTATATTGTTACATCTTCTCAGCAGTTAAATTTTATGTTTACCCTATTAACTAAAGATGGAGTAAATGAGTGCTTCAGAAGTGTTAATAGCCTAGACAATTAAAAATGGTTCATAGATGGTCTAGAGTCTGGATTGCAGTCTAACTTAATCTGAAATATATTACTCATTTTTACTGTATTTTAAGTGCAATTACCACACCCAGAATCTGACTCATTTTAGTGTCTTAAATGTTTTTTACAAAATTACACTGAAGTATTTTATGTACATCTTTTTATATCTATTGTTTCTTCTCTCCTCCCCCAACAGAACTATTTGTCAATGAAGATCGTGAAACCAATTTAAAGAAAAGGTTCTTCACATCTTTTTAAACAGTGATGAGTTTTCACCTTAGACTGTGGACCAAATTCAGCAAGACTCTCCACCCTTTTTATCTGCTATTTGGAACTATAAAACAGATAATTTAAGCAGGATTCAAGAGGTCATGGCAGGTGTTTTTAAACAGCAATGGATAAGCCCCTTCTACGTTTTTTTTTCCCCTTCTTTTTTTTTTCTTTTTACTTCAGTAGTATCTACACCTGGTAAAGTTCTGACTTTTTGCTTTTAAACTGGATTTTCATAAAAATTACTCAGGAGGCTGCCTGCTATTGCTATCTGTATTTTTAAAATGGATATTTCTTTTTGGAGAATTTCTTTCTACGGGGCACAGTTTGAAACTCTGTATCTTAACT
The DNA here is from genome assembly GCF_027791375.1 of Indicator indicator. NCBI lineage: Eukaryota > Metazoa > Chordata > Aves > Piciformes > Indicatoridae > Indicator > Indicator indicator. The sequence continues at coordinate 14,617,055 of NC_072016.1, read as the reverse complement.
GAATGAAAAACAAGCACTACTTCTAATTATGTATACCAAAGAAACCTCACAGTGCAATCAAAGAAGGGTCAGACATTGTTTCTAGAAATGTTTTCAACATCATGCTGCTTAAAATTCTTCAGTTACTGCACTGTAGACTTGACAAGGATATAGATGCATCTTGACAACTGCATGCACATAAAAAAAATGTAAATTTTACTAAGTAAACTGCAACTGTTTAAATAAACTTATCCACAAGTGAAATGCAAGTTTCCAGTGTTCTTTATCTATTGTAATACTACAGTGCATTAGGTGTTGTATGGTGTCCATCAGAAGATGGAATGGCACAAATCTGGAGGTTTTATTTTATTGTTACCTTTTCAGTGAAGAATGTGGAAATGCTTCTGAACAAAGTTCTAAGGAATGTAATAATTAATTAGGAAATTAATAACTTTAATATGTTGAATACTTTCACTATGCTTGTATTTCGAGATGATCTTGAATCAAAACAAACCCCAGCCTCAGCACTTGTTTGAAATCTTACCTGCACATGAGAACTATGTCATTTAGCCTCAGTCTCCTTTCCCTGGGCATATTAAAAAATATAATCTGCACTAAAATTCAGACTATAGTCTGGGATTCCACTTCACTTCATGGAAAGCCAAAGCAGAAAAAATCTCCCTGAGCATTCTCTGGGGCTTGAAATGTAGGAAATCTGCAGTAGAACCTGAAATCAGTATTTAGTATGATCGTCACACTCTTGACTGGATAAGACTTCATCTATCTCTAAAATATTGACAAAAACAACTGCAATGAATTCGTCCTGAAAAAAATCTCTGTATTTAGTAGCACAGTTAACACTTTCTTAAAACAGCACTGTAAACTAAACTTGCAGTTGTCAGGCAAAATAAGTAAATTAGAGTGACTTAATTCTGTTGAACAAGCCAGAGTAAAGGTATTACAAGAAATAATTTCCAGAATGTGCAGTCCCATTAGCTAGAGTGGAGCAAGCAGCAGTCATCCTGTCAAAAATAGAACAACGCCCTTATTTTTCTGTTGTTATGAAACTCTCAAGCATCTTGACTCCAGCTCAGAGCTGGAGGTAATCACCATCCAGATGGATTGTCCCATCACTAATGATGGAATTGCACTCCAGCAGTAACTGGCAATTTGCATCAGCTAATGTTTGATCATCCATTATTAAAATCTGTCTCAATCAACGCCAGAAATCTGACGCTGAAAATCACAGCGGCCTTATTTTCATTGTAAGACAAGTAAGTGTATTTCTTGTAAAGGTTATAATTAGGAAGCATTTAACTTGAAAGGGCATTCCCCAGAAAACAGTTATGAAAGGGAGTAGAGATCTGAGCAATCCTGTTTACCTGGCATTTGAAGAGTGGCAGGTACTGCCCTCCTCAGTTGAGTTCACCCTCTTGCAGCTGCCTTCTTGTCCAAGCATGCATAGGCTTGATAGTTTCACTACACTTAGGCAATGCTATGAAGAACACAAATGGAAAGTCTGAGAAGTCATTCTGTCTTCCAGCCTGCACTAGTAACAAAAGAAAACACGTTTACTGGAAAGAAAATGTTTACATACAATGCTAGTCAAATCTCTAATCCCTGTGTAGCTGCCTTTTTGCTGCTCTTGTTCTGCACTGACTACTGGGATGTTGACTTGGGCCAGGACAGCTCTGTACTGCTCCATTTGCTAGCAACTCAGGCAAATGCCCTTTTGAGGCCACAGAAAAAAGGGCAGAATGTAGATGTGCCCATTACCACTCTTCCTTGTGACAGGAAATGATGAACTCCAGGAACAACTCCTCCTATGAGTTTTTGTCTAACTTAATGAGCTGACAAGTGTTTTGGCCTGTGCACTGATGGGGCCAAGTCAGCCTCCCTCCTGTCACTGAATGCCCAGTACACAGACTCTCCACAGGAAAAAATATTTGGGTCTAAAATGACTTCTCTGTTCTAGGAGAAGCCAATGGTTGATGAAGCTACCCTCTCTGCACCTGCCTGTGGTTCAAATAGGAGATGTGAGCTGGCTGAAACAAATAAGGAAAGGCTAGAACTGAACAGAATGAGCTTTTTAACAAAAAAAAGGCACAATATGATGGGACAATATTAACAGCAGTACATCACTTGCCACCATGTCATAGTCCTTCTGTCTCTGACATCATGCACCTTCAAACAGCAGCTGCACTCTGATATGCTCAGGTACCCAAGCTGACTTCCTGTCAGTCACTTGCTGCAGTCACCCCAAACTCTTGACTACTGGAATGGGCTATATGGAGTTTAAGAGCTACTGTCATGTGCTTTACAACTAGTCAGACTGTACAAGAAAGAATCATCATACAGCTCAAAAAGGAAAATTTACATCTAACCTGGCTCAGTTGAAAACACAGTAAACTCACCGCCTCGCATTTCTTTGAGCAACCACAAGAGGACATCCCAAGTCTCATGTGTTCACAAAGTCCTTTCAGCACTTCTGTTTATTTCTATCCTAGATACAGGCCACATATGGGGATGAACCACAAGATAATTAATAGTCAAGAGAAAGCACAGTCCCATCAAAGTCCATTGCTTCTAAGTGTATGAGGAAAGCAAAGCTGCAAGCACCGTTGGGACTTGTCTATTACATACAAACAGTGACTCCAAGTCTGATCTCCACTGACTTTAATGCTGTTATATAATGTGAGTTTCCACTCTGTGACACTAGCTGCCTAAGTAGCTATTTAGTAACTTGAAAGCAGTACCAAAGAGTGAAATGGTATCATTCAGTACTGAACCTTGGGTCAATGCTGGCTCAGCTAGAAAATAACACTCATCTTTTCACACAGTCCTTGCCATTGCTCAGAGCTCTGTGTGTCATGTATATGAACAAGGACCTGAATTAGACAGTTCTCTAAAGAAAGAAAATTAGAAAGTTACTTTAAAAGTAATACACATAAATGGGAATATACGTTATGTCTGTCAAGTCTGACCATGCTCCAACCACAAAGCTGCCCTTTGAAGAAATGTCTCCTTTGTGCCGTTTGCTGTGGCCAAGAGTAATCTGTTGACAAGTACAAGATGTGGAACACAGTACAGAAAAAAAAAAACATATCTTCCTGAAGCCACCAATAAACTCTGAGTGCACTCTAATTGCTTATGAAAGACTCCAAGCCAGTTCCTTTCCCCAGACCTACAAGACTTCAGGACTAGCAGCAAAAATCATCAGCGTATTCAGAGCACAGCAGGAGGTACACAGACACCCTGAATGGAACGGTAAGACCACCAGCTACCTCAAACAGATCCGCAAGAGCCAGCATAGAAGAGGCACCCACTGAATTCTTTTAGAGGAGCTAGCTACCTAGAGATGGTGACAGTGAGTGACACAAGCCTAAGTGTATGCCTTACACCTCAGAGCTCAGGGCTGCAGCTGGGTGTCAGCATCCCCATGGCATCTGCAAGCCAAACAACCTTCCTGACATTCCCTTCTGCCATAGTGCTGGAAAGTCTTCCCACCAAACACTGCATCAGTAATGTCATGCTCAGGCAGGCCAGCAGATTTTGGTTTAAACTTTTCAGGCAGGGAAGTGAACTGAACCTGCACTCCCAGTAACAACAGAAGATCTGATCACCGCCAGCTCCTAACACAAAGCGCAGGCATTCGCTATTGCAGCTGCTTGTACTCTCAGACTGCCTATCACCTCCAGCCCAGGCCTTTGGAGGTACTGAAAACTTCAGGTCACAATGAAGGTTAGGAGTCAAGCAGCTCAGCTGTAAGAAGACACACATGCTTCCAGAAAGGAAGATACATCTAAGAGTGACTAGAGAGTTTAGATAAACCTTATGAACAACTGCAACTTATTAGGCAGTAACAGAACAGTTAAAGATTTGTATCTAAGCATCTGAACTATCAGTACCTCTTTACACAGCTGTCCTCTATTTGGTCTACCTTTGAGAGAAGCTCAGTATGAAACAGCAATTAAGAAAATGAATACAGTTAGAACCATTATCAAACACTGAGCAATTAATAAAGCAGAGTGTTACAGTGTTGTACAAATCATAATACTCATGTTCAAACTTTGATTTTGCTACAGGTCTCAAAAAATACACACTAGAAATTAATAGAGATTCAGGTGTAGACAAGGAAAAGTAACAAAAAGCAAGCATGCAGAATAAGGCCTCCTGTACAAGAGGAGCTTAAGAGGTCAGCACTAGCCTGTGAAGAGACAGAGGAACAAGAAAATAACAGATACCTAAAGTAATCTACACAGAAGTAGAGAACGTAAAAATTGGATGCCTCTCTTGAGGAAATACATTAAAACCATGCATGTGCACACATGAAGGTTCCTTCTTCCCCTCAAAACCTAAAACCTTCACCCTTAAAGTCAAAAATTGACAAAAGGGTTAAAGGAGACATTTTAGTGCAGAGTTTAGGTAACTCTTGGAACACACTGGCAGAGCATATAATTTGGTTTAATGAGAACAAAACTGCAATACCTCCCTCCATCTACATATTAGGACAACATTACAAAATACACTAGCTCTTACAATTCACAGCATCCCACACTTGCTGGCAGGAATCCCCAGAACACTCACAGATAGCACTGTGCAACTGGGAGCAAGATTTTACACTCATAGCTGTGAGAGATGTCCTTCCTGGAAGAATTCCCAAGTTTTCCATCCTTGAGTGCTTAATCCTTACAACTCAGGTTATTAGATAAAATACCATGAAGAAGTGATCTCTAAAGATCATGGACCAGCTTTAGAGTCACCATTCCAATGGAACCATGGCTTCACAATGTATTGGCAGCATTACTAACTTTAGATATTTATTCCTATTCAGTATCATGCCCTTGACTAAGAGAACAAAAGGAAACACCACCAACCTCTTCCTACCTCCTTTCTAACATTTTTTTTTAGTATGGGAATATCCTCTTACTTGCTTCAAACCATAATACTACAGTGTGTTGAAAGGAATCATGGCCTTTGAGAAGGACATCTTAAGATGTACAAAACAAAATATTCTCAAACATATGAATAATACTCACATTGAAACATCATACTTGATTGTCTTACAGGTCTCAATAAAGGAATAAAGATTCAAATGTGGGCAATGTTTTGTCAGCAAACAAAATGTTCTCAAGCAAGTTCCTTTGCCCCAAGATTCTTTCAGGACTGTAGGCAGACTCAGGAAGACAAGAATATATCGACTGTACAGGAATAACCTTCAGAAGAAGGCCATAAGAGGACCAATATAATAGGGAAGACAAACCCAAATCAAGTAAAAGTAACAAAAAAGTGCTCAGCCACCAGTATGTGTGGTGTACATACTGTACCAAAAGTGAGGATGGACATTGCAAACATTACAAGTTATCAGCTGAATTAAAGAATCCTTTAAGTAGCCTAACATTTTATATGTAAGACAGATGCTAAACCAATGAAAGTTTCAGTTAGTAGCATCCTCACTATCTTGGAGAAAAGCTTCTGCAGCAAAATTCCAGATTTCTTAACACTGCTTTCCCTGATTTAAAGAGGGGAAACTTTGCTGAAGTATTTTGTACAGGAATCTGCTCTGCTTTTACTCCTGGACACACGAATCCTTTGTTTTGATTCACATAGTTAACAAATGCTTTGTTCAGACAGCTATCTGGCTGAGAACTGATAGCACCGTTAATTAGCACCTTCACTTCAGACATGCCCTTACTTCTGGGGTGCAGGGATCACACGCTGGCCTGCAAGGGCTACTCAAGACCGAGGCTCCTCTGGGACTCCAGCCTTTTGCTCCTGCTCTGGACCTCTGACACTCCCTAGCCTGGCAGAGATCGATTTCATGGGATTTTTTTTTTTTTTGAAAGCTAAAGAGTTCCTGTGTTGGAGTAGGAGGCAACCAATTAAACTTTTAAAACTAATCCTGTCCGCATCAGGTCAGCCTGGCCCAAAATATACACATTTTACCACACGATCCATCTGCCCTCCATCTGCCTGCACCGTATATACACTATAGATGTGTAACTGCTACTGTTAGAATGTTATGACTTTTTTTTTTTTTAAAGATTGAGACAAGTATTTATGCAAGGAAGGAATGAACGGGAACACCTAGTGAGATCCTCACCAAGTGCGGCCAGACAGGGGGAACCAATTGTTCGGTTTGGATCTGTTTCACGCTTTAAAAAAAATCCTGAAACAAACCCGAATGCTGCCGCTGTACTGTGAGTTTAAACACACAACAAACAGGTAGAAGCAATTCGTTCTAAGAAAGGACTTACTCTTACTTCGGCTGCACAAGTATATGTGGCGTGTTTTTAATTAGAAATGTCTCCACTCGTCTTGCTCTGATCCATGCTGTGCCGACTTAAACCCTGCCAATGAATTTGAATAGTCAAACAAACCTCTGTCCCTCCCCAAACATCCACCATTCACATTAAATAAAACACATAACAATGGAGGGAAAATAGAGCTGAAAAGAGCTTATTTTCAAATGTAAAGGTCTAACCTGAGGATAGCTATTTTTATGCAAATCTGAATTCTTCTTGCTCATATACATAGACCAAGAATCATCTGTTCACTTAACACTTTAATCTTCTCTTATTCGATTATCAGGGAGGAGCAAATTAAAGGGAATGGAATGGAAATCCTCCAAAGAAATGAAAGAGAACCATACCCTTCCTGTTCTTAAACTAGCAAAAGATCCTGAAAACGTACTTGTGCATGCAGGGCAATAAGGAGGGAAGAAAATGAGTTGGGACCATAAATCCATCTTGCACAGCAGAAGCCAGGTCAGCCTGCCAAATCATGGGAGTTCTACTGTTAGCATCAGAGTTCTAACCACTGATCTGGTCTTTGTCCCTTTTGGAGCACATGGGAAAAAGTCTTCAAATCAGCCAACCTCCAAATCAGTCTTGTCTTTACAAAGCTCACACAGAACAGATGCTGATACACCTCTAGAACATCTTCCCACAGCAATCATTCAGAATGTGGCCACTTGCTTTATAAAACTTCAACTACATTATACATATCCACTGCTGCATGTCACATGGTTTAAAAGTCTGGAAACTGAAAATACCAAACATTACCACCTTTCTCCCACCCCCCCACCCCCCCGTCCATCTCTCCCCCAATCTGAATGTAATTAAATGTAAAACAAAAAAAAAAGAAAAAAAAAGCTGTGAAAATTTGGTGTGAAACCAATTAGAAAAGGCTAAGGAAAAAAAAAAAATCCATTTCCCATCTGAAAATAGCATGCTTGTTGATGTTACCATGAATAGCAATTTCAATGAAAAGCTGCAGAAAGCTAGCAGTAGCTACGTCTAAACTGGGCAGAGGAACCTACAATCCCATTGCAGGCCTGCCTGGAACTGTTAAAAGCTCTCAGGAACACAGGCCAGGCTGTAATTGACCTTTATCCTTGTATCTGCAGGAGATGAACAGATCCACAACATCTCTGCTGAAATTTCAAGCTCAATCATCTTATGTTTTTTAGTTAGGCATAACAAAGTAATTATATTTTTCTCTGCTTATCTGAATCAGAAATGGTCTCTCTATTGGTAGCTCCCCCAAACAAGTAAGCTACTCCAAGCCTTGCAAAAGGTAGAAACTTTTTTCATGTTTTCAATAAAAATCCTAGACTTTGATTTATTTATTCATTGTCTATGGGTATGTCCCAGATTAAGGCAGGACGACAGATTTTCAGTGGTATTTATATAAAAGATCTGACCTACACCAGCACTCACAAGGATTAAACAAGTTACTGTAATTTCAACCAGAAAAAAAAAAATCACCTAGACTTTACGAGAATGAGATGAAACACTAGAGAGAATATCATGAACTGGACTACTCTAGCATGTCCTGTACTAGGCCAGTTGTAAGACAGCAGTGAAAAACTATGTGGAAATAGCTGGCAAATGCAACACCAGAGTGAACTGTGATGTGAAATTCAAGTGCTAACATGAAGACACCAGCTCCAGACATCTTGGTGAGCTGTAGTCTTATCAGGCTATCATTTTTCATATGAGGTATTTGTAATTGTATTTTGTCTTTGTCTGCACTAAGTAAGCAAGACAATGAGTAACAGGGAAGGAATTAAAAGGAGACATGAATTAGCAGTATATTGAATTATGCTATATGAGCCACCGCCTTGGAATAATGTGGCTTTACAGCCACATCATGCTTTGCAATGCCAGTAAGAAGATACATTAAGAAAAACAACAATGATTTATGTTCCTGGAGGGAAAAAAAAAGAAAAAAGAAAAACAAACCAAAACACCACCACCCCAACATAACCCCCCCCAAACACTGGAAAGCAGTGCTCTGGTGAAAGCAACATTATTCAGTGATTATGACTGTTTCTGTGGATGGCTATCATCAAATCACAGAATAGTTTAGACTGGAAGAGACCTTCAAAGGTCATCTAGTTCAACCCTTCTTCATCAACAACTGGATCAGGTTTTTCAGAGCCTGATCCAAACTGATCTTGAATTTTTCTAGGGATGGGGTTTCTACCCTTTCTGGGCAATCTGTCGCAGTGTTTGCCACTTTTATTGTAAAAAAAATAAATGTCTTCCTTTCTATCTAAACTAATCTAAATCTACCCTCTTTTAGTTTAAAACCATTACCCCTCATCCCGTTACAACAGTTCTTGCTAAAACATTTGTCCCCATCTTTCCTATATGCTCACTTTAAGTATGGAAAAGTCACAGTAAGATCTCCCCAGAGCTTTCCTTTCCCTAGGCTGACCAACCCCAGTTCTCCCAGCCTTGCCTAGTAGAAAAGGCATTCCAACCCTCTGATCATTTTTGTGACCCTTCTCTAGGCCTGCTTCAACAGGTAGATCACAGGACTATTTTTCAAAAAATCTTCTTTTCAAGAAACTACATTTCTCATCCAGGACTGTTAAACAACTTAAGATCACAGCACCCCCAAGTCTCTCACAAGTGTAATGCTTTGACAGTTACACAAAGAAGGACCCTTCTCCTCTTTACATACAATGGATTTCTCATTGCAGAGTAGATCTGCCTGCACAGGCATCAGTCTATCTTCTTAGCTACCACTTTTATTGTGGTGTATGGCATGTAAAGAAAGCATTGTCTCAGCCCAACAGATCATTCAGATTGTGTGACTCATTAACTCAGACCTCCCCTCAGTAAAACCTGGCTGCAGCCTCACTCTTGAGCATGTCACATAGAGCCCATAATGCTTCACTAAGTTTGGAAGATCCCGAGAGATCCTCATGAACAGTTGCCTATGGCAAGGAAAGCCTCATCTGCAAATTTTGTTCTTTCAACACAAACATTAGCTTTGATTTCTATTACATGTGTAATATCCTTCCTGCACTCTCTGGAGTTCATAAACCTAGCAGTAATTCCATTTTTGCCATGCAGGAAAGGGAAAGAAAGCATCAGTATTAGACTGTGCTAAGTGCTCTGCTAATGGATAACTGCAGGCTTGATTTAGTTGTCAGTAGAAATGGGCAAGACTGTCCTAGACAGCATCAATGAATACTTTGATACGTGCATTTTAAAACAGTATATCTGGCTATAAAAGCACTATCAAATGCAATATATTATGCTTTAAAATTCCATTACATGCATTTCAAGGGAAAGAAATTTCACTGCAGCAAATACACTACGGGAATGTTTCTGAGGCAGAAATATCTCATACCCAGTGCTTCAGAAACTCAAAGAAATAATTAGCCCTTCTGCTCTCCAGAGCCTGTAGTTAATGTGATGTTACTAATGCATTTATAAACATCAGGCTCCAAAGCCAACACTGAGATACTCCATCATAATTTACATCTCTCATTAACTTCACCACCCTGACCAACATGCTGTCACTGGCAGAGGGTTTGACAGTTTACATTACCTGCAGACAAGAGTTCATGTCAATTCAATTAAGAAAGATTAATTCCAGAACTGACAATGCATAAATATTTTTAAATTACACCTGGCTTTGTTGGCAGTGCTTACTCCAAGGCTGACTTTAGAAGGGAAAACATGCCTTTAGCCTCCTGGGCAGAAAGGGAAACTAGAAGGAAGGTGAAAAAAAGAATTCATAATGAATTCAGTATTCCATCATACTGTTCAAGTCTATCAGGTTTAATCCCACCTGCCCTCCCCTCCCAGTAATTAAAACAGCTTCTCTCTCACCGTTTGCTACAGAATAAAAGGAAACAGGAAAGATTTGATCCAGACAGCCACTGCCAGAAAATTGTCAGTGACATCTTTATGATGATCATTTGCTGACTGGTTTAGGTCTAATTTGTGTATGTTATTGCTTTGCTAGGCATTCAGATACCATAGTGATAGACACCATATGAGAATGTAGATAGATAACACTTGACATTTATCTTCATGAACAAAGAGCTGGGTAACTCCCCACTGATTGCACTTCTGATGAGTGAAGATAAATGTCACATCAGACTAAGCCATCTCATATTCTGCTGCAACACTCTTACTCTTGGCTCTGGTGTGTAAAAACACCTAGCTTCAGCGCACACAAACAGGCTTAACTAGGTAAGCATCAAGCACAAGGTGATAAAATTATTTGCTCACTATCATCAAACAGGTCAGGAGCCAGGTGATCCAGATTTATTAAATTCTAGTTCAAAGTTCAATCTACTAGAAAAAACCTCCTCTGAGACTTCAGTGTAATGTTTACACAGCAATTGCCTGAAAAGAGCATTTTAAAAAGCCAAACCTCTCTACCACAATAGCCAAATCACAGAATCATAAATTGGTAGGGGTTCGAATGGACCTCTGAAGGTCATCAAGTCCAATCCCCCTGCCAAAGCAGGACCACCTATGGCACATCACAAAGGAACGCATCCAGGTGGGTCTTGAAAGTCTCTAGAGAAGGAGACTCCACAGCCTCTCTGGGCAGCCTGTTCCAGTGCTCCATCACCCCTGAAGTAAATAAAACTTTCCTCATGTTGAGGTGGAACTTCCTGTGTTCCAGTTTGTATTCACTGCTCCTTGTCCTACCACAGGACACCACTGAACACAGACTAGCACCTGCTTTACACCCACCCTTCAATTATTTATAGACATGAATAAGATCTCCTCTCAGTTCTCTTTTCCAGACTAAACAGCTCCAGGTCTCTCAGCCTTGATATTATAGTCCCTTAATCATATTCCTAGCCCTTTGTTGGCAACTGTCTAGTATAGCCCTGGAGCCAAGAACAGGACATTACTCCAGATGTGGGTAGAGAATGACATCAAGACTGATGCTTAGCCCACTCAACATGGAATTTCAGCCCTCAAGGACTGTTATTCATTTTATCAAATGAGTATCTTGTGTAAAGGTGCTGCTGTCCTTGTTTTGTTGTGTTTTTTTTCCTAAAGATTTTGCTTTATTTTTACATTCTGTATTGTATTTGCAAGAGTGTTAATTATTTGCCATTAATGTTATTGTAAAGTATGCAAACAACACATTTTCAGCATCCAGCATCAGCTTGTGGGAGAACTTTCAGTCCTGTTTGGAATTAAACTTTTTTCCAAAGGCTGATGATTTTTAGGAAGTGCCAGGAGAAACAAAACATTTCAGAGGCTAAACTTTTTTCAAGCCGTTGCATGAAAAAGTACAAAGAGAAGTGTCAAAACTCAAACAAACAAAAAAACCCCAACAACAAAACCTCCAACAAAATCAAAAAAAAACCCACACCAAAATAATCAGTCTCAAATGCCACAAAGGCAGCACCTAAGTCTTTTCACATATTCAGCTTCACACCACCCAAAAACAACTTAATTTCTCCTCCATGTCATTGTGTTAAGTGGTCCGTGTGTGATTACAATACTGTGCCTCTGTATAAACCAGAGGGATGATGCAAAACAAACCACATACATGCACATTACAGTTCTCATTTATCCAGACAAGCTTTATAACAACAAACTACATGTGAGCTGGCCACCACACATCAAAACTAGTTTCACCAGACTCTCTCATCCTGTCTGACAAAGGCACCCACTTGTGGGTTTCCTGCCTGTGGTAAACATAGACCTGGGCCTTTTGAGCACTGAAATTCATTGATCTAACAGTCATTTTTAGACAGCTGAATGGCTTAGTTATGCTGTCTTTCCCTGGAATATTGCCTTAGATGGAGGAGAGCCAGCATCATCATTCAATGTCTCGGGAAGGTAAGAGGAGCTTGCACTATGATTCCTATCAAGGTTCAACAAGACAAAATTTGCATCTTTAGGTAGCTGAAAACCTGCTGTTGTGAGTTTTTGGGTCAGGAGTCTTGACTCATACCAAATTTGTTCTACAGCTGGTAAAGTAGAATAGCTGATAAATCTCTTTGATTTCTTAAGAATTTTTAAGGACACATTTGAGTTCCAAACCTTTTTGCACACAACTTCTACTCAGACTGCTCTCTCCATTGCATAGCCTGTTTTTTTCCATACACAAAATAAGTCATCAAAATAAAAATTAAAAGAAAATATAAGCATGAGTACAGTAGCAGAAAATCATGTCAAAGCCTTTGGATTTAAGCCAGTTCACAGATCTTTAATTTAAAGCTGAAATACAACTCTCCCAGACTAGCTCTTTGGTTCATTTAGCAGTTGTCCTGAAACTATTAACATTCACTTTATTAACAGTTTGATGATTTTTACTAACCAGGGACAAGACTATGAAATAAACCATGAGTAGCAACTGAAGAGCACTAGAGTGGCTGTTAGCTTTGGATCCAGCTACCAGTATTTCTTGATGTACTGCAATATATTTATTTAATTATTAGATCAGCTATAGAGACAAAAGGAATCTAAAACAGGAACAACAGAATGACTTATTTTATGTTCTCCTCCTCTGCAATCTGCCTGTAAGGTGTCTGAACTGCAAAAACTAGTGTCTGCATTCTCTGTATCCACAGAGGAGATAGAAGTTCATTGCACATTCCTTCTTAGGAACAACAGCATACTGATATTGGGAGTGACTGGCTGTGATTGTGTTTGGGTACATACACATGCAGGTCACACTGTGACTGTTCTTGCAAGTGAAAGATGTTCCAGGCTGCAATATTCTGGGGCTAGCAAGCAGAGAGTAGACCAGGAGGAGGAAGGACAGTGCAGTTTCCATTCTTTCCTTTAGGCATATCTTTCATGACCAGAAAGGAGATACCCAGTAGCTTTGGCATAGCAAGATCCTAGCAGACAAACCAGCATTTTTAACAGAAGCCTACGTACTGGAGAGACTCCCCCAAAGGCCTGAGACAACCAGTTTGAAAAAGAATACAAACTAATTATGTTTTACAGCTGAAAGAAATGTTTACACACAAGAGTGAAAACAGAAGACAGCTAAAAGGAAATGGAAAAACTCATAAAAGCTGCATGATAGATTAAGAAAGGGTTACACAAGAGACAACAAGGCACCTGTGTGCAATTAAAGAAAATACCCAGTAGCTATAGAAAGCAGCAAGAAAACTGAGTAGCTCCATAAAGCAGCAGAATAAGCAAAACAAAATAATAAAAGAGGACAAGCAGAAATAAATAAAACTCTTCTTCCTCCCTTTGTATCCCATTTGTTTAACCTGTAAGGTACAGTACTACTGTCTTATGTCTTTCTAACACCTACAGTACAAAATTTCAGGCATAAATAAATACTTCAAGAGGATTGCAGTGCAGCATGTGGCAAAGGGTGCACAACAAAGAAGGCACTGAAAGGCTAATAAATACATTTAAGGTATCTTATAGTTTGGGTTTGGTCATGAAGGAGGGGGTTTGTTCTGACGCTCTTTGAAGAAGAATATAACCTACATTACTATGTGAGCAGCCTCTGCATCAAGCATCAGAAGACCTCCCTCTCAGATATTTAGACCACTGTTTTCCTCACTCCATCCAGTATGAACTCAGGAAAAGCTAAGGTCCCTAAAAGAGAAGCCATGGTCAAACAGCATACTTCACTGCTAGCTTTGAAAGCAGCTATTTAAATTCTGTAGAGGCTTTATCCTAATATTAGGTTCTGGTATAGTTTTTCTTTTTAACTATCAACAAATAGCTGTGGATAACATTGCATTTACTATGTTTAGAAGTCAGAATACTAAGAAGTCCCCTAATTAATACTGTCCCTCACATTTTAAAGCTGTTTCTTGTATGTTAGCCATATTTAGATAGCATCTTCCAGACAACTAATCTGTCATTTTTTCCAAAAGGCCATTCTAGGCTATGTTATGGTAACCAGGTTTTGTTGGTTTTTAACAATAAGGAAGAAAAAAAAACAAGACTACTTTGCTCCTTGTACTTTTCACTTTTGCAGAACTTGTTTTTTAAACTGTGGACATTTTGTGTGTTTCTAAAATATGCTGGAGCAAGAGTGGTGTGTCAATAGCTGCATTAAAGTATCACACTGATTAAATAATGCCTAAAGACCTGGCCTAAAATTAAATAGGCAAGAAATTAAGTTACCTCTGGTGCTTCATCTTTAACTCAAGCTACTGAAAAAAAAAAAAAAGGTTAAAATGACCAAAGTTTCTTTTTCTCTGTGAAATTCATCTGGGAGACTGAGGAGCAAGACACAATGTGGTAGACTGTTTGCAAGCTGTCACCTAATAGCTTACTGTCAACCTGGACAGACAAAAGAACACACAGGACAATCCAGGGAGCTGTAAGCAATGGAAATGGTGGTAAAGCAGGTGGCACTACTCCCACCAAGCCTTCTTTTTCTAGCATTCTGGCTTTAAAGCATTCTGAACTCTACACTCAGCTGCCACAGGTACAACAATAGTCCTGACCACTTAGATCATTAAGTATTTTTCCAGGTGTTTATAAGGGGTAAATATATAGATTCCACTGAGCGATGTTATTCATTCTTCTACTCTCCTTATCAAAAAAGTCTGGTAATTACCAAGTCATACTAGTACCAAGAGAGATGCTTATTAAAAGCATCTAAAGCAATTTTGGTCCCTGTTGTAACAGTATGATTGCTTACACATTTCTAGTTGAGCAGTTACTCAAAAAGCTCTTCCTAATGGAAAGCTGATACACCTTGCTGACTCATTTCATAGTCAAGTGACAAGAGGATGTAATAAACCACAAGATATTGCCTTGAACTGTAAAAGCTTTGTTAAGTGGAAGTGCTGCCCTAACAATTAATGGACCATGAAGAAAGATGCAAAAGGTTATGGCTGAGCCCAGCTTTTTTCTCAGCTGGAAGACAGAGATCATCAAGTCTTTATCTGCCTTTGCCTAAGAAACAGAGTTAAAAATAATCTAGTTTAGTGGGATTTTGACATCTTCTGTGTGTTACTCTAGGTAAGGCTTCATGATCCTCTGGCAAGCAGTTATGATCAATCTAATGGAGTTGCAGGATGATGGGATCAAACCAAATAATGGAATTAGTAAAACTGTGATGTGAATGTTAGGTAGTCTCCTGGTTTCTTTATATGAAGGGCAAGGACTAGGACCTGGACAAAGATGACATAGACTTCTGCTAAGTAAGGAAGGAGGCACTGCATGCAATGCACACATTATAACCAAAAAAAACTCAAACCAAACCAACCCAACAAAAAAAGAAACCAACCAAAACCCAAAACAAAACCAAAAGAAAGCCCCACCAAATTTAACAAAACATTTTTGAGAAATCTGAAGTTTTAGCTTTTCAATTACCTTCTCTCAAAAATTACACTTTAGCAGAAGTGCTTTTTGCTTTCCTAACACTCAAAGATTATGTATTTTAAACAAACCTCATCTGTGGTTAAAAACACCAGACCCTGCCCCCCCCCAAAAAAAAAGCAAACCAAAAACCAACAACCCTATGGATAAAGGAAATCAACAAATGCTAAATGCTATGCAGGTTAATAATGAAAGACAAACACCACAAGTGCTTCAGTGAATGAATAAGGCACAAGGAAAATTATCTATCAATGGTAGCTAGTATCAGCTTATCTCAAAACAATATTACACATCTCCAGCTATCAGATCTCTAAGCACAGGAAAATAACATTTTTCTTTCCTTTCCTTTTAATTTTTTTTTTCCCAACAATGTCTTAAGACACTTCCATAAAACATTTAAACAGCCCAGAGATACATTCTAATTATCAAGTTTTTAACATCTCTACAAGAAAGTTAGGACAGAATAAAAAATATTGTCTGAACTCAATTATGAGGAAGGATTAGTTTACTGAACAAGAATCATTAAAATTGCTACTACTTGATATATATTCTATTTCACTGTGACTCAAAGTGTTTTGCCCCTCGTTTGTGTAATTAAATGTATCATGGCAAACACATACACATTCATAAAGAATCTCCTTTTTGTACTTGATCATGAAATCCTAGGGACTCTCTTAAGTACTCCAGATCTTATCTCTAAGGCTCATTATATGGGTCATGAATAATATCAGAAAGGATTGTTGTGTCTCGAAATTGGGCAACAACAAACAAGGGAGGTACAGAAGAGGGATAACAAACACAGTAGACCAAAAGAGAAAAAACATACATCCAAGGCACTATGTCACTGCCCTGCCTCATTTATAAAGGAGTTGGCTAGTAATGAGCATTAATTTAGTTTACATTTTTTAATGGTATGGCATTATTCTAGACATCTTCAGTAGTGACACATTAGCTTACTTTTGTGAGTTTTACATCCACTATAATTCCAAAATTAGCTAAAAAGCAAAACCAATTAGGAAAGACACGAAACTCAGATAGGAAAAATCTGTTTTTACCACAATTTACCCAAAAAGAAGTGTAAAAAAAAAATCAACATAAGCAGGTCCATTTTCATCCTGACTCTCTGTAAATATTTAATGTGAAAAACTGTGATAATTAACGTTTCTATACACTTATGGTTAAGGAGTCATTACAATCAGTCTTTGTTTGCTACAGAGTTGGCAGCACAGACTTGCTGCATTTGAGAAGGGAATGTTTTAGGGTCATTTAACATTATATCACTCTTGGTGATCCAAGAGCTGCTATAATTCTGCCAAAGAGTATAGAAGGTTTCCCAGTCAAGTTTCATCCTGATTTTGATTATTGTTTATCTCTAGCCCATGTCTGAATAGTTGTAGTAAAATAGAGGAAGTTTTACTCCTGAATTTGAGGTCAGCTTGTAATGAACCATGGTTTCAATCGCATGAACAGCTGCTTCTTTTATAAGCAAAAAGGGTTCACTTACAGTTCAGGGTAGCACAGTAATAATTTAAGGAACAAGGAAGCTTCTATTCATTTCTTTATTTTTTATATGGTTTTGAAACATTTTGACATCTGAGTGCCTATAGTGGACTTGTCTGAATAGAATGTAATATTGACACTATTCTACTTTACAAAAAAAATGAACCAAGTCAATTTTGAAATCAGTAATTTTAAGACAGTAGACATATCAATCATCATATAAAAGCCTGTTTCAAGGAGACCCTCATTTTTCATAGCAAGAAAAATCATTATTGAACTTCTAAAACTTTGAAAGTCAAGTTAAAAGGGACATAGTAAATCAGTTATGCTCTCTGAAAATGGGACAAAAATACCTGGAAATGACAACAAACCAAAAGGGAAAAAATATCAAAAACCCCCAAAACATTATACTAAAGTCAGTGGGATATAAAATTTCTTACAAGTAACCAAGACCTCAAGAGAAATAAAAAAGGGTGGGTGGGTTTTTTTCTCCTCCCATCTAATTTGCAGAAGTTCTTCTGGATGAGCAGGAATGAATTCTATGAACTACAAAACTAACTAAATAAAAGATTAATGAGGAATTTTACATTTGTTCTCTTTTGCTCACTTGTCCAACTAAGATTTGTTAAAGTAAGTGTAAGCTGAATGGTTTCAAGAGGTGAATTTAACAGTCTTTTGGCATTTGTCATCTCAAACATATGGCTTCCTATTTCTTCAAAAAAACATATTGATGATTTTTCATTAATCACCCTGTTTGCTTTTGGCAGAGCAAAAGTCTGGAAGACAAGAAACTCAGGCTGTATTCCTGGCACATTACTTGTCTTACGGTTTTGTGGGCCAGATTTACTCATAGTGATTTTTAATTATCCAAGTAATCCCCACAGTAGCTCACTGAGGCTCATTTTCAAATAATTTCACATTTAGCATTGACTTTCCTGTATTAAGGGCTCTGCAGTCAGTCCAAGAAATTTCATGATCTCAGTTTCACTATCCATACATTAGTAGATTGCCCATCTCAGCAAGCCCTTTAAGATAACATTGCCATTCTTTCAGTTTAATTATGTTCCAAGAAAGGTGTTATGCACTTTGGTTGACATTTTAGGGTTTCTCCCTTGAGCAGGATAACTGATTTGTTGCTCACAAAAAATAGCCAGCCATATGAATTCTGTTTTGTCCTACTTTAATATTTTTTAAAATAGCCACCTATTAAAACAAAACAAACAAACCAACCCCCTTCGATCCTGAGCATAATGTAATTCAGGAATAAACATGAATCCAGAAGTATCACCAGAGCAAAGAGAAGTTTGCAATGAGATTCTCCTGTAAGCCTATGGAGACCATTTCCACTCACTGGATCAAAGCAATCTATGCTGAGACTGCTGCAGGGTCAGCACAGATTGATCATGGAAACATATCCACTGTGAGAATCTGAACACCTGCCTGTTTCCTACTCATTTTAAGGCAGGATTTTTCTGCTTCCTGGGCTCTGCCTACTCTGCCAGTGGCTAAGGTACCCCCCACTCTCATAACATCTGTCAGCACTGCCTTCTTGTCTTCAGCCTGCTTACTTCAAATGCATAGGGCTTCTGTATCCCAGTAGTGTTTGTGTTCTTATGATAAAGTCCCAAGGGAAGGTGCAGCACTGATTATAGAAAACACTGAGTATCAGATGGCAATTAACAAAGGACAAGTAATACAAGCATAATTAACAACAGACATCTAATCTGGCATTCAGATCCACTCTAGGTCACTAATGACAAGGATGAGGCTGCTGGCCATCAGCCAGTACCACCTGATGCTTCAGAAGTCCAACACTGGGAATGCGATTGAGATGTTGAGAGTCACTGTTTAATATTTAAGATCACCCAGAGCACACCAGAGACATCCCTACTAGCAACACAGAAAACTCACTACAGGGCAGACATACTCAACAGCTGTCCTGACGAGAATGCTACCAGTTCTTCCTAACCTTTACAGAAGATTTGATCCTCTTTTCCTACCACCGTGACCTTGAATCAGCTTGGACTTCACTAAGCTATGCCATTGCTGTGCAACTCTGTTCAGCGGACCTGCCCTTTATTTACAGCAACTGATGAGGTGAAGAGAACCTGGTGCTTTTACTTTACCCAACTCATTTCATTACTCAGCTATACACATGCATTGTCCAGGGTTATTTTACTGATACAGCAAGTGGCTTGATTTTCACCAGTTCTTTTCACAGGATTTTACTTGCCAGCACCAGCACACCCTCTGACACCAGACTCTCCCACTTACAGGCATTCATTTAAACGTATCCAATTGCTTTGCAATACACTACAAATGCTGGGGAGTTTTCTCTACTTTCTTTAGCAAGCAGCCATCATCACTTCCAAATGTTGCTAACACTTTTTACTAAAATTTAGTGGTGTTGGAGTTGACTTCCTGGCAATGTGTTTTTGCATGGTGATAGCAAGGTAAATCCAAGTGTTTTAAGACTTTTTTCTTACCTAGGAGACAAAGCTATGTCAGCTTCCAACTTACCTTAAGAAAGGCTGCCACGAGGAATTCTAAAACCTAAATCCAGTTCTAAATGGGTTGATGTCCTTAAATCATATGTAAATGTTTGGGTTTTTTTTTTTTTCACCTCTCTAGAAGCACACAGTTGTTCACAGGAGAACTAGATGACAGAAAGAGGATCCCAGGAGGAAGGGGATGAGAACAGTAAACATACAAAAGAGTATATAACTATGAGGCTATGCCTTTACTCCTCTCTCATGTTGAGCTGTTACTTGTCTGATAACTCAAACAGGCTCTTGGCTCCTTTCTGAAGTGGCTGAGGTAGGGTCAAGATAATACAGCATTTTATGTGACCTAATTCAGAAAATATGCAAGTATTTCACTAGAGCATATGCTGTTCTGCAATGTTACTCTATTCCTGTCTGTACATCTCTAAGGCTTTAGGACACAGTGAAACTTGTATTTCTGAAACCTGCTGCTCTCCATATGTCCTCCTTCCTCCCTAACACTTACTGTAACTCCCATCTTTACCGGATGAAAAAGTAACAGGGTCAGGGTGCACTAACCTCAGATCCCTTGTTGGATTGGCCATTTTTAAAGTGTCACAGAGCAGCAGGACACACTTCCTACCATACATTCAATGGCACAACACACTATAAAGAATAAAAAGCATGATGAAAGGTATCTATCCAAGTCTCCTATTCTTGCAACAATTCTTGCTGATTTTTGGAGCACACACTTGTGGCCACACACTGGATTAATGCAAGTTCAATATTTGAAATCTTTTTTTTCTTTCATTTTCAAAGGAGAAAAATCCTTATGGAAACATGACATTTCTAATTTGTGACATTACTTCTTTTCACACCCAGTTTCCATTATTGTTCCACCTATCCTCTCATTTTTCTATTTTTGATGCTTTCTAAAGTAAGGATGACTTCCCGAAGCAGAAGCATGAGCAGCAAAACAATGTTGCTCATAATGCCCCTTCATGTTTGTACTATGCCTAGTAAATTTTCTTTCCTTTCTTGCTCTACCAAACTAAGATACCTTGGCAAGGCAGACTGTTCATCCCATCGGCCTATATGTATCCTTTTATTTTAAACTCAGCTTTGGGATTCTTGGTTTGAGCTTAAGCAATATTTGTTTGCATACATTTGCCCTCCCCACACTAATACAGCTCTTCTGACATAGAAAAACACCTCTGCAAGTAGTCACCGATCTAGGTTCACTACTTAGCAGAACTAACTTTGGAGTTATAAAAAAGAGTGAATCTACCACTTCACCAGGTGGTATCACGTTGTCTCATTGAGATGTTTGCAATGGCAAGTCATTAGCTAAAACCGTTTCCATCACATTAACCTGAAACAGTACTAGGACTCATCACTCATTCTTCTCTTTTAGCTACTAAACTTACTACTGTCTTTAGTTGTTCTATTTCCATTAGCATTTGCTTTTCCTAATAATAGCACTGCAGTTTAGCATTGCTCTGAAGGTCTGGTTTTGCTAAGTTAGTACTGAGGTAGATAACTTTTATTTTGAGGACGCACTTTAGAGTTGGGTATAAGGAACAATGCAAGGGGACAAAGCAAGCAAACCTGAAGAAAACAGAGTGGAAGCTGACCAAAAAAAGGAAATACTGTTGGTGGGTGAGTAATATGAAGTGACAGAAGGTTATTACAAATAACTTGAATAAACCACACAAGAGAAATTGCAAGTTCCAAAATGGTGCAAAGGGACACTGGACTGCAAACTCTGACGCTGGAATTCAGACAGCTTCACTGTGTTCTGCTCTCAAAGCACAAAGCATATGATGAGATATCAAGCAAGGGATGCATGTATCTGACAGAGCAGGGATAAACTAACCATAGCACATCAAACAATATTTAGACACCAAATACAATCCCAAAGGAAAAACAGCAACGCTAAAATGTTGTATGTACATAATAAGCAAGTGTCAAGCATGATACTTGCATATCATGCCAAACGCAGATTAATCATGGCCTTAAGGAAATGAGCAGCAAATAAAACATAGCCCATGTACGAATATGATAACATTTTAAACACTTACAAAAGTAAAAACTTAGAGAAATATGTGCTGAAGTCTCAAACTTAATGCAGCGAGTGAAAAAAATAACTACTGGACACAGGGTTTGCTTTCTTGGCTTTTTAACACTGGGTATTTCCATCCTCGTTACAACAAACAAATCCAACTGCCATTGGTGTTAAAACTAAGGAAATGGTAGCTTACTGAATTTCCAAGTTAAAAACCACAGGAGAGTTAGCAGGAGTTACAGCAGCCTAGATTCTTCAGTCACACTGCTTAGTATTATTAAAAACTAATATTAAAGTAAGGAAACAAACAAACAAGACATGGGCAGCAAAACTTCCAAATATTATAAAGGTTAGCTTTCTTACTGGATCAATGTGAACATGCAGCCCAGTCTTGGCCCAGTATAAGCATTTTCAGTCATATGATGTTTCACATGCCTTGACTGGAGAAGAATTTCCTATACACAGGTAAGGATGCATATGTAGGCATGTGTGCATATGCACAATGGAATGTGTCTCAAGCATGGAAATCCCATCAAACTGTAAAGGTTTATGAATGAAATCCAGAGGCCTCACAGAATACCATCAATGATGAGCAATTTTATAGACTGGGAAATAAAAACAAGACTTAAAAAAAAAAAAACCAAACCTGAAATCTGTAGCCAGAGACACAGTAATGTAAAACAGACTGCTTCTTGAATTCCACATTTGATAAAACTGTTCTGAGACCTTCTCCTGATAGAACCATTCTCCACAAACTATGCTCAAGGATCCCTGCTGCTGTTTACAACAATTGAATAATCAAATCAGCTCTAGATACAGCAACATCTGCCAGTATGCCATTAAGTAGCTATTGCAGTTTAAAGAAAAAACTCTACCAGAAGTGCTAGTACTGCCATAGTGATGGTATTTGCCCTCTCAATCTGCCTGATCTCATAAAACAGTAAACTATGAGCAAAAAGATGACAGTTTTAGTTCTATGGATACACTCAGGTTATCCAGACACAACTTTCTGCCAACATATTTCAGTAACTATTGTGTAAATTCAAGTATTGTCCCATGGCTCTGATCTGTTTTAGAAATACAAAATTACTAAACCAGAACTCAGCTACAACTTTCTTTAGGGTTGTCAAGTTACATAAGGAGGAATAGAGACATTTGGTGTAACTAAATACTAGCTGAAATAAATGGCAAGCTGCTTTGTTTAAACAGGTCAAATCCCATGGTCAGCACTCAGGAAAAAAAAAAAATCCCAGTGAAGTTAATGGGATTCCTCCCTAGACAATTATGGCAAATTGGCCCCTGTGAAAATGAAAATAAATTAATTTCAAAGTTTTGAAGCAGATAAGAACAACCAGGATACATTTTCATGTTTCCATCTTAAATACATGGCTGACTGCATTACATTTTAGAGGATGGCTGTTTCCTCAAAGCGCTTTCTCAAAGTTGCAGCAAAACATGGCAACGTTAGCCCCTGTTTCAGTCACTAGCCATGCTGCTTTGTTCTACATTATTTACTGGATCACAATGATCATATCCTCCTTTTGACCCCAAACCTTGAAAAAACACCACAGACTGTTAAAATACTTACAGTAAAAGCATCCATCTAATCCTTCTACTCAAGTGAAATAGTATGCTCTATCAGGAATGAAAAACTAGTTTCACTGAGGCTCACTTGACATAGGAATGAACCCACTGAGTATGGAAGGTAAAGACAAAGGGTGTTAAAATAGGAGTGAAAAGTTGCAAAGAGCGTTTCCCCTTAATGAATTACTGGGAGATTTGTAGCAGGCCAGGCAGGGTAAGTCTTTCAGCATGTGTATCCAGAAGTGTCATGGACTTGCTGCACTATATCCTTGCTGCCCTTTCCATGAACTGGGCAGTTTCCTTTCACCAGTTTATTTTCACTTCTATTCTGGCAGCTGTCTACAGCAGTAGGCATTTATCTTAAATAACTTGCTACTTGTTGAAGAATTCATTGAGGGGGGAAGGAAGAGGGAAATAGCCATTCTTGGTGCACCATGTCATAACCGATTAAAAAGAAAATTCAGGAAAGACAAAACAGATTTTCTACAAGTTTTCCCTACTTCAGATGAGATACATACAGGTATCTTTCCCCTCCCACAGGCAAAACACCACCAGAACATGCTAAATGAAGCTTTCCAATTATTGCAAGTAGCAAGATTTTTTTTTTTTAAAGCTGTTTGCTTTTACTTAAATCCTCCAAAGGAATCCTTACAGAAAAAAAGTTCAGTGATGACTACAGTAAAAAAAAAAAAACAAACCAAAATCAAACCCACAGTCAAAACACAACCAAACCAACAAAACCCCCACCAAAACCAAACCATCCTATTAATAAAAAAGTGAGGTTGTTTCATTTCTTTTTCATACTACTAATCTCTTGCAATAGCAAGGCTGGGCCTATGATGCAAACTACCTGTCCCTATGTTCAGCAACTAACCATAAGAGCAGAGTTGCAGGGAACAACAAGGTAGGGCAGCAGACATTCAAAAGCTAAGAGAAGCATTTAATGGGGACTTTTTTTTGCTGAAATGTACATTATCTTAATTTCTGTGTCACAAGCAAAACTATCATTTGTTCAGTTTGTAGAGTATTGTGGAAGAAAGAAGAAATATCAATGTGTCAACTGCTATTGACAATATAAAGGATTGGGGAGGGGGGGGGAAAAGTAAATATTTCCATTCTCCTTACGTGCTGCAGTTATAGGAGGTTGGCAAAGTACATTGCAAAGTAGGCCTTACAAGGTGTTTGGTAATTATTAAATATGGGTGAAAGCAAAATGGAAAAGAGTGAAAGCAAAATTACATTCTTGTGTTGCACATATGAAACCCAAGGGAGCAACTGGTATTCCTAGCACTGGTTGTTAGAAATGATTTGATGAAAGGCAGGTAGCTGTTAAACTTTAATGCTTTTCTAAGCTTTATACAAATTCTGTGAAGTCAGAAGTTCATTGCAGCAGGTGAAAAACCAGGCAAGCTTCCCTAGCCCTCATTTTCTCTCATTTGAATGCAACACTTCACACTGCAAGTTTACAAACTGTAGCCCCACAATAAGTAAGCAGAAGTGTAATTTGCTATTTAGAGTAGCTCGTCTTTCCAAACTGAGCTAGCACCAAAACTATTTTGCAGCTGCAGAGCCAAATAAATAAATAAAATTATTTGCTTACATAACATGTTCACTGTATTTTAAAAATACATAGTGTTACTGTTCCACTAGCTCAGAAAACGTTTCAAAAGCAGAGAAACAGAAGACAATGTTGCAAAACAAAGTATTTTCTTTTCACCATAAAGCCTGAGTAATAACTAACTGGCATTCTCCAAATGGAGGTTAACAATGATAAAACAGATGTTCTCCATTTCACAAGAGTCTATGTCTCAAAAATACCCAAGATGGATATCTTTTGGAAAGTCCTACCTCCAAAGTTCAAATTCAAGCTGACATGAAACAAACCTGAGCTGAACCATCACCCTCTCTCCCCCACAACCTCCATAGCATGCAGCACTTCTCACTGTCTATCAGTATAGCAATACAAAATGATAAACAAAGTAAGTTTTGAAAGTTTTATGTGCCAAATTATGTGAAGCTCATTAAGAGAGAAGTTATAATCGGAATCTCCAACATAATGCCCCAATTCACCTAACATTTCAGTAAAAAATTAACTTCTGCTATGCAAATCACTCTCCCTGAAATTGTCCAATACTGAACCAATTCCAGTTAAAATCAAAACCAGACAGATTTGCTCCAGTTTTAGTCTATTAGGAATTGGTTGAAATTTCCATGAGAATATGAATTTCCATGAGGATTGAATTTCACAGACCAGACATCTTATAAGAATTGCTAACCCTGAAATATTTCCCTTGGAATTTCATGGCATGTGGATGTCATTTATCTGTGCCCATTTTTTAATGCAATCTTAAATTGCACCAGACCTAAACCTCTTAACTCAGTATTTTTAGGGAAGAACCACAGACAAAAACCATTTGTATTTCACTCTGCAGAGAGGCTTCCAAAACTATTCAAATTTTAAATTCTAATTTAAATTCAAACCTAGCAAGCCTGTTAAATTGCACACATGGTGGAAGGGGCTCAGATTTCATAGAATCATAAAATCATTTTGGTTGGAAAAGACCTCTGAGATCAAGTCCAACTGTCAACCTAACTCCACCATGACTATTAAACCATGTCCCAAAGTGCCATGCCTACATGATTTTTGAATGCCTCCAGGCATGGTGACTCCATCACCTCCCTGGGCAGCCTGTTTCCACACCTGACCACTCTTTCAATAAATATCCAATCTGAACAAAACCTGGCACAACTTGAGGCTATTTCCTCTCATTCTATCACATGATACTAGGGAGAAGAGACCAACATTCATGTCCCAACAACCACCTTTCAGGTAGTTGTAGAGAGCAAATGAGGTCTCCTCTCAGTTCCCACTTCTCCAGACTAAACAATCCCAGTTCCTTCAGCCACTCCTCATAAGACTTGTGCTCTAAGTGCTCACCAGCTTTGTTGCCCTTCTCTGGACATGCTCCAGCAAGTCAGTGTTCAGGGAGGAGCCCAAAACTGAACACAGTATTTGAAGTGCAGCCTCATGAGTGCCAAGTACAAGGGGACAACCTCTTCCTTAGTCCTGCTGGCCACACAGTTCCTGATACAGGTCAGGATGCCGTTGGCGTCCTTGGCCACCTGAGCACACTGCTGGCTCATGTTCAGCCAGCTGTCAACCAGCACCCCCAGGTTCTTTTCTGCCAGGCAGCTTTCCAGCCACTTCCCCCAAGCCTGTAGTGTTTCATGGGGTGGTTTTCACCCAAGGGCAGGACCTAGCACTTGGCCTTGTTAAACCTCATACAACTGACCTCAGCCCATCGATCCAGCCTGTCCAGATACCTCTACAGAGCCTTCCTACTTTTGAGCTGTTCAACTCTCCCACTCAATTTGGTGTCATCTGCAATTGCTACAGCTATGTTTACCTAGAAGAGAAGATTTAAATGCAAATGAACATCACTGCTGTGTTATAAATCCTGAAGATCATCAAAAACATTACCAGAGATGACTGGTTTCTATGTGAAATCTGCTTAGCCGATCAAAAGCAGTGTAACATCATCACACTAAGGTACTATCAAAACTACACAAACATCTGTATTTTAAATAGGACCACATAATGTATTGTCAGGAATGCTGTTATCACTGATTTATAGTAATACACTATTTTGCACTGGTATAAGATTGGATTGCAAAGTAGGATGAGGATCCAGTGTATCGGGAAAGAAAACAGGAACAAGTTTGATAAGACCTCAGCTGCAAACTGATTACTGATCACTGAGTAGACCACAAGTTACAGGTGCTCTCAATCCAAAACCTGTGACAGCAGTCTGTGGAATCAACTATACAATTGCATCTTGTGGAAATGATTAGGGGACTAGAACATCTCTCTTATGAAGAAAGGCTGGGGGACCTGGGGCTTTTAGCCTAGAGAAGAGGAGACTGAGGGGGGGGATTTATCAATGCTTATTAATACTTAAAAGGGTAAGTGACAGAAGGATGGGACCAGTCTTTTTTCAGTAGTGTCCAGTGACAGGACAAGAAGTAACAAGCATAAACTTGAACATAGGAAGTTTCACCTACACAAAAGAAGGAACTTCTTTACTTCAGAAGAGATAAAGCACTGGAACTGGCTGCCCAGAATTGTGGTGGAGTCTCCACCTCTGAAGTAACTTAAAACCCACTGTGCAACCTGCTCTAGGTGAATGTGTTCTAGCAGAGGTCTCTTCCAACCCCTATCATTTTGTGATTCTGTGAAATACACCGATATTTACAAACAAGTAATTTTTTGTATTTGGTTTTCCTTAAAGAACCAGACAATAATATCCAAAATCCTTTAAAAGCATAAGCAACTTTTTTTTCAGGTCTAAACACTTCAGGCTGGAGTTACCAAACTTAGCAGAACCTCTTCCATCAATTTCTGTACACTTTTATTATAAAATGAGGGAATATCCCCATCACCCTGTGCAACTGCTCTGAAGCCTGAGTGTCTCAGAGGGCATCCTTGATAAAACTCAGTGTATATCACAGATAGAGATGAGGGTTTGAACCTCAATTACAAACAGCAGTATGTTCCAATTAAATGGAAGAGGCACCCAACTGCAATTCCACACAGCTACAAAAGGAGTCAGTCTGTACCAAAAAAAAAAAAAAAAAAAGTGTTAAACATGGTCACAGGCTAAATATTGTAGATTTCTTCCCCTTCATGTTTTGCTTCATGTATTAGCTGCGGATAAATACATGTTGCCACTTACTTAGCTGAGCGCTGCAAGAGAAAAAGCCGACCCCATAAAAAAAGCTGTTACATGATTTACTTAAACCCCCTCAATATTTTCATTGTAATCTGAACAAGGCCCAGTAACTTCATTTTGGGAATTACACATTCAAACTTAGTGTTCTTAATTTGTATTTTCCATAGTGCCAAGCCTTTCAGAGGTGCTGCGTGGTCTAGTGATGCTCAGAGAAGAAGATAGAGAGCCTTAGGCTACTGGATCCTAGTCCAACACTGACTCATAGTCTGGGACAAGTCACTTAACCTCCTATGCCTCAAACAGTCCAGCTGGAAAATACAGAAAGAAAAGCAGCAATTCTGAATGAGAAACAGTTATTATGACTGAGATCAGCCCCTGGATAAATCAAACGTCAAATAAAATGTGTTTTCCATATGGAAGCTACTTTCCTAAAGTGGAATAAAATGTAAATGTCTGTCAATTATAATGACCTGAGAGGAAAGTGGTGGGAAAGGCAGCTCTGTGACAGACCAACAGGAAAGACAGCTAAGAATGAAGGACAGTTTTTGAGGTGCAGAGAAATGGGAGATGGAAGTTAATCTGGCATCTGGCAGCAACAAAGGTGAAACCATGGTTTGAGGAGGTCAGAGACAACAACATGTCTGAGTCAGAAAAGGTCACTGATTCAATATTCCAGCTGTAAGATGAAAGAATGCAAGTGGTGATTTTTCAGATCGGGGATCACAGATGCAAGAACATCTCAAAGGTGGACTCCTATTTGAAAGTGCCACTGACAGGCATGATGAATCCATCCTCTCAGGCCAAACAATTTTTCATCAACTCTTGCTTTTACCTTTTCCTTCTCTTCTCTTTCACTTCTCTAAGCAGTCATCCTTAATTCCCTGAGTTTCCATCCTGTCTAGGAATCCAATCTTTTACTAAGTTTCAATAGGCAAATCCTAACTTTAATAAGACTGCCCTGCTCTAAATATCAGACCATCTGAAGAATCACAGCCTTCTGCTGTTCTGCTGAATCCTCAAATCACCTCAGTACAAGGAGATGAAATAGTACAGTCAGGTTTTAGACTTTCATGTTTTCCAGCAGATCAAAAAAAACATCACGGATATCCTTCTGCTACTCTGCTGCCATAAAGGCATCCACATGGAAGTCTCAGATAGAAAGCTCTGTGCTTTCTTTCCATGTAGAAGTTGAGTCTTGAGCCCAGGTACATCACCTATCCTGAACCACACACTAGACCACCAGTATTCAAGCAAGATTAGTCCAAGCACATGTGTGAGAAGCTAGCTAGCTCTCAAAGTAAAGGTAGAATAAAGATGACATTTCCTCTGTTCTGCCTCTGCTGCACTCTGCTTTCTGCATGTTTTGTGGCAGAAAGACATTCCATTAAAATGCAGTGATTTGGAAAAAAAAAAAACAAACCATATTTTCTACACTAAGAGAACAGCTGAAGTAGCCGTGTCATTCCTTATAGGTATTTACCTATCATTTATAAGGCTCACATGAAGGTGAATAGATGAGACTGATAGCAAAACAGATGAGTTCTAAGGAATTAATACCTTCTAGAAACACACAGAGTCCAAAATGCAAAGAAACAACTACAGGATCATTTGAACTTGCAATATATATAGATCTGCAGCATGTCCACAAACTTTCAGCTGAAATCATATGATTTTAAAGAAAACAAAACCTAGAAAAAAGGTCACATGTCCTTGAAGTAAAACCTAGGCTGAACAGTCAGTGTCAGTATGGAACTGTTAACTCAAGTGAAAGAGCTAGAGTCTGAGATTGCAGATGAACTGTTTTTTAAAAAGAATCTAATTCCTTGGACTGACTTTTACAGAGACAAAATCAATTATGAAAGTGTTGCAAGAACAGTGCTACCCAGTTCAACTTGGAAACACGTTATCAGGAAGTCCACTAACATAACCATAGAAACAGATCCTGCAGACATTCGTAAAGCTTGTTGAAAACATTTGAAAGCAAACTCATGCAGAACTTGTGTTTAGAACTGACCATATCAGAAGCCTGCAGCAGTGGATGCACCAGCATTGTCATTACAGTGAATCAGGTAATCCTCTAGAGGTTTTACTGGTAAAGGATAACCTCTGAGGGCACAGGACAAGAGAGCAGCAGTTATGGCATACCAAGATGGAGACATACAAACCACTGAGAATGCTTCACTCCTAGTCCTTAGGCAGATCCATGGGGTACAGATATGCACCCTGGCAGCTTCCTACAACAGTACAACTTACAAACTATGTGGTGAAAACTAGCAATAGCACCAAGCCTTTTATGGGCTGTGCAGCCAGTACTGACTGTTCTTTACTCTCATCTAGCCAAGCAAAAATAGAGGTAAAAAAATTCTGCCTTTAACAGTTACACTAAAAACAATTTAAAGAATAGTGAAAGACAAGGCAGCAGCTGAGCAGCTGGCTGAGGGCTAAAGGAGGCAGTACTGGAGGGCTAGGCAACCCACAGTCTTGCAGTCAGCAAACAATATAAAGAATCAGACCTGTAACCACAGCTTGGCCTGGTACCTGATCTTATGAGGAGGCTATGAGACATGGAATGATGTTAACTTATGGTTAGCCTGCTGTCAGTGACTCTGTTTTGACAGGAATACAGAAAGTGTTCTCTAAGCACAAAGCAAAGCTCTCTCTTGACAGTATCCTTCACAGGATGTCAAAGAAAATACTTTAGAATCCCCAAACAGACAAAACCCAAGACAAGCTTCTTGTTGGAAATATTATGACTAAACATTCTCCTTTATTCTCTTCCTATTCTTTTTTATCTTCTATTTGTTTGCCATTCATAAGCAAGCAGCTATGTATTTAAACATTCCTGTTAGGGCAGCTGAAGACACGAACACATGGGCAAGTGATTACAATAAATATCTCACTGCTCCTCTGGGCCAAAGGCAAACCTGAAGCTATTGCAGCTATCATCTTTTCTGCCCAACTAGTGCAAGGCTTCACTACATTGACTTAGAATCGGGATCACAACTTACCACTTCCCTATTTCCTTCTGGGGACACACAAATACTACTAAATTATTCTATTGTCAGACTTCTGAGCAGTCAGAGGTTCTTGCACCTCTTGGTGTGCTTTTTGTCAACACAGTAAATACGTGCACTAGTGCACAAGCCCTTTCCTCTGTGATCTCAGTGTCAGTCTCAGTTTTCCTGTTGTTCAGCCCTTATTGTAAGTGACTTCAGTTAAAACGCTAAGTCAGCTCCAAGAAGACTGATGAATCTAGTAATTAGCCAATTAATGACATTTATGAAGTAAAAATGTGACACTGTAATATTTAATCTTAAAGGACACCATTTAAAAAACAAGTTCAAAGCCTCTACTACATTTTATGGATAATCTAATGAAACACTGAATTAGTAATGGCTCAACCACTTTGGAAAAAAATGTACAAATTTTCTACTACTGTCATCCAAAAATATTTTAAATGTTTTTAAGTCAAGTCTAAACAGAATATTTCTGAAATCACCTTAATGACTTTTCAATCTTACTTACCTTGCAAGCAGAGCCAAAAGGCCAAAACAACACTAGAGTTATTTTCATTTACTAAATAATCTGATCACTCCAATTAACAGCAGTCTGAATGGAAAAAATGGATTGTATTTATCAACCCTATTATTCTATTTCAGTCAAAACAGTATGAGAGAAGAATATATTCTAATTCATGATTTGGTACCAGACTGGTTTTACCTTTTTTACATAGACACTGAGATTCATTACTGAAGCTGTCATTTTTTTGCTATTTGTACCTACACAGAACTGAGATGACCTATATGAAGAAACAATAAAAAAGTGAGTTACACTTGTTTTTTTATTAATGTTTCCATTTTCTCATTACAACTCTAAAATACATTAAATGCACTGTATAGCAATTACTATATGTTTAGAAGAACCGGTGATAAAACCAGAAGACCAATTTAGAAGTTTTCATCTGTTAGGACCTGCCACAGTGAATTAGACCATGAACATCTATTTAAGCAAAGATATCCGTACAAAGATAAATGCTACTCTTTTATTATGTCACTAAAGTTAATTAAAACAGACAAGAAAGTGGAAAATACTATAGGACATTAACATTGTTAGTGCTGCATCCTTTCAGGAGAATATTCTTTAGTAAAACTCTTGTTCCCAAATAGAAGAAGAAAATTATGTTTCCAACCACTGGCCGTATTCAGAGCAGGAGAAAAATAACTATCCTTCCTAGTTCTTAATCTGTTATACCAGTCTCAAAAACTGGAAGCAGTGAAGGGCCACCTCAACGTTATTTAACTCTATCTTCAGTTAGAAATTTACACAGAACTCTGGTCTAAACTACACCTTGCAAAACCAAACAAACTGAACAACAAAGACCACCCCTGAAATTCTCTCAACTTACAGGTTATGCAGTGCTCTAGGAAGATAGTACTTATGTTCTACCTCTATGTGGATTCACTGAGAGCTTTCAGAGAAGGGACGGAATGTTCAATTGGCTTGAAGATATCTCTGTGCCTTCACTGAGGCTAGACTGCATCCCACTGTCCAAGGTCACTTGCTGACAACAAGACAGAAGGCTGCCCAGAATCTAAGTGATGACACAGCCCA
Organism: Indicator indicator; assembly: GCF_027791375.1. Taxonomy (NCBI): domain Eukaryota; kingdom Metazoa; phylum Chordata; class Aves; order Piciformes; family Indicatoridae; genus Indicator; species Indicator indicator. The sequence goes on along the minus strand of NC_072016.1, from coordinate 14,584,513 downwards.
TGGCTTTCATCTCCAGTGACTGTCCTACCACCAACTCATCTCCAGAAGTGCTGAAACAGGGCTGGAATGGTCTCAGAAGACAGCCTTCCTCACCTAGACCTAGAATTCTGAAAAGCTTGTTGTACTGCTGAGTGACTTTTACCCAGCATAATGGCAGTAAGGAAGAGGGGCAGGCAACTCAAGAAGAGTACAAGGATCTGGTTAGGTTATGCAGTGAGAACATCAGTAAGGCAAAAGCCCAGCTAGAACTCAATCTGGCCACTGCCATGAGCGACAGCAAAAATGGTTTTTACAAATACATTAATAACAAAAAGAAAGCAAATAAAAAATGTCTATCCTTTATTGGATGCAGTGGGGAACATTGCTGTCAAGGATGAGGAAAAGGCTGAGGTATTTAATGCTTTCTTTGCCTCAGTCTTTAATAGTCAGACCCATTATCCTTAGGGTATTCAGCCTCCTGATAGGGATGGAGAGCAGCATCAATTCCCCCATAACCCAGGAGGAAGCATTTAATGATCTGTTATGCCACCTGGACACTCAAATCTATGGGGCTGTATGGGATTCACCCAAGAGTGCTGAGGGAGTTGGTGGAGGAGCTTGCCAAGCCACTCTCCATCATCTATCAGCAGTCCTGCTTAACAATGGAGGTGCCAGATGATTGGAGGCTTGCCAACATGACCCCTGTCTACAAAAGAGGGCTGAAAGGAGGATCTGGGAAGCTACAGGCCTGTCAGCCTGATCTTGGTACCAGGGAAAATTATAGAGCAGTTCATCTTGGGTATGCTCACATGGCAAGTGCAGGGTAACAGTGGGATCAGGTCCAGCCAACATGGGTTCACAAAAGGCAGGTCCTGCTTGACCAACCTCATCTTCTTCTACAACCAGGAGACCCATCTAGTGGATGAGGGAAAGGCCGTGGATGTTGCCTGCTTGCACTTCAGTAAAGCCTTTGACACCGTCTCCCACAGCATTCTCCTCAAGAAACTTGCATATGAGGAGTGGCTGAGGGAGAGGGGGCTCTTTAGTCTGGACAAGAGAAGACTAAGAGAAGATCTTACTGCTCTCTGCAACCACCTGAAAAGAGGTTGTAGTGAGGCTGGTGTTGGTCTCTTCTCCCAAGTAACTAGCAATAGAATGAGAAGAAATGGGTTTAAGTTGTGCCAGGGGAGGTTTAGATTGGACAGCAGGAAAAACTTCTGCGAGAGTGGTGAGGTGTTGGAACAGGCTGCCCAGAGAGGTGGCAGAGCCGCCATCCCTGGAGGTGTTCAAGAAGCATGAAGATGTAGCACTTCAGGATTCTAATCAGTGATCACAGCAGTTGGGTTATGGTTGGACTCCATCTTAAAGGTCTTTTCCAACCTTAACAATTCTATGACTCTATGATAATGAACATTTGCAACTATCAGACAAGACATGCAACACACTCTTAAAGAAGGAGATAGATCAGTAATCCTAGTAACAATCACAACTCACACCATCAATCACAATCTCAACTACAACTATGAGCTTAGCAGCACATATTTGGAACTGTCAGAGATGTCAATTTTTTTGGCCATTTCCTCATTCACAAAGAACATGATTGCTAAATTCTTCCCTATGCATGTATCTGTTCTTGGCTAAGTAACACAAGAATAGCAATTAATTATTTCAAACAACTAAATGATTCCTTCTGCAAAGATCACATGATTCACACAGAGACCAAATATTGCAATTTTAACAAAAATCTACTATAATTTTATATTTTCCTTAGATGAGAAGTTGCAAAAGCATTGTAACTATATGATAAGCCTCAACAAACAAGGTCCCAGTTCTTACATAAAATTTAAAAAATCCAATCCATTTTAATGTAAAAACCAGAAAATATATATATGGGACTAAAAAATACATTTCAGATAATTTCATGTTTGGGTTGGTGAACCACCAACTACTTCAAGCAGCTGTAGCAATTCTGGGGAACCCTGAATTACAATTTAGGGTCAGGAACAACATCCTTAAATCAGTTGTTTCTGATTCTGAATTTAAGTCTGAAAAAGAAATGCTGCTTCTTCCTGATAAAGTTTCCAGACCTACTAGAAGGAAGTAGAGAGTAGATGTAAGGAATTCCTTTTCACAGAAAAGGAACTGAATTTATTACAAGCTCTTCCAGGTTTAAAAAAAATTAGTTCTGTGCAAACTAGTTTTGCCCACACATTTTTATTATCAAGTAGTGAAAATTGCATTGACTGATTTTCCATTCCTAACAGTCTTATACTTCACATAAGCTTGTAAAGCCTGCTCAAGACTGTATCATGAGATGACATAGATTCAAACATTAAACAAATACATAAAGCCATGACCCATTTGTTTTGATATTCTGCAATGTTCCAGACAGGGAGAAAAGCCATCATTGAAACCATGAGACATACAAGACTTCACAATTTATTAAGAAGATTAGCTGGGTTTAGTTTGTGCAGTAATGATTAGTCACTGAATATGTGTTGGTTTGAAAGCCTGAAAGGTCAGGGATCAAGGAATTATTTGGCTTAATTGTGTTTAGCTTTTCCCCCCATCTTCTGAATAGTTTAAAGTTTCTTCAAGTCAAGCAGAACTTTGAAAATGCAGAACTACAAGAACATTTCACACAGAAGAACAAATGCACCTTAAATATCACGTTTTTTCACTTTTTGATTATATTTGTAGAACTGCCTGCTGTGAAATGACAAAGTTCATGGTTCATCTGAACTTTTGAACTCAAGTGAGTATTTGACACAGCAAAACAATCTAAATGAACCTAACACAAAGTTTTCATAGTTTAAACCTAGCTTTCAGGCCTTTGTCTGGGGCAATTGGGTAGGAAAGTTCTTTATTGATGTTGTAAAAACTACCAGTTTAATAACAGGCAGAGAGAGTAGAGAGATCAGTGGAAAGAGCACCTTAGCATTTCTGAAATAGTGCTGGTTTGGTGGTTCACTGAACTTTACCTGACCCCATTACGAAGGCTTCCCCAGGACAAGTTGTAGCTGCATTTGTGACAAGACTGAAGCTTCCTATCTTATTTCAAATAGGCTCCAGGGCTGGGAGTTCACAGATAAAGTTAGTTTAAAAAAAAAAAAAAAAAAAAAAAAATCAACCCACAACTCTGCACACATGAATTCACTTGGCTCCCTGCATTGCTATTTAATTTTTATGTTCAGGCTGCATTCTTTTTATTATGGAGACACTGAAATCTCTTTTTCCAAAAGGAAAGAGTTTGTCACCTGCATTCCTGACATATACTAGGAAAAAAAGTCCTTAAAAAAAAAAAAAGGGGTGGGGGGAATAGTGCATTTAAGATTCTTGTAATGATGCTCCTCACAGACTCTAAATGTCATTCTGCTTGCACATGACTGCTATGATCCTCATGTTACTGAAAATTCTACAGTGGTGTCAATTCACGCTTTATGAATTTTAGACCTGTCAACTAAAAGAAAAAAAAAACACAGAAAATTTTTTATTATTACTTTCAAGACCCTGCAGGATGTGCTATATTTCAAGTTCACAATTAGTTTAAGTCCCTAGCACATATGAATGACAAAGATTTCTGACCACATTAGAAGCTGACTGCATACTACATGGAGTTCAAATGAGCCTGATATCAAGGGATGAGTGATAAACGCCCTACAACTGTTCAGTCCCTGTAAACTCCCCATGAGAACAATCATACTGCACAAGAACCTGTATTTCATAGCCTGTAAAACCAGAGTCACTATTTTCTTCCATCCAAAAAGAGTCAAAAAGCCAACCCAGGGACTATTTGCTGAGAGCAGCTGTTTTAACCGTTAACATTACAGCTAACATCGCCTCTTTGATGCAGCTTACTAAATAAAATTATGTACGTTTGTATTCAGCTCAGCTATGACAGGAAGACCAATTTGAGAATCAGACAATTCCTAAAGCAATTTAAAGACATTTGGTATCACTTTCTAGTCCAACTAAATCATCCGAATTTGCCATTCAACACCAAAGCCTATGCATACAGCTCTATTTCTACTTCTACTCTAATTCCACTTCATTTGCTGGCAGGTTTTACATTGAAGATATCTGCTCTTGTTTTCTATTCACCCAAGAAGATAGCGTTCTGCAAGAACGAGAAAACCTTGCAAGCAAAAAAAAAAAAAAAAAAAAAAAAAAAAAAAAAAAAAAAAGGGAAAAAAAGCACCGGCTGCCGTTTGAGCGGCGATTCTAAGGCGCTCCTTGCTACTCACTCGGATGTGCGCAAACCCAGACATGAAAATGTAACCTACCAGAGGCTGTTTCACATCACATTAAGCGAGTCTGGGGCCGCGCCCTGGCACTTTTGCTCCCCTCTTAATCACGCAATTAGCAGGGCATACAGATGCAGCTAACGATAAGGAAGAACTTTTAACTGGCACCCAAAGCCAACTGCAGACCCATCAGCCTTGCACTTGCAATTGTCCTTACCGGGATCTTCTTATTTCCCTTGCAAAAGCCACTAAACCCGGGAGGGATTTTGCAAAGAAGGGCAGCCACCGCAGGGAAAAGCTGCTGCGCTCCGGGGAAGGCCGAGCAGAAGTGGCTCGTTGGCGGGGAGAAGAGATCACCAGCGTAGTGCCAGCCAGGGCCCCGGAACCCGCCAAGGAAGCCTCGCGGGCCAGTCTCCGGGAGTTCCGCTGACACCACCGGCTCTGCGCGCGGCCCGGCGGCCGCGCTCCCCGCACTGCCTCGAGGGGCTGCTGGAGAACGTCCTTCCTTCATGCAGTAGCCAGCCGGCTCCCTCGGGGCGGGCGATGGGTTAGCACCATTGACTGGAAGAGGTTATGGCACCCAGACTTCCCTTTTAACCGGGGAGTCCCGTCAATGACGACTGCGGATTTTTAAAAATTTACATAGTTTCAGGACCCACCTGTGCTCTACAGTCTCCTAAAATCGTGAAGTAGCTGGCAGTAAGTCCCTGGCTTACCATCTGAAGGGCAACACCCTGCTGAAATTCCCTATGGGGACTTGATCTAAAAGCAATGGCATTTTATACTCTCCAATACTTGTATTGGTATCAGAGATCTGAAAGATAATCGACTGAATAGTTGCTTGATTAGTTTAATATATTCTCCATGAAGTATCTAAATTCACGCCCTAGATGTATGAATTAACCTTTTGCACTTCTCAAAAGATAGAGTTTAATTTCTCCATCCCACCTCCCCAAATGCTAAACATCCCAGCAAGCATTCCCTGTCAAGAACCACAAATCAAATTAAGGCTGGTCTCAAGGTGTAATTTGCACCCTGCAACTATGCCATCACAAATTTACCCCTCAGCTGATGAGCAGCCACTGGCTGTTGTGCTGAGTAAGCCTTGCTGGCCCCTACTTTCCAGTGAAGTCTTGTGCAAGACAAGGAGAATCTCTTTTCCCAATAACGTGGGAGTGATTTTGCTGCTTCCTGCCCCTCTGAAAAGCCTGTGGGCTGCAATTCGTCTAAAATCGAGGAGTGGCCGTTGGTACCCTTTTATCAGCCAGGGAGAAAGCTACCTCTGGCATCTGGATGATAATTGATGGGAAAGATTTGTTGCCAGTTCCCCTGGATCTGTTGCTACCCTCACTGTGATAAGTGTGGATGACCAATATGTGTTTTATTCTTCAGGTCTTCTGGGAAGTTCAGAGCAGTATGTCAAACCCATTCCCCAACTGAAACACTGAATCCACTGTGAGACATAGGAAGTTGACCCTTGCTCTGTAGACCCTGTATGTGCCCCTGATCTCCCATTTCTTTCTAATTTGTTGTAGGCCTTGTACTGGCAACCTATTACAGAAGCATCAATCAAATCAGCTCTGAAAATAGCTTGTTAGACTGCAGCACTGATGCATGCATTTTTAAGAAAATCAGAGGAAGAGAGTTTACAAGCAAGAAGTGCTGCTGAAATTGTCTGGGGCTGATTTGAATAATTTTCAAGTAAGAAGAAGTAAAGTAGCAAATGCAAGCCAAGATGCAGCTACCTCATAAGCTACAGGACAGTAGTAAATAACTCGCTTCTGGAAGACATAATTTTGTAGACAGGTTTAGTAAGTGTTCTTCTGTTGGCATCATTACAGATCCTAGCAATGTTGCATAAATGCAAAGCAGAAAATGTCCCTAAGTCTCCACCCCAAAGAGCACTACTATTCAATAAAAGAGAACAAATTACAACAGAGCTTTACAACACAACACCAGAACAATACTCGTCAGCTTGAGGAGCAGGCGTCTCAGGACCCCAGCAGTCTGTTGTTAGCAATTTTTTGTAGGCATTGTATCTAAAGGCAATGAAGATAAATAGATTGCACTTCTCTTTAGAAGTTCTTAATGGAGCTTCTGCCAACTATATGGATAAAAGCTCTCTGATGTTCTTTTGAAAATGTAACAAGTGGAAAATACACTGGCGTCATTAACAGATTAAAAATAGGAGTCAACCTTTAGGTGCCAAATGAGAAGCCTATATAAACTATAAAACTCTTTAAAGGAGAAGAAAAATCACTTGTGCTGGCTTAGAGTATGGAGAGAACAATTGTTAGAGAGAGGCAAGTCAAATAACAGTCTAGGAAAAGACATTTTTAACCATCTTTCTGAACAGAAATAAATTAATTTGTGAAAAACAGGCAAAAAGATGTGTTAGAAACTGAGATATGAGTGAGTGAGAGACTTGTGAAAAGGGTTTTAGCTGTTTATATTCTTGGAGGTCATGGATCAAAAAAATCTGTGAGATAACTGTAGTGCCATGGTCAACACTGATACCAACTCAAGTATATGGTGTCATACAGAAAAATTAGTGAGGCTTTATGACATGGGACTCAGCTGGCCCACATGATCTGTGGACTAGCTCATTGAACCAGATTCCAGCTGTCTCCTCTTTGGCAGCTAATTCAGATTGGACATTGCCCTGGGCATTTGTTTTTTTCCTCTTATCAGTTTTGAACAATTTCAGATGGTTCCTCTCATTGGTCTGATGACACTTCTCTAATCACCAATTACACTTTTTCTTTAGCTAGGTTTTGATGTATCATATTTTAAACCCATTACTCTAAAGCACAGGACAGTACATTAAGAGAGATGTAAAGAAATGCACGAAGACCTTCCACAGTTGTCACTATAACTACAGAGAAGCATTTCTCATACATTTAAACAAAAGTAAATTTTTTATCTTCTCTTTCTTGTATTTCCTTTACTGCTTTTATGTAATCAGTACCAGCTGTATTATTAATATAGCTCCTAGCAATGTAGATTTCCAGCCTGAATAATTGACAGCTTTCTGCACTGACCTCACCCTCTATTGAGGCATCATCTCTAAAACACTTTCCACAGACACACTATTACTGCTTGCATACTCCTAACTCCTGCCTTCAGTTACTGTGCTGTCAGATCACAGCTGAGTCTCTGGCCATCTATTATTCTGAAATTTCTGGAAATAAAGGTGCCAGTGTTGTCAGAGTATTATCAACTGTTTTCTTGGTCATTCTGTCATCTGTTTTAAGACCATAATTTTTGCAGAGCATCCTTTTTTTGTCACCAACTATCTTTCCTCTATCAGTACTTGGTTCTCTTAACATTGCTATTGCTATCTTTAAAAAAAAAAAAAAAAGACTGCTATTAAAATCTTTAAAAAACCTAGGGGATCTATACAGGCTACTACTTTTTTTAATGAGGTGCTCATTGACCTCAGTCAATTTGTGGTCTTCTCAATTGATTTTGTTCTGTTTGCCACTGTCTTAATTCTCTTGGGAGTATGGGTACTCAGGGACATACTCTGCTGACCAAGGTCTGCCCTCCCAGTGAGTTTTCAATGGAAAAAGTAACATTACTGTGCTTTCAAACTCTGTATTTATGGGTGGTGTCAGCACTGCCCGTGCTGTGACCATGCTGCCCTGACATGCTCTCAGATAAAACTCTTAATAGATGAGGTATCCCAAATCATTCCTCTCTCTGTTCAGCAAAGATTTCCTACAAGATGGTCTTACATCTTTTTTCTGTGCTGATGCAACTGCCTTCACTAACTTCTTTGTGAAGTACCTTTTCCTTTAAGGCCTTTGGCTTATACATTTTATCTGTTTCACATCTCTCCATTTATCATGTTTGTTTTCAAATCAGTGTGCAGTCTTTAGAAGTTGTGTGTCATTAAAGCCAGCTAGTACCAATCACTGTTAACTGCCGCCTCCTTTTGCAATGAGGCATGCTGTGCTGCTTCTGGATCTATTGCCCCAATAAACATCACATCTGTGACCTCAGCTCATTCTCTTCTATGGATCTGCAGTTCTCCCTTTGGTAGCATGTTCTTTGCAGAGGAGTTTTCTTTACCTTTTGAAAAGTTTACCGTAGTTTACCATGTGATGGCAGTTTTGCTTTTAATGGGATGATTTGTGCCCCATTACTTGCACTCCTTTCCAGTTCTCTTCCCTCTTGGCTCAATGTGCTGTTTGTAGTCTACTAAACCTTGCACTTCCTTCTCTTTTCTAAAAAAACATCTCCTCTGATCAAATTAATTTAGAGGCTACTGTTTAGCATAGTAATCCACCTGGTGTTTCTACCAGGTATCATCCAAACCCCACTTCAATTGATTAAAAGACCCTCTCTAATGTAAGTGAACTCTTGGTTTGGACCTTTAAATATTATACCTGATCAGGTTAGAATGTACCTTGTAGAGCAGTTGATGACAGAGGGTTTTTTTAACATTTTTTCTATATAAAGGAAAAATTAAGTTCTGTTTCAAAAGAGGTCTATTTCAAAAAAGTACAGTCACAAGACTAAACTTTATACTATGTCTCACAAGAAGGTGAAACAAACCAGAAAAACTTCAAATCCTTCTGTAACCTGACCTATGAGATCTATAGCATGCATATGTATCACTGTTCTTCACATAACAGAATGTGCTTTGATCCATGGGCTCTAAGCTCTCTTGGCAGGACCTTGCTGTGAAATTTATGTCCATGATGCAGGATACTTTACACAGCAGGACAAACATCTTGCCTTATGACCTATACAGTGTTGCTTAAAGATAGCAGAAGTGCGTTGTCCATATGTCATGGACTACTACTTTCACTCTTGAGAACTTCCAGTGAAGTAAGTGAGATTACTCACTTGAGTAAGGTTAGCAGAATTCATTGTTGAATTGATGTACCCAAGAGATCTGTATATGGACTTTACAAAATGTAACTATCATAACTTTTCATTAAGCGTCTACCACTGACTTTACATATTTTGCTGCTGGATTTTTTTGCTTAATTTTAAAATTTCCTCTGTAGTATTTTAACATTTTTTGTCTACCCAAAAAGTAAACAAAGGAAGAGGTGAAGGTGTTTCACAGACACAACTGCTTCAGGCAACTGTCAAATGTAAAATTCAGTGGAAAGCTTCAGCATGTCTCTAGTTTAACTCAGTTGAGGAATGCTGCAAAAACAGGTGTTGTCTGACACAAGCAATAATTATCTTTCACCTTGATGGATGTTAGTTTAATCTGTTTTTTACATGGTAGCCAGGTCTCAGCTGGGTTAATGCCAGAAAGCAGATGAGATGTTTTGCGTACTTTGTGTGTGACAATACCCCAGACAGTTTTTACTCCCCTTTTTATTTGTACATGGAACAGTTTTAGTAGTCTCAGTGGTTTAACCATTAAATTTTCACTCTAGATTCATATTGTGTTAGAAAAGACACTAATGAGCAAAATATCCTTCTAAGATATGCATGGTTACCCACACAATATTCACAAAACAAAGTGACTTAAAGTACAAGCTTAAAGGAAGAAACTTTAACAAACAAACACAAAACCCCACCAAAACAACAACAACCACAAACAACCAAAACCCCAAACCAACTTGTTCCTTTATGTATGTTTAAACTAGAGGAACAGACCCTGTAAATTCAGTCTTTAATCCAAAATGCTTTATTACTTTCTAGTTTCCAGTGGTTATGTTACATCCTCCATCACATTAAGCCATTCCAAACAGACTACACTCTTCCTATGCCCCTCGGCAGACTTTCTAGCCCCGTGGGCATGGGAACAGTCTATAAACTGTGCTAACATTGAACTTGGCATAATTTCAGAGATTCTCTTCATGTAAACAGTGGTCTTAGTTTCTGCAAGATGTTAGGCAATAAACAGAGCAAATTAAACAAAAGGCATGCAGGGCCTCCTGCTTTGGCAATGTTTTCTACAGATCTTAAATTAACTGGTGTGTGGTACATCACTTCTGATGTAAGATTTTTGTGGTACTTCTTGTGCATACTCACGATGTTCTGTGTTGGACTGATTTCACACATACTAGTCACAACTGGCTGGTGATTGATACCAAAATGTATACAAGTATGTGCTAGTTTTCAATAGACTGTGTTGCCCAATCAATTGTCCTCTGTTTCTTAGGAGCTCCTGATGGATACATTTTCTAAACATCTCTGAATCGGTAACTTTCAGGAACAAGAAGAGATCAACATTCAGTGGTGCTGAACTGCTTCTCTAATTTTCATTCCACCTCTTAATAGCTCTCACATGACACAGAATTAAGCATGACAGTAGCCCTATACACTGAAAACGTGGGCTAATATTAGCACTGATTGCCTCTGAACATACAGCCTCTTCCACTGTACAGAACATTATGTTCCTTGTAACGTGGACCGATTTTGTTGCATATGAAGACTATGAAGCTTTTTTAGGTGACATTTAAAATTTACTTGTAGCTTTTGCTTCTTAATTCTTTCTCTTAAGGGGTCTTGAGTTCTCTCCGTAGTCGGCATGCCCTAAGATTATTTCACTTATTTCACCTTCTTAAGACAACTACCATTACTCTGTTGTAATGCTAAAACAATATGAAAATGCTATTCCAAAGGACAGCATAGAGCAGGAGCACAAGACATGACTACCTGAAAGCCTGTGTTGAAAGCAGACTGTGGTCTGCAGAGCTTACAGATACACAGGGGAAAATTGTCCCAAAGTCGTATTTCAGAAAGACTATTAAAAGGGTCATGGAAGTAAAACACTGAAGGAACTCTCTATTAAAGAGCTACCAGTAAGTTAGAATGCTCTAGGCTGGTGGTAAATTTCGTGACTCTGCAGTTTGCCTCAGAGAAAACAAAAGTCAGGTAATAAAGATTAAAAGATCACAAAATGCAAAAAGAAATTACCAGAAAGACCTACATAGTAAAGCAGAAGCCTATCCATTCATCATAGAACAGGAAACCAGAAAAATTAGAGAGCAGCCTTCAAAGCTGAGGAACTTGATTTTAGCTGGGTAACCTTCATGCAAAAGTTTGGAAGTATCATTGAGTTATTAAAACAGTATTCCTTGTATGTTTTCATTCCTTATTATCAAAACATGTGTGATACATATATTCATGCTTCTCCAGCAGGATCTGATACCAGGATTATATTTTCATTTCTAGAGGACAGCTCAAAACAAAATAAAAGAGAAGTGCCTGCATTTGAGGACAGCATTTTATGTATTGGATATACAAATATAAATTCAGAGTTGTACATCCATTTTTTCGTCTTTCAGGTTCCCCATTTCAACACAACCCTCAAACCACAAACCTTGCACAGAGTGCAATGTTTGGCAGATGATTTTACACTCTACAGAAAAGAAACACAGGATTAAAAAAGAAAAAAAAAAGAGAGAGAGGGATGACCACATGTGCTTAGGCATTTAATAAAAATACTTATGGATGTCTTTTAATTAAGAGTGAAGAGTAAGTCTTATAACAGGTGCCCAGGAATTTCTGTGAAAGACATTCCTGTGAAGGATTGGCCAGCTTTCAATATGGAATCTGGTTCTATTTTCTCAATGTTTTTAAGATGGCATTATGATTTATTTAGCAGCAGCTGGAGAGATCATTACTAGCATGTGTGCCACTCCCAGGGTAAGTGTCGGAAACACTCAGCAGGCACCTCAGTTACAATATTAATGGTTTTGGTTGTTGCTACAATACACAGAGAAAGGCCATACATGTAAAGCAAGAAAAGGAAAAAACCCTACACCCATATAGACAGCAAAGCAGAAGGACTCAAATTCTTAAGCATTTTTCATCTAAGCCCTCAGGAATTTCAGACTATATAGAACTCTATGTCTTTTAACAAGCTTTCCTTTAAAAGATTGAGATGGAAACAATACATAGAGTAATCATACTAAAACTTAGGAACAGCACCATCTGAGATGTATTTTAAAATTGCTCTGTCTTCTGTGTGGTCTCTATGGATGTAGTACCTCAGTACTGCAGTCCCAATGAGTTGTCTTTGCATTTTTCTTAATGAAGTAAGTGTTATTATTCCCATTTCCTATATGTGTCACTGTGCTTCTTTTTGTATCTGCAACAGACTCCTGGCGAATGACATATTCAACACAGATTTTCAACTCCTCAACACATGTCCTCACTACTTAGTGTAAACTGCAGAATAATTATTTCCCTCTGCATAGTCATGGCACAGAAGCACAGTCATGCTCACTGAATTAGTACATCTCCCCTAGGTACAGATGGCAAAAGTAAAGGAGTTGCAAACCTCTTGAGTCTAAAAAAGTTTCATGTTAGAAAGTTAACCAAAAAAAAAATATTCAAGCCCTGGAAAAAGACCATCCTTTGGGCCAGATAACATGAATAAAAGAGCTAACAGAATCAGTGAACTCTGGGTAAAAATCTTCTAAAGAATAAAGAGTACCTCAAGAGGACAAATAGAAGGAAATGTGAAGCCATTTCTCAAATATTTTTTTTTAAAGTTAAAGACCCAGTGAAGAAGGAAAACCAAATACCACTCAGAGATTTGCTTTAGGGAGCTCACTGAATATATGGTGGAAATATGCAACCATTGAAGTTAATGAACAGTGGAAGAAAAGACTAATGTGAAATATATCATCTTTCATATATATAAAACCACTATGAACTAGACCACATTGTCAAGCTGATGCTACTCTGCACATCGTTTAAAGAAAAACTCAATAAACACTTTATTCAAAATCAGCAAAATTAAATCTGGGGGAGCGAGGGAAAGAGAAAGAAATCATTCTTACAATATTCTAAATAACACAAGGATTGTCAAAAATAGACAAAAACTAACGTTTGTGGAGAAAGTCAAATGTTGAATTGCAGAAGGAAATTCTTATTTTCTCTCTCCCACTCCCTCAATAAGGCCAAAATAAGTTGGAGACCTGAAGATGTCTGTAGGGAAATAGGGTTAAGAAACACCTTCCCAGTGTAGAAGCAGCACCAGGAGAAATAAATATAGCCAATCCTGACTGCTACTGCCTGTTTGGGATGGGCCTTGGGTTACTACCCCAACTCATACCTTAACAAAACTTGACTGTTGAATAGCAGCTGCTGAGCAAGTACACTCAAAACTTTAGGGGGAACTACTGCTAAACTTTGAGAAATTCCAGATAAGGAGTAGATTTTCTCCTCCAGCACTTCTTGACTGAGATGAATGCATCAGAGTACTTTAGGCATATATAGGATAATGAAGTTCTCTATAGAAATTAGATGAGATGGACCAGCTCAGATATTTTTCTGGGTGGGAAGATGACCATGAATTGGTTGAGTTTTGGTTTTGTTTCTCTTTCTCTTGGATTTCTGATTAGCAGAAATCTTTCTCTTTTTATCTTATGAATGAACTGTTAATTGTTGGAAATGGATGAGAAGCAAATTTTTCTGCTATGCTGCTCAGAAGACCACATTAAACACACTACTGCCTTTTTGCAGTCTTTAATAAGCATCATGTAACTAACATGGCTAAAATTAAGAGTACAGAACAATTAAAGATGCTTAGATTTTCTAAGCTCCAAAGTATATAACATAACTTCCCCCACCACCACTTTCTTTCCTCTTACTCTACCCTTCCAAAGCCATGTGCCAGAATACTAAAAAAATAACTGGAAGAAATTTTGCAGCAAGCAGATGAAGCAGTTGCATCTCTGACCTTGGAATAGTATCTATGTTTTAGGAAGATGGTCTTTCCCTTCCTGGGTAGTCAGTCTACAATTCAGATTTAATTTACATTTTTAATGTCATATAGATGATGAGGCCTTTTTTCTTTTGTTTCCCACCATTTAAAGAGGTACATGGTAGTGAAAAAAATGTTTTCAATGACGTAACTTTGTCTTGTGGTGTCAAAGGAGCAACCTTTAAAATACAGCTGGACTTAGTATTATTTCTAGCAATTTTTCCTTATTACAGATCTCATTGTAGATTATATGTCACTCTGTAAACTGAAGAATATGCCATGTAGGTATGAAATGGACATATAACATTTATTTTTAATAAATGCATTGTAATAGTTCATATTCCTTCTGCATAAAGGGTGCATTTTTGAAAGAAACAAACACTTTGCTCAGGTAGTAACAATTTTTATATATCACCTAGTTAACATCACTGCCAATTTGTGACTGCGCAAAGCGTAAAATATAAAAGCAGAAAGATTTTTTTCACTTAAATTGAAAACCACAAGTGGAAATATGCTTTCTGTCATTTTAAAGAAGGAGCTGCAGCATTACAAGAGGAACACAAATGTGTGACATATTTTTCTTCCCTTGTCTTGCAGCTGATCTACTTAGATGGGCCATTTTGACATCCCTATGAAAGGTATGAAACTCCTGCATTGAGGAAATTGCCTATGATTAAGGGATAATGTGAAAGGATGTTTAATCTCTTTTAATAGCCCACCTAACACATGTTAATGACCATGGAGAGTTTTTACCCTTTCTTGCTAAATGAAAGATGAGACTTACTATTGTATTCTTAAAAAAAAAAAAAAAAAAAATTGTTCCTTATCCATTTGACTTGAAACACAAATGCATACACAAAAACTGGAATAAAACATGTAGTCTGTCTGTGCTACTAACCATTTAGAAATTGTGCAGCTAGCAGTAATTTGTATTTTATTGAAGGAACAATGTATGTGCAAAATCAAGCCATGTAACCACTAAAAATATGAACTACATACACAGTAGAGACAAACTACTACAGTTGTGTATCTGTTTTAAGAAATAATTGGGCATTTCATTATGTTGTCATTTCTGATTTTAGCTCAAAACACTAAGACAAAGTTAATGATATGTGGTACCTTACTAGGAGGGGCTACAAAAAATAGTATGCTCCTTTTTTTTCCCCCATGTCTGTCACACGTCCTCACTATTGCTGACAGCTCCACTGATTTTGAGTTCACTCTATTGAATTCAGCCCATTATGCAACAAGTTCATATAGGTTCACTTATTGTGTGATTACTGAACATCATATGCATATATATAGTTTAAATTATCCCAAGTCTATGCCTGTAATTTAATTTCAAATACCTGCCACAAATCCAAGTGCTTTACATTTTTAAATGACTTACGGGAAAAATAACCTTGTAAGATTTGCAGAGATGAACTAAGAGGGCAGTAACTCAGACTGAACTTCTAGGAATCACAAATTGTGATATTAAATGCTTCCCTTATAAAACATGGTAATGACTGGTTTTAGATGATGACTTAAGGCACATTCAACAACAGGTAACAGGAAAAGAGATCTGTTTTGTTTTATCAAATGCCAAAGCTGAAGGCTGAAGCTTTAGTCACTCTGGAAATGGATTGTGTGGTTAATGCATTAAAGCATTACAGAAAAGGAGAACTATTCCTGCACCACAGGACTGCAGATTAGGAGTAAACAATACACTGTTATACAAAAAGTTATTTTCTCAATTAAGTCAGCTGTTTAGCAATGCCATGACAGCATTGGCATATTTCTTCTCCTTTCTTTTTCAAGAGAGCTTCTAGATTAAATAAAACATCCCCAGAAGTCCTCAGTTGTATTTTTAAACTAGTTTACATTCAGATTGGCTCTGTTATTAATTGTACTGCCCTCTGGAATAAGTGAAGCTGGGTAGGGCAAGTATAAAACCCCAAGATTGCTGTTTCATATGCCTGGATTCAAATGCCACTGAGTTTTAAAAGTAGGACATTTTAAAGAGAATCACTTATTCAACTCCATACTGAAAGCATAAGACTAATATTTTGAAACCCTCTAATTCAAAGACCTGTTATCTTTGCTTGACCTTATTTCCTGTCATTGGCAAGAAGTGAGCTGCTTCTATTCACTCTAATAGCCATATAGTATAACCCTTGCTGTGAACAACTGCTATTTATGCATCCCTTTGTAGAATGCTCCAGTCTTGGGAAGTCATGTCTGCCTTGGAAGGGTCATTTACAAACAGCCTCTTGTTTGACCTAAGAGATACATCACACTGCCTCACCCTGTACTTTTTACCTTGTATACTGTACTTCCTTCCTCTCATGTTTAACACAGCACAGGTGGTTCTGTGGTTCAAAACCAGGTGTCTAAATCTAAATTAATCTGTAGAAAACTTTAGCTTTCTATAATTTTTAGCTGGAATTCAGAAGTTATAAAAAAAGCAGTTATTTTTTTCTCTGGGGAGGAGAAACCCATTTATCATAGCTTCTGTCCATTTTATAAAGAAAAGGGTTTTCTGTCTAGCAAGTTGTAGCTGCCATCTGACCTAATGAGTCAAAACCACACACTCACTCCTTTTTCCAGAAAATTGTTAATGACAAGGCATTTACCAGAAAATATATAGGAACAAACAACTGCTGAGAATCTGCAGATGAAGAATTTCAAACCTTTTCCACTATCAAAAGAATAGCTAATATGCAAATTATAGAAGGTATTTTACAATACAGTCTGAGTTTAAAAACATTTCCAAGCTTCTCTATATTTCAACTCTATTTTTTCAATAGTATTCAGACAGCTTTGTATGGGTAATTATATCTGCTTGAGGCTGTCTGTAGCAGAAAAAGAAAAAATTCCTCATTTGTTTTTTTTTTTTTCAATTCTGTTGTGCTTCACAAATATCTAGACCTCAGATCATAAAATCATAAAACAGTCAAGAAACGAAGGCATTAGGGTATACGTGAAGGCATTCATTCTGAGTGAAGAAACTAATAGTAAAAGCAGGTCAGACAAGCATTTATAGAGAATTATTCTGCTACTGCATTCTGTTGCCCACTGTTAAGAGGGGGAGTTAGTTAATGAATATTGTGTTGATGCATCACAAAGACACATCTGTTAACAATATCATCACCTATAGTTGAAACGCATACATTTTTAATTTTCCCTGATTGTTTCATAGGAAATTGTACAGATCTACAAGTACGAATTCATAGTAAGTGTATCAGAGTGAGTCAGACATTTTATGATGGTTTGTTTTGAGAAAATAGAAGAGTTTCTGGGCACAGAAAAAGCCAGCATCAGAATGCTCGATGTTATGCTCCATAAATGGGTGTTTGTCAAAGTAGTTGATGGGGATTTTGGTAGTAGGGAGATGCTGAAAGGAGGTCAGAGGTGGTTAGAGGAGAAATTTCTCAATTAGTTTTGTGGCCATCTTGTTTCATAAGATGACACAAAGCCAGAGAGGATGGTGGTGTCCAGAAGAGAATGACCAGAATGGCACACAAGAGAAACAGATGCTCTTGCAGGCATCAGTAGTAAAGTGGGCTGAAAAGTAATATAGAAAGTACAAGTGTATATTTAGCAACTCATAATGAGAATTAAAATTAGACTAAGGGTCTCATCATCTGGAAACAACAGAAGGAATAAGATGTTACTTGACCATGGAAAGACTGAGTTGCCAACATGATATGGCTGCAAAACACCAAAAGTGATACCAGAATCACAGAATCAACCAGGTTGTAAAAGACCTCAGAGATTATTAAGTCCAATCTATTACCTAATACCTAACACCTCATGATAACTAAAACCATGGCTCCAAGTGCCACATCCAATCTTTTTTTGAGCACCTCCAGGGACGGTGACTCCACCACTTCCCCAGGCAGCCCATTCCATAGGTCAATTACTTTCTGTGAAGAATATATGAGGCTAGGCAATTCCAGTGGAAACAGTCACATATTCATAACACTGAGAAAGTGTTGCTTGAACCTCATTTGGAACACTGTTTCACAATAGCTCATATTTTAAATCCATCTTTGTTCAAAATTGAATGACTGAGGAGACTTGCTGTACTGATAGGATCCTGGAGAAGAGAATTAAAAGTATCATGTGGTGCAATGGAGAGAAGTCTGCTAGGATGGCTCTTTATAAATAAAAGAAAACACAAGTACTCAAAATAGGAAAAAAAAATCTTAATTTTAAAACTAAATTAACACAAGAATAAATAAATATAATCTAGATCCTAATAGTTGGAGGGGGTGTTGGGTTTTAAGAAAGTTTTAACTATTAGAGAAGCTCAACAAGAGCTTTCTATTAAAAATAGTAGAAGAAAAAAATCATATCTGCTTTTAAGGTTAAATATGGTAATGGGTTTTGTAATCAGATATTTGTTACCTGCAATTGCAATGTCAAAGAAGGTCTCTTCTAGTCCAGCACTGTGAGAGATTATATTGCTACATTCTAGCTCTGAGATAAAAAATTACTACATTGTTGCTGAAATAAAGTTATCTGTAAAATACCACCTACAAGGTATTGACATATCAATATAGTTTATCACAGAATTAAAATCTAGAAACAACAGTTCTTTCTCTCCCCACTTCCTCCCACCACTTGCATCAGCAGATACTAAACTTGGCAAGAACTGCTTCACCATGGTAGGAATATGTTACATAAAACGCTGACCTGGTTATATTGAAAGTTCACTGGTTATATTGAAAGTTCAGTGTATCATTATTTACAGAAAGAAAACATACTTAGGATGTGGTGAAGTACAGAAAGATCTTTTTACAGTTAGTGTGAATATTTTTCTCTCTAGTTTTTGTGGTACACAGTATTATGCTAAGGAGTAATTAGTCTGTAGTGTATGAGTTACTGCCCAGTCCTGCTGGTTTGACTCAGACCTATCACAACTCCTTTTCAGACAAGACAATTCTTTTACATGAACTGTGCATTTGAGTAAGGCATGCAAAACTGGATCTCCTTTTCCTACATTGATATAACGTGAACAAATCAGAGTATGAGAGAACAAGGAATTTACCTTTTACATTGATTCAGTCCATAACACAGCTGTTTTCCAGATTTAACCCTCATATTCCAAATTCTCCTCCTACTTGATAAATCACTCAGAAAGGTTCAAATTTATAACTATCTTTTATTCAATTCCTCTTTCCTGGTAGAGATAATAAAGTGGACAATGTTGACATTCAGGCAGTGAAATATTGATAGCCCATTAGGAAATCTGAGGATTTCTGCAGTAAGCCATGGTTGCTACTGCTTGCTTCACTCTTGTCAGTTTTAACTACTACTCCCAGGACCACAAGGAGCAAATACACTTCTGAGTGCATTACAGAATCAGAATCACAGAATCAACCAGGTTGCAAAAGACCTCAGAGATGATCAGGTCCAGCCTATTACCTAATATCTAACACCTCATGACAACTAAACCATGGCACCAAGTGCCATATCCAATCTTTTTTTTTTTTTAATACCTCCAGGGATGGTGACTCCACCACCTCCCTGGGCAGCACATTCCAATGACCAATTACTCTCTGTGAAGAACTTCGTCCTCTCCTCGAGCCTAAACTTCTCCTGGCACAGTTTGAGACTTGTTCTTGTTCTGGTGCTGGTTGCCTGGGAGAAAAGACTAGTCCCCACCTGTCTACAACCTCCTTTCAGGTAGTTGTAGAGAACAATAATGTCTCCCCTAACCCTCTCTTCTCCAGGCTAAACAACCCCAGCTCCCTCAACTTCTCACAGGGCTTGTGCTCAAGAATTCTCACCAGCCTCGTTGCCCTTCTCTGGACACATTCAAGTATCTCAATGTCCTTCTTAAATCACAGAATCAACCAAGTTGGAAAAGCATCAAGTCCAACCTATCGCCCAGCACCATCTAATCAACTAAACCATGGCACCAAGTGCCTCATCCTATCTTATTTTAAGCATCTCCAGGGATGGTGACTCCACCACCTCCCTGGGCAGCCCATTCCAATGGCCAATCTCTCTTTCTGTGAGGAATTTCTTCCTAACATCCAGCCTAAGCCTCCCCTGGTGCAACTTGAGACTGTGTCCTCTTGTTCTGTCACTGGTTGCCTGGGAGGAGAGGCCAACCCCCACCTGGCTACAGCCTCCCTTCAGGCAGTTGTAGATGGCAAATTGAGGAGCCCGGAAGTGGACACAGTACTTGAGGTGCGGCCTAACCAGTGCTGTGTACAGGGGCAGAATGATTTCCCTGCTCCTGCTGGCCACACTATTTCTGATGCAGGCCAGGATGCCATTGGCCTTCTTGGCCACCTGGGCACACTGCTGGCTCATGTTCAGAGTCAATACTGTCATTATAGGAAGCAATTGAGCTACATTACAGAGGGTAAGATCTAAGCCTTTGGAAGTAGGGTCCCTAGGAACTTGGCTTCCATGCTTTGAAGTATTCTCTCAAAAAATCAAACTCATCATTAGAAAGGTTATATGTCTATTGTACAGTGCCAAGGTCATAGACAGAAATGTAAAAAGCTGACAGAGTTGAACACACCAACTCCACAGTCTTCTAGCCATCTCACCATCTTGGGAGCCAAAATGATAACATCAAACTCCTCTTAGCCTAATGAAGCTTCCTTCAAAAGATGTACAGCTTCACAAGAGGGACTCCTCACTTTCAGACAAGCACCCCAATTCCCATGTTAGAATCCTGCTTCCTGAGCAGACCAGTGAATACCTATAATCTTGCTTTGGCATGATTGTTCCAGGCAAAGCCAAATTTCTCCTCAAGAGATGAGCAGCCCACCAATGCTGCCAGAGGCTCTGTAGTTAGGAGTGCTTTCCTAGCAAGGGGAAGAAGCATGTCACCCAGCCAAAGTATGGCTTCCAAAGACTTGGATGACAACTTTCATTAGAAGGCAATTAGATGAAAAGGAAACACCATTGCTATTTTCCCTCTTTCAGGTGACATCCTGATCATATCTAGTAGAAAAAATAATGTATCTAAGGTCCTCAAGACCTGTAGATAATTTAGCACAGATGAGACAGAAAATACTCTTAGACTCCTAGTCCATGCTTCAGATTCATAGATACTACAACAAAGTTTTGAATAGTAACAAAATAAAGATGGTATCTCTACAGGACTCCTGGTTAAAGACTGGGTTGCTGGAGAAGTCCTGAAAGAAATTTCAGCTAGATGCAGCCTGGCATTTCCTATTTGAGTGGAGTTCTGCTATCAACTCAGGTGAGGTTTCTCCCACGTTATACCTTACTGTAACATCACATAGTCCCTGTGTTAGAGAATGCCATCTTGACATCATGTCAATTATCAATTAACTTGACTTCATCATTTTAGCAATTTATGATAATATCATTGATTTAAAATAAAACATGTAACAGAGATTGTTTGGTTTTGTTGTTCTGAAAGAGCTGGGCATGATTCAGCAAAAAGATAAAAATAATGCAGTGGCCTACAAATACTGACAAGAGCCCAGTTAGGATTCACTGCTTCATGTCCACTTAAAATTGAAACCCATAAGAGATTGAAGTTTTCTTCCATAGTCTTCTGTATACCAACATACATCTTTCATCTTTTTGGTATTGGTTTGCCTGCAACAGCATTTTGGGCACTGGCCTGGCCTGTATGCACCAGCAGCAGGACATTTTGATAACAACTTTGAACAGAGAAAGGTTAATGTTCAGAGATGACTGAACAACGTTTAAAGGATCGTTTTAGATGCATTACTGCTTGTACACCAGTTATAATGTCCAGCATATAGTCTTCATTGCTCTTTTGCTTTCAAAACAAACAAACAAACAAACAAACTCACTCACTCTGCAAGGGTGGAATGAGAGGAGGAGACATACTGAAAGTGACAAGTAAGGAATCAGCAATCCCAGGAAGGGCTTTCAAGCCCCAGCTGAGCAGTCTGGGACCTACTCAATGTGTGGAAACCTCCCTTCTCTGCAGTAAAGGATGGTGAAAAGGGCACACACATTTGTCAATAGTTAGTGCTGCACTCCATGTCAAAGTGATGCTATAATTGGCATCCAGCAGCCTCTGCATAAGGCCACATGGTTAGAAGAAATTGCTAAATTATTTGACTTGTAAACTCAGTTTGAAATGCTAACTGCAGAGTATTTGTCTGAGTGATAAACTCTTTAAGGAGAAACCTTTGATCTCCAGGCAAGTAAAGACCCTTAAAAGTCCTGAAGTCTGGAGTGGTCAGCCCTAAAGACCTTTGTTTGCAGCCATCACTGGAAGAGGGGGAGGGAAAAAACCATTTTGCACAGTGATTGCCCAGAAGTTTGGCTTTGCTTGTAAAGCTGGAAGGTGAAAGGCCATGCAGCTCCCTCCCTCCAACAAAAGAAGGTTATCCAGCTTTATGGTATAAGGCTTAACTTTAAACTAATGACTTAAGCTTAGCAAAGGAGGCTGTACTCTGGAAAAAAATATTAAAAAGAAACCCCACAAACATTTGTAAGATCAAATTTGAAGTGGGCCATGGTATCTCTCAAGTACAACATGTTGCAATACATTTTTGGTTTCTAGCACTGAAATGAGAAAGGTCATTTTGCTTGCTAGTTCCAGTAGAAACAGTTACTCATTTTATCACCAAGTTCAGATCAACAGGGCCAAAGCTCACATGCACGCTGTGATTTTTCATCATCACTCAAACTAAAAGCAGCAGTGTTGGACTGCCACTAAGGTCCTCTCAGCAGAGTAAGAGGACAGTTGAACCACATGTGAACTCTCTTCTCTCACTGCACAGGCAGCCTCTAGGGGAGGCAGGCAGGATTAGTAACCTTTTCTGCCTTCTCAGTTTTTTCATGGATAATATTCTTCATTTCCAAAATTCTTTGTGAGATAAGGAATGAGAGTTTAAAAAAAAAAAATTACCAGAAACTGGTAAGGCACAAGCGTCACTCCTCCTACTTCCTCCTGTGTCCTTTTCACCACCACCACTCCCTGGACAAAAGTTCACAGCTGACTAGCAGTGTCTGTGAATGGCAGATCTTTTACTGCTAGCTTTAGCCTCTGCTGAGCTCCCAAATGGGATGGTGTTGCTTGATGGGGTCATCTGTTTACTTAAAACAGGACTGGGATCAAAAGTTCATTTTCATAGACCATTAAAGGACAGTGATATATTAACAACTTCAGCCACTGTTGAGGTGAGCTGAGCTGGATGTCACTTGTAAGTGAATGACACCATATGCCAGCCAACCTGATTCTTACACATTTATTTCATGCACCTTCCCTAGATCTCTCAGGGAACAGGGAAACATCTTCTATACCAGTCTAGAAGGTGTACCTGTAATGTGTCAGAGACTGCTTATCTTCTCCTTAGAGGTCACTAGTGATTCATTACAGGATATTTACAGACATCCCAACAGCCACTTGGATTTGATTCAGTGAATCTGTAACACTCAATTTCTGACCAGCAAATCCTACTCATCTTCCATTTTTTTTGGTCACAAGAAAATTCTGACTTAGTGCTTGTTGAGCACTAAATACTAAAATCAGCACTTGTGATCCAGAGGAAGAGTGAGGTAGAGAGATAAAAAGATCACATGAAAGGGTGGAAAATTAAGTAATATCCCATGACTTAAGGACAGTAGAACTGAAAAATGAGCAACAATTCACGTTACTTCCAACAGGCAGCCCCCTGACAAATGGAAGAAATATGACAGTGAAACATTTTTGGTGCAAAAGCCTGAGTTATTTGGGCTTTTACATTATTTGACATTGGTTTTGCTGATTAACCATAAAAGTTCCAGTCCACCTGAGAGGTAAGGCAAATTTCTACAGAAGCACAAAGGAAGACTCCCTTAATCAAACAAGGACACTGAAAACATGCAGCAGACTGACACATCTGCTCAAGGCCCAGCCTCTGCTGGAAAAGCATGATTTTTATGGTGTGTTTTTTCTTGGTTTTGGTGTTGGGGGCTTTTGTTTGTTTGTTGTGGATTTTTGTTTGGTTTTATTTGCTTTTTGTGGTTTTGTTTGTTTATTCTAGTTTTGATCATGGCATGTTTATACTCCAACTTCCACCCTCTTCCACACGGCCACCCAGTGCACAGATAAGTCCAAGGAGACATGGAGCTCTGTCTGCAGCTTCAGGTGCCAGTCCTTCCCACCGAGCTCTCCAAACCCCTCTCTGAAGCCTTAGGTCTTCAATAACTTGTCATAAGTCCTTTTTCTTTTTTCCAGCTCTCTCTGTCTTATGGTGTGTTTTGACTACCCCATCAAATCCATCAGAAAACGTCAAGGAATGACATGGGTCAGTGCCAGGCCCTTCAATTGGAGAAAAACCAGGAAACTGGGAAGGGACAGGTGGGAAACCTTTGTGTGCTGGGCAGCACCAGCAGAGCTTAAGGGACTCCTGCTACAGTCTGTAGATCACGCAAGTGTCTGGTGGCACCCATTAACTGCTTTCAGCATAACAATGGCTCTTTCTCATCTCTGCCCATCCTCCCTGTCCCAGTTAAATGAACTGTTTCCCAGACAAATAAAGACTGGAGAGACTGCCTTCACTAGGGTAGGAGAATGGGGAAAGGAATTCGGATGGGAATGATGAGACCCTACTGAAAAAGGTGGAGATATGGGGTCACCCTGAGTATTCCTATGGGAGATGAGGGGAAAGAGAAAGCCTGCCAGTAGGAAAGTCTGGTACAAGGAGCATGAGAAGACATGAAACCAAATTTACCCTCTGTACAGCAATCTGCAGGAGAAAAGGGAAGCCACAGTGTATCAGGAGGTCAGGACATGCAGGAGGTCAAAGGAAGATGGAAAAGGAGGAAGCTGACAGGGAGGTGGCCTAGCAGGCAAAGGGCTAAGTCTCTGCTCCCCTCACTGTTTCCTTAGCATACCTATGTCCCCTCTGTCCAAAGAAGTTGAACAGGCAGGAAGGCAGCTATCCTGACCTTGACCCAAGCTGGTAGCCTGACCCTGCTCCTGCCCTTTTTCCGCTTGGGCTGCAAGGACAGTGCATCTGATCCAAAAGCTTCTTCTGAAATCCTTGTACTTCCTCCAGCCTTTAGGGAAAACAAGCAAACAAGGAGCAATACGCATGTGGGGCACACAGTGTGCTTTGGGGGTGGCAGGACAAACTTCAGTTGCAGAGAGTATCTGTGTTTCTTTGCCTAGCATAGGTATATGAAGATGAAAATCATGTTATATTTTTCTACCTGAATTTGGATAGCTCAATGTATAACTATATACATTTGCATAGCATATTTCTGTGCCTGACCTGACTACAGACTTAATGCTGTCAGATAAAGTAAGCAGTCATTTTAAAGGAATTCAGAAATAGAAGATTGGTTTGTTATATCACTATTGTATTTTTGCCAATTCTACTGAAAACAACTGTTCCGAAACCACAGCCAGTGACCGTGATATAACAGAGCCCAGAGACAGGGCTTTGAGAAGTATCCAGTTCACTACATGAAGGAAGGATAGCAAGACAAAGACAATTTGTTAAAATACATTAGACCAAGTATTTCTCTACAGTAAGGTTAATTATAAGAAAGTAATTATAAAAATAATTCAAATAAACCAACTTTTATTCTGCACCACTGTAAGTCAGCTCGGTTGTGATAGTTGTAAAGTAGAAAGCTTTTGGACCACCGTTTCTAACGTCTCTATCAGCTGTAACTTAATAGTTACCTTCTAAAGATCTTTGCCAAAGCAGCCATCCTGAGAATTGATCCTACTATTTTCTCCTGTAAGAGTTTTGTTTACAGTCCTGCTTTCTGAGGGTAAGAATCAAACCTCTCTGTACAGGGTGAGATTGCATCTTTCTTGAAACAAGGCTGCTTGCCCTATGAAACTCCAAGTGGCAAGACATGAGGAGAGAAAACCCTCCAGTACAGCACAGCTGCTTGTTTGGCTGGCTGAGCTGTGTTAAGCATGAGTCCTGCAAAGGAGACATCTTAGGACTCTCTTTCAACACAGAGGGATGGCTGGAAAGCAGCTCTCAGTGACTAGACTGCAGCAATGGCACTTCTTCTGCCACCCAAAGGTCAAAGCTAGGACACTCAGTGGCAGTCTGGCATGTTCAGTGAAGGTTTCTGGCTTAGTAAGCCCAACTGTGACATCTGCTAAGTTTTGTAGAAGATGAGATGAAATGTTGCATTCCACCCAAACTACAGAGTAGGATGTTCTGGTGTGAACGATAGCCTGATGGTAAAAGTGTGGCATCACAGACCACTATCTACGTACAGGGATTAGAACATCAATGCACTACTGTATCACAACCCGGACAGGGCAGAGGGACTTTGGGAAGACAGTAAAAGCATAGCATAAGCATAGTTATCTGCTGAAAAGATGAAGCTGATGAGTGCTTCAATCAAACCATTACTGGCTCAGCCTATCTCAGATATCTCCTTCCTAATCCAGTCACTGTTTAGCTCCGTGTTACAGGTGTACTGATGTCTCTGCCTGCAGTACAGGCATCTCTGCTCACTCTTTCTACAGGCTGCAGTAACAAGGACATTAGCTGAGGGTGTACTCAGAGAAGAACACTTGCAGGACAGAGTTTGCAGCACAGTTTCCTCCTTTTCTCTTCCAAGTACACTCTCTTCAATATGCTCCTTCTTAACATTGCTGTGACTGTCTTTTTTCCTCCATGCTGTAATACTGGTGCTGCATTCTGATGAGACAAAACCAGGTGCAGGTCATAGCATTTGTTTATTTAGAAGTACTGTAACATTTTGGTGATTTTTTGGAGTTATGGAAAAGAATGCTGGGTTCTCTTAATACAGAATGAGTTCTTATATTTTCATGTGGTCATTTAAAGGAAATACTTGCCTTGAATCCACAACTGTATTTTTTTTTCTTTTAGATATGCCAGACACTTTTGGTCTTACATTAAAGATGTTAGCTCTTTATATAATTCATACAGTAGGCACAGGCACACACACACACAAAAGTTAATTTCTTAACTGTAGCCTTCCTCTTTTTATGTTAGCAATTTCAATTAACTGTTCTAAATAACTGACAACATGGAATATAAAACATTCTCACAACAATGTAGGTCTAGCAGCAATTACATTGATTTACTCTGGACCATGTTAAGTTCAGGGAGTAGGATAAAGAGACAAGAGTTTAAAACGTCTTTCACACTGATGTAATAAATTCAGTACATTGCTTTAAAGTTAGGGCAAAATAGCTGGTAACTGAAAGTCAAGAAAACCCTTGTTTTGTTTTCCACTGTGATAGAAAACAATAGATTATGGGAAAGTTCTTCAGAAGGTGATCAGAGGAAAAGTTCACCAGCATCTATCATGGACTGTGTCTCTGTGGCCTGCTGGGATAGGAGGGAGGGACATAAAGGTGTCAGCAGTTGAACTAATACGGTAAATCACAGTAAGACTAGTAAAGAGCAATGGCAGCCTAGTGTAAATGCCTTCAGACTTCTATTCCTTCTCCGAGGTTGTGGTCGGGACACGTCCCCTTTTTGTGACCTTATCTCTGGGGCAGTGGGTAGTGCACTGGTATCTTTAGTTTAAGAGGACTAATCCCTTTGCAGGTTAATAAAAGGTGAAACGAACAATCACCAAGGAGCTACCAAAGTAAACAAGTAGTACCTTTGACTGCTAAAGATTCTTAGTTTTCCTCATCAGCATGCTTTGCCCATCTCCTTTCTTTCCTTCTACATACATTGATAATAAGTACATCTGTAAACTGCTGATTTAAAACAGTAACAGTGTGCAAAAGAGGCAAAGATAAGACAATTTCTTAAAAAGATGATGGTTCCACTTTGCAGGCATCTAACTTGTCTCTGTAAAATGCACTTTTCAGTGTATGTCTCTGTGGTCGAAATTTGCAGTTTTTCCTAGAAATGCAGACTGGTAATTAGTGTGTTTCAGTGACCAGCATGCTCTCAGTCCCAGTTACAGGGAAGGCTCCCTCAGAATCTCACAAAAAACTGAGCCATTTAATTTCCTGCAATGAGCAAAAAGGTCACGACATGCCGTTACTTCAAGCAATCTGTTGATAAGATTAATGAACTTTTCTCTTTAACTACTAGATATATAATGCATGTGCTAGCTTGCTGCAGTGCTGTAGGCAGCATCATTAACGTCAATAATGTATATTTAATATAACAACACCAAAGAGCAAGAGAATTCAAGACAAGAAGGATGACATGGGGGTGAAAATCACCTGTGTGTTATGCAGTCAGGGCTGTGGGGGAGTGCTAGAGCAGTGGGGCTGTTTGCCTTGCTGGTGGTTCCCTTTGTTCCTACTCTATCTCCTTCCATTCTTGTCAAAGTTAAGGACAATTCACAAAAGAGGAGGCTACTGCCAGGTCAGGGAGCAGATTCAGATTCCTCCATGGTCCCCAGGCTTTCCAGGGAAGCTTTGGAGAGAAGCAGGGTTGTTTCATGAGAAGGTGTATGATATATCCTTTTAAATAAGAGATAACCCCCCCACACACACAATTCTATTAACACAGACTAGCATCACTATAGCTAGCAGTGCTATATCTGGTCTCCTCCCTCCTTTCCCGCAGCAAACAGACACCTTGTTAATTCAGAGGGGTCTAGATATAAATAAAGGCTATTAGGTAAAGCAAGGGGATGTGATATGCTTCTTTCAGTCAAATAAGTCAGCAAGCCAAGAAAACCAAGACCTGCCACCACTTCACTGTAAATTCAGATTTAATCCTGGTAAGATGTGTGCTCCACTGACATTTTACATAGAAAAGTAGTGTAGTTCTGAGATACAGGTGTACTAAATTAACAATAACCCTATATATCTAAAGAAGAAAACCAAAAAAGCCCCCAAAACTAAGGCAGTGCTCAGTCCTCATTAATTGATGAAGGAAGCTATTTCATTGAAAGCAGCAAAAGAGTGCAAACGGGACTACCTTTTGGTTATCTTTATCTCTGGGGAGATCTTCTGAGGGGCCCTCAGCTCTGGAATTTATTCCCCCTTTTCTTGAAAGTCTTCAGGGTAAACTGTGAGGTCCAAACCCAAGGATTTGTTTTGGAAGAGGTGTAAGAAAGGTTGGCATTTATCAGTGTGGTAGGAAAGAATGTTGTCAATAGGTGATTTAGTCCTTGTTTTCTAATTACCTCTTGTAGTGGCAGTTATCCTGTATAGCAGTATAAACTTAATGTGTGGAAGAGGTTCAAGGCTTTCTTAAACGGTCATAATCTGGAGCTGGGGGAAGCACTGAAATCATCAAATGTATAAATAAGTGTGAACAAAATGACCTGGCAAACAAGTTCATCATAAGTCACTTTTGCTAAAATGATCCTTCTAGCCTTGCAAATCACACAAGCTCTGCATGTGTCTCTGGGACACTATCACAAGTGAAACAGCACTGTTGGGTCTGCTGATAAAGGAACAAACAACACTTTAATTAACCAAGAATACTTCATATATTGTCCTGCCTATGTTGCAACTGAAAGGCAATGTTTAAACACCTATTGAAACAGCAGTAGTATGTCCTACTACCAATGTTCTCTTGACTGTCACATTTTAAATACTTTAATCTGAGATTTTTTAAAGGCTGTCTCCACTGCTCTTACTCTTTGGATGTAAACAGATTTGTTAAACATTTTATTTCTAACCCACCCACGAAGTTACCTTCATTTACATAACTTATTGAAGGCTGCATTATTCACTGAACTTCTCATATAACATTTTTTGTAAGACATTACTAAACAAGTGAAGCAAGGCAGTTTATTAATGAGTCTTCTCTAAACTTGCTGCCAGTTATATTTCCTTTCTCCTAATCTATCATTTTAATGGTTGCAACTAATAAACTTTCCAAATCTTTGCTGCTAATCTCTATGTTTGGCATTGCATGCTGGATGTATAACTTGACAGAGAATTTACAATACAAACCACCTGGCAAACAAAAATATGTGAATTAACAAATAATATCCAAACCTGCCCACTCTTTTTCGTTGCAAAAGAGAAGACAACTAGACATGACATAGAATCTCTAACCCATAAATAAATCAACTAGTTTGAGGCTGGAACATACCCTACTGAACAGTATGTCTCAAACACAAGATTCACAACTGCCTTTTATAATTTCAAAACCATTACCAAAAGTCAGCAGATTGAAGTCTGGTTTACATGAATGCTCAGCAAAGACACAACATTGTATAGAATCCCATAGTCTTGCACAGGATGCTGTTGAGACTGCTCTAGGAAAGATGCTATGCAATGATTTTAAGGTAGAGAAATTCTGCAATGGGTTGCTTGCACTTGGAATACTTAACCTGTATTTAGGAGCAAGTGAAAAAAACACTTGTATTTGCAGGGAGCCCAAGTAATGCAGCACCCTCTAAGAATTTATACCTCATATAAAAGAAATTATAATGCTTAACTTCTGCTGATATGTAGATTTAACAAAACACAGCAGTGTTCTGTTCTCAAAGCTGGTTAGACACACATTATTTTAAAAATAGTTTTAAAAACTTCCTATAACACTTAGTAAAGTACCACTTGAAACTCAAGGATGGAATATTTTACATATTTTTAATAAATTTTTTTTTGGTACCTCTCCAAAAGTTGTTCTAAATCAACTGACCAGAATAAAATAAGAATATACAGACTAGATTGAAATGGGGTAGAAAGAACATTATCTTGCAAAGTGCAGGTACAGACTCTTACAGAAAAGGTAAAAAATAAAATCAAAAGTCACAAAAGTAAGTCCAAAACCTTAAGCATATGAGGCTTCAAGTTACACAGTCCTTTCAATAGGTGCTTTTTATGAAGAAAAAGAAAAAATCCTTTCCCATATCAACTGCTGATGAAACTAATATGCAGGTAACATATCCTCATTTGCCTAGGATAAAATCAATAAATCCTATAAAATTATTTTAACTTTTTTTGTTTTAATTTCCAACAAACCTTCATCAAAGCACTTTTTCCCCCCCCCTTACTTATATAACCATTACCAAAATTCAGTATTACCTGTTCTAATCTATCTGGAAATACTATTGCCTTTCAGTTCCTCAATGCCAGTTTACACCAATGTCATTTTTATTCAAGAATGGATATAACTTCGTGCTGTTAAAAACTACTAAGCACCAGAGATGCTTCTGGCTAGCAGGAGCTATTATTCAGGTGAGTTTAGAAGAAATGTGGGTTGCAGTAATTCAACTTACCTGGAAAGAAGAACTGGCTGTTAACTCCAGGTCCAAAGCATAGCACCTACTGAATTGTGTGCTTTTTTTTTTAAAGAGAGACCTAATTAAGGATTTTTCATTTAAATGACAGGTTAACTGAGAGGAGCAATATTAAATACCCCAGAAAGACCCAATTACAAGCAGGAAATGAGTGCTTCACACCAAATCTGGCCCTTTAATGTGTTTCAGCATGTGAGCCCTAGAGCATCAGTCACTTAAAGTGGCACCACTTGCAAAAGGAAAGCTAGAGCCTGGCTCTAGGAACTACCTGTCAGCAGCAGAGCAGGCTGAAGTGCTGCTGCTTCTTCCTACCTCCTTCATCTCTGCTGCAGCACCCCAGCACAAAAAACATTCAGAGGCAGCTGGAGTGAAGACCTAATCTACCAGAAAAGCACTTATTTTTTTGGCAGATCATTTTTCATCAAGATCCAGCATAACAAGAAGGGTAAGGGCTGGGGGTGTAGGACCTGGTAAGCTTCTAAATAGCAGCCACAACTTCAGCTTGTGCCCACACCAATTGCTGCCGAGCTGCAAAGCTACATAATCATACTACAGCTCACCTGAAACTGGTCTGCAGCCAGCATCTAAGCTGACAAGATACAGCTGCATAGAGGAGATTAGCTGGGGTTGTAAAACCTGCTCAAGAAGTTGGGCAAATATTTTAGCAATTAACCCACACTGAGCTCCGTATTACTGCAGCTATGTTGCTACCACTTCTTGGGATAGCTTGTTCAAAGCTAGCTCCAAGATGCCTAAATTACACGGCAGTGACAGACCGTTTAACAACAGAAATAAATTATACAGGGGTAGCGCTTAACATAGGCTATGTTGTCATGATTTACAACAGCTGAGGATGTGCCCCCAGACGTCCAGACAAAATCAAATTAAGTATATGATTTATTTTTTTTCTCCCAACATAAAAGCCTTGCAAACTTGCCTCAAAAATGTAGAAAAAGAAACAGAAACACACATACTACCTTAGATTTACACTGTGAGTGTTCATATTCTCAACACAGTACTTAGATTCCTTTTGCTTATAAAAACAAAGTAGAAATTAAAATAATATGAAGACCATGCACAAAGTTCCCACATACAAAAGACTTCAATTAAAAATAACAAAACAGTTAAAGAATCTGCTTGGATTTGTGGAATGTTATAGTGCTAAAGAAGAAAATGTTAATGAGGGATACCAAAAAGAGAGTCTTGCTGCTTCCCAGACTTGAGATTACCACCAAATCAGGGTAAAGGCTTGCAATTTTCTGCTACTATATTTGTAACAAAGGGGTCTTAAATTGAGATTATTCATCAAATCTCTGAAAAACATGATGCAAGATGTTTGCATGTCAAAAATCATTTAAGATTTTAAGCACTGACAAGAAGAATTAGGCAAAATCTAAAAATAATATATTTTGTACTTTAAGACTACAAAAAATGGAATGTCTTGATAGTTATGCTTCTATGTAGGTTGTATCCCAAGATCATACATTGGAAGTTTATGTATTGAAAATACTAGCTGGAAACACATCAAATGTATTATAGAAAAAATTCCTTTAAAAAAAGGTCTGAAATATCATAGATGCTATTAAACACCTGCAGCAATTTTGAGCAACGTAACTCCATCTTTAATTTTGACCTTGAGAGAACATAATGAAAAAGTGACTGTTTTCTGGAAGCAAGCAAAACATTAAATTAGTCTATATGGTGCTATAAGCATTCATGACACTGAATTACATTGGTTTACTCTATAGATGTTTATAGAGCCAGTCTATGTTGTTTGACTTTTGAGGGAAGACTAATAAGTGCAGTAATGGGGCAAGGGGAAGAGCACAAAAAAACCCTTATGGTTAAGCCAAAACAGGGGTCATGCCTAGGGCATTTTATCAGCCCTGCTTACACACCCCCAGGGAACTGCATCTCAACAGTTGATTCCCTGTTAATCAATTCACATTAGTGCCTGCCTTTTAGTTTTCACTTTGCTGAATTCCAGGAAAGAAGTTCTTAAACCAAATGCATACTCTATCTCTGACCTAGCCAGAGCTGTTGCATTTCAAGAAGGAATCAGCAGATTTTATTTGCTCTACCAGCTGATAAGAGACACCTTTGTAAGTAAAGATTCACAGCCAGCAGACTCAACACAGAACAAGATCCAGTGGTCTGTTTACACAGGTCTGCAATAATATGGGAGGGCAGGACATGTATGAATTATTTTTTTTCCTCAACCTATTTTCTGTAGCTACAGAGAAAGACTCATGTTACATGTTCTGCTCCCCTTTACTTATTTACTACAGCTCCTGATTATGATCTTGATAAGGAGGCCTGTAGCACTTGCTATCACTCCATATTGCTTTCAGAGAACATGTATATTTTTGCACTTTTCTTGCCACTTACAGACTAAAACTTAAATCAGTTTACTGTTCACAAAAGAGAACCACATTCAGAGGCAGGGAAGAGTTGTGAGCTTAGAAATAGTAAGTAGCTCACCCACAAAAGCAGACCCAACTTTATATCCAGACCCTTCAGACCATTTGGTTAGTTAAGCTATCCTCTAGCATTCACACAGACCTTCAAACACAGGATCATAAAAAATAAACTTTATTATCAAACTTAAAATTCACACATTAAACATAAGATCTAGACACAAATAATACTGAAAACATTCTCAAACAGTACCCATTTTAGGTAATATGAATGAGTAGCTAGTTACAGTTGTTTCAAATGCCTTTAAAAATATTTCTTAATACATACACCATCATAAAATGTCTTCAAATGCTTAGCTGACCAGCTTTCAATAAGATTTTTAAATAGGGGAAAACTTATTTCTATAGAAATAACAATATCTAATTATGAATCAGAGACCCATAATTGTAGTGCTTGGGGGGAAAATATCACAGCCTTTTGAAATATTCAGAAGACATAAATAACTATTGTACATTTACAACTTTAAATAAAGGTGTTTTGTTACTACAAAAAGTTACTATGTACATATCAGAAGCTATAGAGAAATCCAACTGGAGGCAGGTGCTAAGCTCTCAGATTTGGCCACTGAAACCTATGAATTTGGTAGGCAGATTGTCCACAGGGTACACTATGGGGCCTGTTTTCATTGTAGGAGGTCCATTCAGCAGCTGCCAGTCACAGCTCCGAGCCAACTCCACTGTAAATATTTTCAGAAGGACTTTCGCAAACTCTTTGCCCACGCAGCTCCTCAGGCCTCCACCAAAAGGAATGAAACTGAATCTGGAGGAATCCTCTGGAGATGGAGACATGAAGCGATCTGGGTTAAATTCCTCCTTGTTGGTAAAGAGATCGGCCACATCGTGGGTATCACAGATACTGTAAATAACATTCCAGCCTTTGGGGATCTGGTAACCCTATCAAAGCAAAAGAAAGGAAACATGAAGAAAGCACCTTGATGTGTTAAAGTGCCAGCATAGGACATATTGATGCACCCCACCTCCCCTCCTGGCTTCCTGCAGATAGGCTGTATCAATGCATTAGTACTTTACAGCTGCTCTGAGGAGTTGAGCCCAAGCACTGCTTACGTTTAGCTCAAGGGTCTTGAGTGCAATTCGAAATCCTCCAGGAACAGGTGGGCTCAGCCTGAGGGTCTCTTTGATCACACAGCCTGTGTACTTCAGCTGCTCCAAGACCTCCATGTCCAGTTGCTTCTCTTGGTTGGGACTGCATAGTAACCCCTAGAAAGGAAAATGCTGCCATGACAGTTACAGAGCAGGTACTAGGGCTACTGGCACTGCAGAGAAGCCTCCCCCCAGGCAGTGGTGTTTTCCTGCCACCCCCTAAATGCCGGGCACTACCTGGGTTGAAGGTAGCCCTGCCTGAGACACCTCTCCTGGAGGTACTTTCTCATTGCCCCCTCTCATCAAATGGTTCTGGGGAAGATACATACCTTCACCTGCAGCTCTTTCCTCACTTTCTGCAGGACATCATGGTGGAGCCCTAGGAAAGCGATTAGCGATGTGGCAGCACTAGCAGTAGTTTCATGGCCCCCAAACAGCAGCTCTGTAGCAGACTCCTTCAGTTCCTTACACAGGGAACACAGGAAGGGCAAAACAAGACTTGGAACACAGTATCTCCACCAGGCTTATTCCACTACCACAATGCTGTTTATCACTCCTAGACCAAAGCAGACACCCAGGGGCCAGGATAGGGATGGTGCTTATGCTCCCTGTGGACATGGCTCCCTTCCAACAGCCTGGACACAGCCTCTGCGCCCCAGTGCGCTATGCAAGCTGGTTTATTTCATGGGGAGAGGGAGTACTTCCCACTCTTCTCTTTTGATCCCCAAAAGATAAGTGTGTGGTTAACAAGAGGGGCTGGGAAAAAGGGACAAATCTGGCCCTGGGGAACCTCACCTGCATGTTGAGCTGTTCCCCATTGCCCTGAGTATATTCCATCAGCAGCTGCAGTGCATCCTTATAGCCACCCTCAGGCTCCTTGCGGGCCATCTTGGCACGGATGTTCTCCTCGATCTTGGCATGTATGATGTTGCGTGCCCGCAAGCCCTGGCCAAGTGGCAGGGAGAGAGCAATGTGGGACTGAGGCCATACTGCCATCCCTTTCACCCATTCCCCACTGCCCTGGCTGCAGGGGCACCCCTCTTCTGCCAGCCTGCCGGCAGCCTTACCCGGTAGAGCCCACTGAAAGGCACATCAATAGGGAGGGAGAAGAGGTTGCGGATCATTTCCTCGAAGGCTTCCACCAGTTGCTGCTCACCGTCAGGGCTGGCCTGGCGGGGCTGAAATCCCAGCAGGATCCTCATGGCTATGCGAAACATCAGGCGCTTCACCTCGGGATACACCAGCAGGCAGGGCCCGGCGGTGCCCAGCCACTGCGCCAGGCAGGCGCTCACCTCCTCCTGGATGACGGGCACGTAGTGCTGCAGGGCGTCCCGGGAGAAGGCCTGCATGATCACCTGCCCGGGAGGACGAGGAGGAGAAAGGGGACATAGGCTCAGCTACGGCGCCCAGGGCAGCCGCACCCGCTCTCAGCCTGCCGTCGGGGCCGTACCTTTTTGCGGTGCTTGTGCTGCCCGTTGTGGAGGTTGGAGAGGCAGCCCGAGCCCAGAATGGTGCGCACCGAGGCGGGCCACTGCACGGAGACGAGCCGGTGCTCGCCCAGCAGGATATGCCGCACGTTCTCAGCGCCCATCACCCGCACCGTGGGCCGCCCGAAGAGGTGAGTCTTGTAGATAAAGCCGTATTTCCTGCGCTTCATCTCCAGAAATTTCCGTCTCTGGACAATGAAGGGAAATAATAAAACAATACTTATTTTGTTATTTTAAAATACTAAGATTTACATATTTTTAATTACTATTTTTTAATGGGGTGAAGAGTAGTTCTTTCCCACCTGGGCGCTGAAGCCCGGCGACGCTGTGGCTCACTCCCCTCCCCTGCAGCCAGAGAATTCGGGGCTCTTCCCCGCTCTCCGCGACACGGCCTCGCCTTACCTGCAGCACCATCTGTAGCGTCTCCCCGAAGAAGGGGAGCCCCATGGTGCCCGGAGGCAGCGGGAGTGGGCAGTTAGGGTCCCGGCTGCTCACACAGTACAAGTCCCACAGCTTGACGGCGGCCAAAAAGAGAAGCAGGGGCAGCAGGAAGGTGCACAGGGCGCTAGCGACCAGGGCAGAAAAGCCCATGGCTAGGGAGGGAGTCCAGCCCAGCCCCCAGGGAGCTCCGAGTGCGAGGGCCAGGCTCGCTGCGTGCCGCCTTTTATACCCTTCCCAGGTTGCTGCCCACCCTACCTTGGTCTGATAAATTAGTTCACTCAAAGTTCATCTTTAATTGCGGATCGCGGCCTGGCTCCTCCCCCCAAAATCTTTAACTATTTGCTTTGCGCGGCGCATCCTACCCGCCGCAGACAGCCGCCGGGTAAGGAAAGGTGCTGCCGCGTGCGGCAACAACGGATGCAGGCTCGTTCCCCGCTGCATCGCGCTCGGCGAGCCGGCTGTGGGACGTCGCCAACAGCTGACAGCCGGGGACCGGCCGCCTCATCGGATTTATCACGAACTCTCGTTAAGAGACCAGTGGGTTTCGCCGAGAAATGTCCCACTGCAGCACTCAGGAGCCCCTCTGCTCGCAGACACCGACAGCCGCGGGCGTTCCCCGGCCTGTGCCATTGCGCTCTGCAACCTGCGGAGTTCCGTCGCCCGCCCGTTGCTGTCGCTGGTCGAAAACGGCAAACCAGCAGCCGGAGCCGGCAGAAGCCAGGATGGTTCTGGGATCTGGACGGGGAGGGTGGCCGGCCGGACAGAGCCGCAATTGTACCACCGCATCGGCAGAGGAGCCTCCGCTGTCCTCTGGTTCACCTCGAAAGTACCGGCTTGTATTTCTGCCCGGCCGCCGAGGAAGAAGCCACGGGCAGCGGGCCGTCTGAAACTCTCGATGCAGGTTCAAGCGCGGGTCACCAAGGGAAAGGGAGGTGAGCGCAGAAAGGAAACACCCAGCCCGTCGTGCCCGGCTTCTCTCCCCGGGGTTCGCTGCCCGGCCTCTCCTGGGTTTCGCCGGCATTCCGGGGCCGTCGGATCTGCTGCGGCAGGGAAGAAGCGCTCGGCACTGGCTGCGCATCCCGCCTGCAACCGCGGCGCAGAGGGGCTCCCACCCGGCGAGAAGCGGGCGGCAAAGCTGCGCTCGCTGCCGTTGCCTCTGTGTCCTGGCTCAGGAGGAGCCGTCCGGGGAAGGCGGCCGCTGGGACAGGGGCGACCGGTGCGGATCGCGGCTGCGGGGACGCGGAGGGAGGGACGGGGCCGCAGAGAGCTCCGCTGGACACGACTGCTACCAATAAACCATCGTACTCGCTTTTCTTTCTTTTTTCCTTTCCCTTTTTTTCCCTCTTTCCTCCCTGTTACTTTTGATTTCTTGCTCCCGACAAGCTCAATAAACGCTGAGAGTTGTGTGTGTTTGTGTAGAGGAGGGGAAGATGTCACTTTTAATTATTGTTTTTCAGACGAGACCCTCCCTTCTCCTACGATGCCCTGCGGCTCAGGGCTGTCCGCCTCCGCAGCCCCTTGCTCAAGAGGGACACTGCCACCACCACCCTACCTCGGGGGGAACTTCCTCGTCCCCGGGGAGCGCAGTCCCTCGGGGTACGGCGCGGCTCTGCGGGGCCCGGCCGGCGTTGGGCGGGAGCGGCGGCCGCGCCCTGACCCGACGCTCTCCCCTTGCCGGGCTCTGACCTGCTTGTGACCTACAACACGGAGGGTGACATCTGCATGAACCCGGCCGGCAACCGCGCCAAGTTCACTGTCTATCAAAATAACGAGATACGGTGGCCTGAGCACCGATAATTGCCACAGGAAGGCTTTATTATCTCCCCAGCTTTGTATTCCCCAGCCATCAGCTCTAAAAGAATCAAATGGTAAAGAGTGAAAGGGATAATTAAAAACATCTTGGAAGGGGGTCAAGAAATTAACAGCCTAATATGAACAAATTTTGATTACGAGTAACAATTATTACACTTAATTTGTAAATGCTCTTGTTTATCTGCAAACAAAATCAGTTTCAACTCTTTTTTTTTCCCCTCAATACTAGATTCATGTTACATTTTTCAGCGGGTAGCTTCTGGGGCTCATCAGCATGCAGGGTAATTTTTAAGTGCTATTGGAGGAGCTCTGGCTCTCCCATACCTGGTGCTAGGCACTGCTGCTCGCTGTGGGAGCCTCCATCACCCGCAGGTCACAACCACACCAGCAGCTTCTGCTAATTAAAGTTAGTCATTGCCACTTGCAGCCACCACCTACTGATTTCACTTCTGATAGCTACAAAGATGATTCACCTTTCCGGACAAGGTCAGGAGGGGCAGAGGCTCTGGTTCACTAAGGGGTCGACCTGCCAACAGCACTTAACTCATCCCTGTAGTTCAACCTCTTCCAGATTTGACCTGTCACATTTGGGAGCTGCATTTCTGCTCCAGGTAGTGTTGTACTCACTGTACAGGCAATGGCAGCACACACCCTGCTGCAGCGCCTCAGTGCAAGGAGGACTGCCAAAGGCAAGATCATTTGTAGCTTGGCGTTTGAACTAGAATGATAACACAGATTCAGGGGAAAGAGGAGCTCTGCAGAACCTTTCCAAATGGACTGTGTTCT
This sequence comes from Indicator indicator, assembly GCF_027791375.1. Taxonomy (NCBI): domain Eukaryota; kingdom Metazoa; phylum Chordata; class Aves; order Piciformes; family Indicatoridae; genus Indicator; species Indicator indicator. The sequence goes on along the minus strand of NC_072016.1, from coordinate 14,545,374 downwards.
ACTTGCCACACTTATGCCCTTGCAGGCCAAACTGCTGCTGGTTCTTCAGACAGAGCACACTATGCCACCATTGGATGCATTGGAGGGACACAACAGATGGTTTCTCCCACACATAGGATACAGGACAATAAGGAACAGAGATGAAGGTGAAAGGAGCTTACTAACACATTGCAGTGGAGCAAAGACCTGGACCCAGCTCTGTCCTCCAGGCACAAACAAAAGGACTTGCTTCATTTTATATGGGAGAGAAATACCTCAATCTCAGTGAAGCACGTGGTACTCAAAAGCAACTCAAAAGGCGCCCTCAGCACCTACGCTTAGCCTCAGGTACCACCCCCTGGATGGACCCACAGAGCTGCTATTATCCTGGCACTCTTCCTGCCAGATCTAGGCTGCAGAAGGTGACACAGTCAGTCTGTCTAGCCAGCTACCATGGGGTCTGTGTCACCTTTCAAGTGTGCACTCTGCAGTGTGGGGCATGATCAGGAACAGGGGACATTCTACTACAAATCAGACATACTCAGAAATGTCTGTTTTCCAAATGTTTATTCCTCAAAACCCCTTCCTCTGCTTCAGTCTGATCCCTCAGTCTGGCTGCGGCTGGGGAGCACATCCTGCAGGGATTCCAAGGGAGTGCTTCATGGCAGAACCCAAGAAGCAGCAGCACAGTGCTCAGGCATACAACGTACATAGCTACTACTACTGGGTGAATGCAACATGTCCTCTTTGTGCTGACTCTAAAGGGAAGCACAGGAATGTTTACAATAAAAACCACTTTACACCCTATTATTCTAGCTACTGTTTATGCCATGGATTGGGGCAGCCCTGATTTCTGTTTTCCTGCAGAGCCTCCCCATCTTCCCTCTTTTTACATCTAAAAAGCTACAGTGTACAGGATGTGCATCTTGCCTTTTCTATAACACGCTGACGGGAGATAAGCCTGGGACAGAAAAGCTCTGGGAGCCTTAGCTTTGGGGCTGGGAGTTTTTCTCCCAGTCTCCGGTGGCTAGAGACCTGCATGGGGCTTGGGCTGTCTGAGCACCCCATGGAGGATGCTCCTTGACAGCAGCTTCAGCAGATTTTGCCCCCGGGCTAGGGCTGATGCTCATCCTTGTGCTCAGGAGCCAGCTTTTGCAGGAGCCTCCCTACCAGCTTGTAAACCAGGAAGGTAGAAATAAAAGACTTCTGGGGTTCTGCTCTGCAGTGGACTCAGTGCCATACCCAATGTGGGGCAGCAGAGACCTGCCCCCAGCCACCACGGAGAGGCATCAATGCCACGGCTGAGTGGGACAGTGTACCCCTGGCTCAGGCCTTGCTGCTGTGACCAGGCTGCAAGGGGTGGAAGTGGAGATGCAGCCCATCATCAACAGGATGCACAATGGGCACGGTCTGCATGGCAGGGTAGCTAGGGGTGGCCAGCTCCCAGCGGGCTGTGCTGACCAGCTCAATGGCCAGCAGCTTGAGCATGGCCTGTGCCAGCTCCTTCCCAATACAGCTCCGTGCCCCACCGCCAAAAGGGATGTAATGGAAGCGGCCCACAGCCTCTGTTTGGGTGGTTCCAAAGCGGTCTGGGTCAAAGGCACTGGTGGGGCTCTGGTAGATGGCAGCTGTCTCATGTGTGTCACGGATGCTGTACATGACGCTCCAGCCTTTGGGGATCTGGTAGCCCTACAGACAGGAGAGAAGGGGGGAGTGTTACTTATCTGTGCAGCCAGCTGTGCTAGTGGAAGGTGAATAGAAGGTGTCTAGAAACAGCCCCACCACCCATCTGCTCCACAGCTCCTTTTCTCCCCAGCCCAGCTGGTACCCACAGGGGTTGCTGGATGCCCTGAGCTACACTGCCAAGCCCCACTGCTGTGCTGGACATAGGGTGCTTACAGGCAGTGACAGGCAGCAGCTTCCTAGCAGCCTTATGATGTGTGAGACACTTACATCCAGCTCAAAAGTCTGCAGTGCTGTCCTGTAGCCTCCGGAGACAGGGGGCAGCACCCGCAGCACCTCCTTAATCACACAGTCCAGGTAGCGCAGGCGGCTCAGCTTCTCCAGGCTGATGTCCGAGGGGCAGCAACAGCTCTGTCTCAATGGCACCTGGAGCTGGGGGCCAGTGCGGAGAGTGGGATCCAGTGGGGCATGAGGCTGGGAGGGACTTTGCTCTGTTGGACTCCAGAACTGGGTCTGGTCCTTGCTAGCACCTTTGGCCATGGGGACGAGAAGTGGCTTCTTGCTGTCTCTGCTCTGGGTGGTTGGGGTGTCTGGGCAGGTTCCTGCAGAGCAGTGCTCACACTGCTGGTACAGCTCATGGGAAACCAGCTCCTGCCTTATTTTTTCAGTCACTGAAGGGTGCTTCAGTAGCAGGAGGATCAGAGAGGTGCTAGCACTAGCCGTAGTGAAAAAAGCAGCAAATATGAGCTCGATCGCTGACTCCTGGGAGAGGAAGGAAGGTGACAGTTGGTATGCCACTTTAAGCCGGCAGGTTTGTTGCTCTGCAGAGGACCCTGCCCACTCCGTGCTTTCCACAAACCTATGTCTGATTTGGCAGGAATCAAAACAAGAGACCCTTGTTCTTCTGTTTCTGTATCAACTGGCTATCCACTCTCCACACAGAAAAACAACTGAGATGAGTGCATAGCACCTCCAATCCAGTTTTTCTGAGCTTCTTCCTCCCAATGTTTTGCAATTGTTAAAGAAGCATTTTAATATGCATTTTAGCATACTAGTGAAGCTCATTTCAAGCATTACACTTCTAACCTTCATCTGCCATTTTGCTCTTGCATCCAGCTTTTACCTTTCTGCCCAGCCAGGGGTTCCAAAAATTTGCATGTTTATATATAAATCCTAGATGCACTGGCAACTCCGATGGGTTGCATTCAATGAATCTCCAGCTGTAATCGACCATTTGTTTGTCTGGAAGGCATCTCAAACCAACAATTGAAAGCAGAAAGACCTCCTTGCTACAGCAGGTTGGCCTGCTTGGTGCTGTAGCGAGCAGGGAGCTATCTATCCTGCAGGGATGCACACACCAGGCAAAGGACTTGCTTGCTTTTCAAGCTTTGCAGCTTGAAACACAGGAGTGTTTCTAATAGCTCTGTAGCAGATGTATTTATAACAAGTTAGGAGGTTAACCAGCTCAGATGGACCTCATCACAGTCAAATCTGTCATCCATGCCTTGTCCTGGCTCAGGGAACCCCATTCAGCCTCACAGTCTTTCCAGCACTGTCCACTGGGTCTGTGTAGCACAGCATATGACAGGCCGCTGCAGGCTGTTGCCCAGAGCTGGGTCATAGCATGTCACATCTCTGACAACAAACATAATGCCCAAGCTTACAGCACCATCTGAAGGTGCCAGCAGCTCTCTAGCAGTGGACAGGGAGCACAGAGGCTGGAGCCCAACCTGAAAAGCCACACAAAAAACCCAAGAGAGGAGAGTATGGAGCTGACACCTTGGATGGGGCTGGGGCCTGGCTGGCACCACCAGGCACTAATTGCTCCATGCCAGGGGCAAAGCAGAGCAAACCTTTCAGAGAAAGAGAGCAGTTTGCTTTCACACAGCTATGTGTCTGAATTTTAAATTGTTCTGACACAACCTGTTTCTGGAGAGGAGAAGCCAGAAACACAGGGAAGGACACCTGAAGCCTGAAGGTACCTGGAGATAGGTCTGATAAAGTCAAGGGTAATGTAAAAGGATTACTTTTTGCTACCATTCCCAGTGACATATATTGGCTGGACCAGAGGCTTTTGCCAAAGTGCAGCTCTCAAGGAAATCTTCGAGCTGAAAGAAAACTGCTGAAAGAAAACTGCTGAAAGAACAGACCCCTGTTGACCTCTATCACAACTTCTGCAGGCATTAGTAGGAATTTTTATATCCACAAGGTAGCAGACCCAGGTGAAAAGAAATCTCTCAGTTCCACCATTTGCAATTAAAACCCAAGACATTTCAATAACATGGGCATGCCCTGTGATTTGAAAAAAAAAAACAGCCCTTATGACTCCCTGCATCAACCTCTAACAGTATATAAGCACCTGATAGTACATAAGACACCAAGCTGCTCCCTCTCCCTCCCTGCTTTTACAGGGCCACCATAATGGGTGACTGTGAGGCAGAATCTTCCCACAGCAACATCAGTACTGTCCGTGTGTTACAGTCCAACACCCTGTCCTGGAAGCCAGGACCAGTGGTGTTACTGTTCCAGCCAGTGACAGCACTGTTACAGAGGATGGGGATTTTTTTGAGACAGCTTTGGACTTTTTACCCAGTTACACAACTTCACTGAGCAAGAACTCTACTATTGTTTTACTAGAGTGGAGAATATTGCCTTAATTGCAAGCATAGGCAGCCTGGTTTGCAAGTCATTTTGTGAAATACAGAAAAGGTACAAATATTCTAGCTGTAAAGGTACAGGGCATCATGTGAACATCCTATCATTTGAATCAGCTAGCCCGAGGTCACTGCCATGTCACTCTACATTACATTTAGTGTCCTCTTATTCCCATTGTTAGTGTCCATTTGTGGTCAGAGCCCGGGACACGATGAGAGATCATGCAATTGTTCATGTGTAATATCCATGTGAATACTAATAGAGATCAATCACTCTTAATCAATCACATTTTGAATGCCAATTATTTAAAAATAAAATATTCATTAGAATAAGCCATAGATAATGAAAATAAAATTACTTTAAGGATATATGCTAATTCTAATTGTATCTAATAGTTGCTGTAGTCTTTCAAATATTTTCGATTTAGAGATTACACTTTTATAAAATATTTATAAATCATTAATCTTTAGATAGTTTTCCTTAAATACCTAAATAAATGACAAAATATTGTATGCTAAATACTTTCAAAATATGTTCAGCTGCTGCACCCATGCAGAACTGCTTTGAAACTTGTAATATAAAGGCAGTGCCATCTGTCATCCACTGACACCAAGTGACCTGTAGCTATGAATGATGCTGTACTAATGGCAACTTTTCCCTAAAAATTTTGACAAAATACTCTTCACATTCAATTGGTAGCTTTGGCTCAGTAAGGACTACTGCATTTACCTCTAAGTTACAGTAATGCATCCTGTTGCATCATAGCAATTAATAAGCTAGATGATCCTATTAATGATGCGGTGATAGGGAATGACCCGGAGACCATCATTCCAGCCCTGGACCCATTCTGATGTGTTGTCTCAGAGACTTCTGGGTTCGCAGCCCTGAGGTCATGATCTACACACCACCTTATGCTGGATGCTGGGAGAGGTTTCAGGAGCACACAACTAGCTCAAAATATTTCCTAGTAACCCTTGGAGGTTACTAAATGCACATTGACATGCAGAGCCTTAGTACAGCCACATAACCCTAACAGCCTCCTAAGTCAGGCTGAAGCCCAGCGGTCATGAAGAGGAAAGGCAGAAGAGGCATTTGCTCACGTTTTAAATATCAGCTCTCTTCTAATCCAGAGAGACACAAACCTACTAGTGTCCTCAAAGTTGGTAAGAGGAGAGCAGGAGCCAGTGGCTGGTGGTGGGTCCCCACACAACCCCAGCCATTGAATTTGAAGGGACACTGAAAGGGGAGTTCTCCTTACCTTTAGCTCCTGCATGGTGAATTCTTTGCCATGCTCCTTGGCACTATTTATTATAAAATCCAGAGCATCATTGTGATCTGCTGGGTTGTTTCTCTGTAGCTTTTCCTGTATAGCCTTCTCCATAAACTCATGCAGCATGTCCCGTGCTTTGATTCCCTGCAGGAGGCAGACACAGTTAAGGAGATCTGTAAGAACCACCGGAGGGCCCCATGTATGGAAATCCTTAATCCTGGGATCTGTAACAGTTTAATCTGTAACCTAGCCCCAGAGCTTTGCAAGAGGTAGCAGTTTAGGGAGAACTCCGGCAAATTCTGTTGCTTTGCTGTTGTAATTCAAATACAACAAGCCCAAAGAAACACTGAGAGGAAAAGACATCACTAAAGCCACAGCACTGAGTCCAGAGGAACCTTTGTCAAGCAAACCCAGATTCTTGTCAGGTCTAAAAGAAGTGTCTCCAAAGAGATGAAAAGAGGTAACTCAGTAAATTAGAGTCCAAGAAGCAAGGAACAAATGAGTGGCTTTACCAGAGCACGTTAGATAAAGACATGTTAATCACAACAGATGTGCAGCAACATATTTAGGATGATCTCAGGGAATTAAGAGATCAGTAATTTCATTGCAAAGTTGGAATGGAATTACAGAATGTATGGCTCTGTGTCAAAAGCCAGAAGAACCATACTGGTGACAACCTGCAAGGAGGAACAGGATGAGGAAAACAAGGTCTTTGAGCTGGTAGAGAAGAGCAGCAGGGACTGGATAGGTAAGGTGATTGGGTAGGGCAGAGCTAACAGTGGAAATAAAACACTGAGTAACCTGGCTAAAAGGGATGGGAGGCTTGAGCTGTGGTAAGGATGGAAAATCCAAAGCCAGATGAAGAAATACACAGATTGAAATGGGAGAGGACAGAGACACAGAACTGATACCTAGAGCTGGAGTGTGGGGAGGCAGGCAAGAGAGAAGCAAGACAGCAGGGCTGAAAGAGGCAGAGTAGACTGCCCCTCTGCCATGTTTCTCTCCAGGACCACTTGCTATCTCTCTGCCACTGACAGACAAGGGATCATGGACTGTAAGAAAGGATCGAGGACTGTAAGAAGGTCTCAAGTCCTCAGCCTGTTCTGTAGTGCACAAGGAGTGCTGACTAGAGGTGTGCTGTGTTCACACTCTCCTTGTGTTCATGCCCACAGACCCCTCTGCCATGGACTCACATGAGTCCAAATGGGATGAGACAGGATCAGATGTGATGGACTAATCAGAGCCAACACAGGCAACATACAGGGTGAGGGAGTAGTGCAGCCCTGTGCTGTACATTGAGCAGGAACCAGCACAAGGAGGTGATGGAAGCCAACCAGGAGCAGATGAAAAGTACAGACACAGCTGGGCTGGGTAAAATACCAGACCCTCAGACCTGGAATGAGTTGCTGCAGATGTCCTGGCCCATTGGAAGTTCCCTTTGGTGGGCCTGGAGACAGGGTGTCTGTTGCCACGGCCCAGATCCCTGTCCCCAGGCAGAGGGAGCAGGACAGAGGGCAGTACCTTGCGCAGCCCACTGAAGGGTATGTTGAGGGGCAGGGAGAAGAGGTTCTCCACCAGCTGTTCAAAAGTTTTGGCCAGATCCTTGAACTGCTTTTCCTCCAGGCGGAGCCCCAGCAGAATCTGAGCTACAATGCGGAAAGTCAAGGTTTTAGCTGAGGAATAAACTGCAATGGAGCCCGGCTCCATGCACCAGCCCCGCAGCTCCCAGCTCACAACCTTCTGGATCCGTGGAAGGTAGCTCTCCAGGGCAGCACGGCTGAACACTCTGGCCAGGATCTAGGAGAAGAGGGGGAACAGGGGCAGGTGGTTAAAGCAAGAGTCCCGCATGCCATCCAGGCCCAGGCCTGGACAGGAGGTGATATGGGGTCTGCGTTCCCTGCCAGGACAGTCGCGAGGCTCACCTTGCGGCGCTGGCGATGCAGGTCACCAGTGGAGCCTAGAAGGGTGTGGGAGCCCAGGATGATCTGGGTGCTCTGGGGCCACTGCGTGCGGACTAGTGTGTGCTCACCCAGCAGGATCTTGCGGATGTTCTCAGCGCCCGTCACCCGCACCACCGGCCGGCCCAGGAGGTGGGTCTTGAAGACGTTTCCATACCTCTCCCGCCGGGAGCTGTGGAAGCGGGAGCCCTGGGGACGAGCTTGTAGGTCAGCCAGAGGCTTCGGTCAGCGCCTTCTCATCCCGTCTCTATCCCCCTGCGCCTTACCTGGAGCAGCCAGTGCAGGGTCTCCCCGAAAAAGGGCCAGCCCATGGAGCCCTTGGGCAGGGGCAGGGCACAGGCACGGTCCCGGCTGAGGCTCCAGCGCAGCGCCCACAGGTGCCGGCACAGAGTGACCAGCAGAGCCAGGGTCAGCAGCGCCAGTGCCGCCGCTTCGGGCCAGGAGAGCCTCGCCGGCATCGTCCTCTCGGGCGGCAGGAGACGGGGCGGACGCGGGGCGGTGGCAGGTCCCCGCCTCAGGAGCGCGGGTGGCTCGTGGGGGCGGCCCCCGCGGCTGTCAAATGCAGGGGGCCGGGCGCCCCGCGACTCCGCTGCCGACTGCGGGCGGTCTGCGGCCCGGCTGCTGCCTTCCCGGCCCCGCTCGCCTCCTGCTGCCAGTTCGCCCCTCAGCCACATTTATATAGATATTGGCCACTTACGCCCGATCCACCTTCGGAGATGACGTATCCGCTGCATACTTAAGCAGCGCGGCCAAGTGCAGTGATTGGAGAGGGAGAATGGGGAATAGCGATTGAAGGGGCCCGGGATGCGTCCGGGCCAGTCCCCATCTCCTCGGGGTTGGAGACCCGGCGTCCCTCTCCCGGCCCCTGGGGGTGGCCTCTCCTCGACGGTACGGCACCGTCGGCCACAGTGTCCCCCGCTTCATCCACGCCGGATCCACGGCTTCTCGGCGCGGGCTGCCATCTGTGCCCCGCCGGGACCCCCCAGGCGCCCGCTCGGGCTGGCCCTTCTTGCCGTCCGGTGTACGCAGTGGGTCCCGTTCCAGGCTCCCCTGAGCGGGCAGCCCAGCGTTCCTGCCCCGCTCCCCAAAGCCCAGCCACCCCGGACTGCAGCGACACCGGGGCGGGTCCCGCAGCACCTCGGGCCGTACCCTGCCGTTAGGGCCGCTCGGACCCCCGCCCGCCCGGTGGGTAAATCACCAGAGTCGGGAGCGGTACAGGTCCCTACAAAACCAGCTCTGAGGTGCCGTCCAGTGCGTGAAATTAAACAGGAATACGGATGATGTTTATATTACTGTATTTAGACCGTCAATAACTTAAAAATACAGCAAATATGTACATTATTTTTACATGTTCCATTTGGTTTGTAATTCTTAGACATTCTCTTTGTGTCTAAAATAGCCAGGAGGGAACAGTGCAAAGAGATCCGCGTTGGGACGAATTGCTAACCGCTGGGATGGGTCTGGCAGTAGAAAGCACATATTGACAAACAGATGCAGCACAAAACCAACAGTGGCAAATCTACTCCTTACTGCAACCTGGGGAAAAGAACCCGCGATCTTACAAAAGTACAATTAGAAATAGTAACCCTGAGGAACAAAACCAAACCAAAGCAAAATGTCACATTATAAAGAACTCAAATGGCTATTTACATTCACAACCTCAAGATAAACCCTTTTGGAGAACAATGCTTATAAGCTCTACTGCTAAGTAAATATCAAGTCTAGATCTCAGGTAGTTTTCAAAGGTACTAAAATTCAGAAGATTTTTTTTTTTTACAGCTCCAGATTATAAAATCTGGCATACAAAATTATGTCCAATCACTTTAAGGCTAATATACATTTAACACAGGAAAACAGTAGGCAGCAAATATCTCAATGATTTAAAAATATTAAGCTAGGATTCACCCAGAAAACGGCATCTAAGGGATCTTTTCTCAAATAATTCCTACCATGTCTGCAGATATTTAAATAACATATTTACAGTTCAGCTGTTCCATGTACAATATGACTGAGCTGGTTTTTATTGCACAGTCTCATTTTTCACCATTTGTTTACAATATACAAAATAGTATTCAATCCATTAAAAACACGTACAAAGAATTGCTTGCTGAAGACTCCCCCTGTACAAGCCATCTATTGCGTTTTTCCTGTACTGAATCAAACGAATGTTCTAACTGCTATCAGTGTTTGCTTAGTAGAAATAGCGGCTAAGAAATCCCTCTTGGTGTGATGAGATACCATCAATTTAATAGGCCTATGTGTGCTGAGACATACCATTCACTAAACTCCTAAGTTGCTTTACTACAGTCTCTATTAGTTTTTGCTTGTCACGATCATTCTTCCTGAAGGGAGCAAAAATATTGTTCTTTTTGCTAGAGTCTTTCATTCTGGAGAAATAAAAAAGCAAATGACACAGACATGTTAGAAACACAATTTGAAAAAAGAAAAATCCAACTATTTTAAAGAGGTTTACTTTTTGTTCCTGTTATCTATGTGTTCTATTAAATTTTTGTACCGTGGAACTCCTTTCAACTAAAATTACTTCACAAATTATCCGCAAGTATTAAGCAAATATCACTTCGGGAGGAAACTGATCCTATCAACTGTGTTAGGAGAGAAGCAAACCAGAAAACCCATTAGTGTCATCTGTTTCCACGGTAAGTTCAGACTTAGAGAATAGGTATGTTTTGTTCACAATCAGATCAACCCACCCAATCGTTATTGCAGATCTCCTGTATCAGTGGATTTAAAAACGAAATTTGGGAAACAAAATAAATTGAAGCAACAATATTTTGTAACTGCATAGGCAATACGTACCCTCTGTGAATTCTGCAAAAATGGTATTCATCGCAGGCAGGAGAGGAGAGAAAAAACTGTTAGAAAATATCTTTAAATGACAGTATATTTTGACGCGGTTTTTACAAGCAGGGTGACACTCAGCTGGGTGGCATCGCACCCTCCCCAAACCCGCTAGCCGGTCCAGACAGAAGGGTCGCACTGGCTTTATCATAGCCAAAACCCCGCGTTTGCCTTCTCGAAAGCGTCAACTCGGGCAGCCACCCGCTGCTACCGGTGCTCCGGCACCGCTCGCCGTTCTCGGCACCAGGACAGCGACGCGCTGCCGCGGGGCTCTGACCGCCACAGCAGCTCCCGTGAGGGCGGCCCCGGCCCTGCAGCCGCCCCTGGGATGCCGGGCTGAGAGCGCCGGTCCCGCCGACGCCCGCACGCCCATATAGGCAGACCCGGCCCCCGCACTTACTTCTCCAGGAGCGTAAGGGCTGTGCTTGGGTTGACCCGCAGGTATTTGGAGGTGGCCTGCCCGTAGTCAGCCAGGTAGGTGGACCAGTCCCACACCATGAAGAGGTCCAGGAGCTGGAGGGGGAGAGGCGGGTGAGGTAGCACGGAGCGGCTCCGAGGGGAGGAGGCGCCTGCCTAGCCCGGGCCCTGCCGCAGCTCCTAGCCGGGAGCCCCTTCACCTGCCCATTTCCTTTTTTATTGCCTTCCCCCCTCCCTCTGTGCGCTGGGAGGCAGCTATGGGTACTCATCCCGGGTATGCTAAAGGCTGTTTTGGGAGCTTGCTTTACCGTGAGGACAGAGAATGGGATAATCGTGTCTCCTCACAATAATTTAAACCAAAGGTTCAGGTAGTGTCAGCTGCGTTAATTTTAACAACCCTCCCTGCACTCTCCAGGTCCCCATGACTCATCCCTAAACCCTGGGTGCACCTCTGGCCAAAACAAATCCCAAACACTTAAACAGGAGAACAAAGAGCCTTCAAGCACAGTCCTGGATCTAGCCACAGGTTCGAATGGGGCCTTTGACTCAGTCTCAGAGCTGCTGTTCAACAAAACAGCCAGCTTTTACAAACGGACACAATGCCTAACATCCAGCAGCCAGCATCCTTGCAGCCCTTAAGCCTAATTCTCCCTCCACTGTTGCAGGGTGCAGGCCAGACACCACTGGGCATCCTGCCCAGGCTGCCCCAGGCCAGGGCACAGGCAGCCCCACTCGCTCAGTGAAGCCTTTGCCACCTTGTGGGCCCCATTCCCATTGACGTCAATGGCAGGGCACCCCTAGGTTCCCCCCTGTGTCTAACGCCCGGCCTTGTGCTGCTGCTGAGGGCTAAAAGCTGACTCATTCTCAGGCTGTCCGGTGTTAGCAAACCTACTGTTAAAGTAAGTGTGGGCAACCATTGGCAACACTTTGCCGCTGCTCACAGTGCCCATGGCTGCTCTGCTGATCTGGGTCCTCAGTGTAACCTAGAGGCCCTGCTACATCCATAATGCTGGGGAGGCAGAGGGGAGCAAGACTTTCTATAACAAAACCATTTTAGGAAACATACCAGGCTATCACAAATCACAATTTGCTATTTAAATAAAGAACCCTGTTCACTAATACTCCGTTCACATAACAGGCTACTACAAATTGTATCATTTTCCCATTTAAATAAAGAACCCTGTTCACTCTACACATTTGCTTCTGCTAAGCCAGACGAGAGCTGTTATAGCCAGGGCACAGCAGCACTGGCTCTGGCTCCCACAGGCAGAGCTGCAGCAGGTACCTGCTCTTTTGACTTCTCAGACTATGCTAAGAGGACAGCCCCTCCAAAAACCTTCCCGACTCAAACTTCTCAGTCCGACAAAACATTATGGTTCTCCAGTAATGCTCATCCCCAAAATTATAACACCAATTTGAATACAAAATAAAAGCATATAACCAGTCTTCAGAACTTCAAATTCATATGCCTCTTTTCTCCACATTTTTCCACTTCCTAACCCCTTCCTTATGTTGTTTTGTTTTTGTTGTTGTTTTCTAGGTTTGTTGTTTGTTTTTTTTTCCCAAATAAAGCATATAATTTAAATAAATTATTTTCTAATTACTTGCTCTTTCCATATTTGTAGCATAGCCTTTTATGATTACATAGTACTATTTCCTGGCTTCATAATAGACTTCTGACACAGTTAGTGCTCTGTCATTCCAAAGTCCTCCAGGGACCATTACAAACCTCAGTGACATCTAGATTTCACGTTTAAGTGTCTCATATGGGTGAAAGGTGTATATAAAGCAAGGAGGCTATTTCATTCTCTGCTGACTAAATATCCATGATAGCTGTCAAGGTCAAATGCAAACAGTTCTTTCTCACAAAGTGCTTGCTCAGGTGAGAACCATCAATTTTTCTACAGAGCTGAAGAGAACATGACTTTAGTCACTAAGCAAACAGACTTGGGAAGGCTCTGATAACTCAGGAATTAGTGGCTGCTGGATGTTGTTCATCATTTTTTATTACCTGTGCTACCATAGTCGGTAGTCCTGGTAGAGGCTGTATTATATATTCAAATGCACAATCAAAAAAGTGTAAAGATATGACAGGCAGATGCATAACACAGGCTGTGAGGATAAAGCTAACAACCACAGGAACCCAAGCTATACAATCTGGAGACTTCATGTTCTCTCTCTCTCTTAAAGAGAAGCAAGCAGAATATATCAATAAATTATTGCTAATTACAATGCCATTTGTCATGCCCTCCACATGGGAGATGGTCCTTAAGAAAGAACCATGCCAATGCTCCTACAGCAGATGTGCTCAGTAAATCAAAGATAAAAGATTTCATTTCTTATCCCTACTGTAACATTGAACTCAAGAATTCTGGCTAAATCCTAACCAGTCCTGAAGCTCTGCATCCTGTTAGTAACATGTGGCCAAAAGCCATTGATGATTAATACAATTACAGTGCTGGCAAGTTCATAGAAACTTTCTTGGCAATATCACAAGATATTTTCATGCCATACTGACATCGTCTCAGTGATAGTGAGGGGTGGAAGATTACAACCTCATTTGTCACCTGACCAAACACAGGTAGGCATTTAGGGCTCTAAGCAGACCATGGAGTCTGTTGCTCTTCAACACATCAAGTAGAACAATGTCCCAAGAGAACATTAAGCATATTCTATGTACAGCGAGACAGTCCTGGCTCTGAAGAGGGAACACTTGGTGAGATACTGTCAGCAAGAGGGATGTACCCAGAGCCTCCTCCCTGCTCCACACTTGATCAAAGAGCTGCACACAACCAGCCTCAAGCTAATAAATCTCCTAAGCTAAAGTAGCTGTTGTGACATGTGGCAGGTAATATGAAAGACAAATGACACATGCCATTCAGTCATAGCTCCTTTCCCTCCTTTTGTGCCTGCAATCAGAGGCTGCAGTGTGACAAACCTGCCCTGCTGCTGAAGTAATCATGACAGGGAGCTGCAGACACTGGTGGAGACCAGACTGCTGCTGTGCACAATTATGCATCATACATTTTTGTCCCTCTCACAGCCGCAGTTCTGTGCTGTAGCATATTGCTGTACATAATGGGTTTTGACAGCACGTACTGTACACTGTGGGTGGGCAAGAGCTGCCTGGTGTGCAGCTCTTTGGATCTGTGTCCTGGCCATTCATATCACCTGCATCTGACTTGGCACTTGGCGGATGTACAGTCAATGCAAGCACTTTGTAAGAGGAGCAGGCTGGCAAGCAGCCAATGGCAAGGACAGTCTAGCAGTAATGAACTGCTAGTCTAGCAGTAATGAACTGCTAGTCTTAGGATCATCACACGTGTGTGCATCTTTGAGCACAACCCCAAATTCACCTCAATTCCTGCAGCCACGTTGCAGCGTTATCAACCCTACAGTCTGTGTTACCTTTGGCTACTCTGCTCCTTTCTGCCTTTTGAGACAAAAACATGTGCCTTATTGAAGTGAAGCACTTTAATTACTTTTCTTCATAACGAACAACCTCGGTGAAAGCAGGACTGTCTTTGCCACAGGTATTTAATCTGGAAGATTGTCTGTTCATTCAAAGATGCAAAAAAATATTTGGCTTACTTCATCTGATTTGAACATCATCTTGGGGAGGGCAAAATTTACAATGAAGCACTGGTCTATCTAATAATTTGGTAGCTTGTTTTTATTTTAAAATGGAAAAATTGTATCAAGGGCAAGTCTAATTGTAAAAGCAATAATTTTGCCCCAAATAGTATCAGCAAACCCCATGCATTTAAGTTCAGGTGTGCTCACCCTACAGCTTCTCAATTGTGAAGCATGAAATACAGAAGAATTTGCTGTATCTGTGACAGTAGTCCTTATTGTGGCAACTAGAATCAACTTATTAAAGGCCAAATTAAAACATTTTGCTACTACTATTTTATTCATTAAACTTGTCACTGTTACCAAGGCTGTAACTGAAAATGAGTTGTGTTGTTCAGCAAGGAATAATCCACACTGACACGCACTGTTGTAAGAGCAATATGTACACACTGCAGGTCCTGGCAAAAAATATTTTCCTGCCTCAAAAATCAATCAAAATCCACAGTGTAGTACATCACACTGATGCTGTTGGCTGTGTCTCTTTTGAGGTTAGAGTGTGCATTCTTTGCCTTAAAATTTCAGTAGGAAAGATGTTTATTTTGCACATGCATTAACTTATATGGGAAATATTTGAAAGTGAACAGAAAGAAACTCTCTTGCTACTCAGAGTGTGGAGACAGTGCAGACCATTAGCTGTTAGTCAGGTGTACAGCCCCAGATAAGAAGCCATCCAAAGGTGCTCTATCACAACCAGTTTATCACACAGCTGAAATGCTGTGAAGCACCTAATAAGATAGATATAGGTACTCTACTACACAAGAACAATGGCACTGTTGTATACTCTATTTATCCCATGACAGCTATGAAAAATAAGTTAAGACAGGCAATGCTATACCTGAGAACTTTATAATGAAGCAGAACGTGCTTCCCTAGGAGCAAGGGAAACCCTTCTGACTAGAAATAATTTGCAGAGAAGTGTGTGTAGCTGTGTGTGTATTTGAGTTGTTACCAAAAGAAAGGAAGAAAAAACAAAACCAAACCAATCCAAAAAACAACACCACACCAACCAACAGAACAAGATTTATCCTTTCTTAGTATACAAGTTAGAGTGTACAATAGTACATACAATAGACTGTCCATTTATTTACCCTTACAAGATGGATAGGGTATACACTTCTGCCTTATTTAAACGACTTGCCTCTTCTAAAGGTGTGATAGAAGGTGTTTTATTCAACATCTTGGAACTATCAGGGCTGATAAGCTGAGAGCAGCATGTTCCTGTAGGAATTGCCTACTGTAGGCAGTGTTGCCTTCTCAAAGCATCATTTTATTAGTTACATATATACTTCTAAAATTATAGATAACTTAAGCCTCTGGTTCTGCAGTTGCATTTTGAATTATGCCCTACAATACTTTGATTTTCTAACTTTTTGTTCATGTCTATGTATTTTCTGAATGCCTTTTATGTACAACATTAGCTCTTTCTACTCAAAATAAACACCAGTTGGGGAAAAAAGGTGTTTATATATACTTAGATAAAAGGTTATACTCATATCGTACTTTATATAGATAACATTGCTATTAGAAGACTTTTCTTTTGAACACAACAATTTCATTGTAAAAGATACTAAACTACTTTTTGTTGTTGTTTTTAAAAGAGGTCCTAATTTCAGACCTTGCTAGCTAATGGGTTTGGTTAACACAAAACATTACATTGATGCTATGGGGGAAAAAATTCTCAAGATTTTAGGGATAGAATTCTTGCACCTATTCTTCAATGTCAATACTTTCACTTTTTCCCCAGTATCTAGATGATATTATCTAGATGATATAGCCAAGTTCGGACAGAAATTACTGCTAATCGTTGATCAGTAAAGCTTTGTTTTATATTACCTAAAGCCTTGAGAAGATCAGCTGTAGTTCTGTATTTAGGCCATTTTGTAATTGTTTGAGAATTTTGTGCATTGGGAACTGCTGGAATCAACCATCCAGCCCTTTCAATGCTGTTTGAGCCTCTTGTCACATCACCAAATATCATAGAGATGCCTTTTCCTTTTTACTTTTGAGCAACTGTCAGGAATGATCTTGGAAGCAAAAGCAACTTTGGGAACTAGCTATGCAGAGTCAACACAGCCACAGAGACAAGGAGATCAGAGCTTTGTCCACTAAACAATTGCAATTGTGTTGGTAACACTACAAAAATCCTAAGGTAGCTTAGTATGGGTTGGAATGATGCTGTTATCTCTTCTGAAGTAGCAAGTTTTCAGCAAATAGCTTTGGGTGTACAATAGGCACAAGTGATTCAGGAGCTGGAAATAAAAATGAGGAGTTGTTCACTTAATATACTGCTTACCTTTCTGTAAAGTCAAATATTCCATCCAAAGAAAAGTAATTCTAATAAGGTATCACTGTCATTTATGTCCTTCTAGTCCACTCTCCTTGCTCACAAGCTGAATATTTCTTATGCTAAACAGTTTATTAACCCCTAATCGCCCAGTTACTTCTGGACCTGATTGCATGTGTAATTACCTTTTGTCAGGTACAATTTGCCTGATAAACATGTCAGAACACTTGCTGCTTAGTCTGTTGAAACAGATAAATGCTGTCTTTCCACAGCCTTGGGGCATAATTAACAGGGAAAAAAAAAGGCAGTTATAAAAACACACAGAAGCTGATTCAGTGAGGCAGGAGTTCACAGCATGCAGCCCGCCAAGGCCCATTGCCTGGCCCGCTATGCTTGCCTGAGCACTTACTAAGTTCCAGGCCTGCTGTGACAGGGCAGCAGGGGCAGCCCTCAAAGACTGAGATTTAAAGTAAATTTCTACGTGAACTTCAGAAAAGAGTACGATGATGCCTACTTGAAAAAAAAACACCATCAATAAAACAAAATGAAGCAGCAGATAATGGTATTGGTAGAGTCCCTGTCACCTTTACGTGTTATATACTCAAGTAGACTCTCTGGGATGGGATGAGGAAGCAAAAGAAATTAAAAGAAGGAGGGGGAAAAGAAAATCAGGGAAAGCAAAAAGGGCAAAATTGAAAAAAAAAAAGGCAGGAAAAAAGATAGCTTTGTAGCATTCTTGGGCTCAGTTGCTTCTGATTTGTGCCATGCAGCATTTGCAGGTTATGTACCCATGCACTATGGGGAGTGCAAGAAAAGAAATCCTTACCTGACCTCTGGATAACCCAAACAGGAGATTAGCCCATTTCCAAGCAAAGCAGGTTGTCACACTGTTAGGCCAATTGCTTCTATTGACACTTTGCATAAACATCTTACACAGAGTGATCAGAAAGGACTGTTATGCCATTAACGCTCTTTTTATTTTTTTATACATAAGCCTTACAGAATAAAGGCTTTCTGAGTAAGGGATAACAAAAGGGTCAAAAGGTCACAAACATTCTTTTTAAGTAGGCAAAAATCGGGAAGTTTAGATTCATTGAAAAGTGCAAATTAGAACTTTTTTTTGGGTCGTGCACATTCCAGCATGCTTAGCTTTTCCCAATTTCACTTCTAGTAATTTCATTAATCTACTCAATTGTGCATTTTTACTTTTACTTTTAATTAAGAAGATGTTAAAAATCTTCATTTTAGGAAATGGCAAGCTGTCTAATCTCCTTAGCTAATCAGTAATCTAAATAGATCTAGACATTACCTTTCAAATCCTCATGAGGAACACTGAAAATATACAGATTTTTTTTCTTGAAATGGTATGACTCAACAGTCTCACACCTATAAACTACACAGCATGTGGTTTGCCTTGTGTACAGCAAAATATTCTATATTTTCTTTTGTTTTGTTTTCGCTTTGATCAGAGATGGAAACAATCTCCCTTTAATAGTATAAAAGCCACCTGCTGGGCATCGTGGACTACAGCTAATTGGTAAATTCTTTGAAATTTTGATATAATGGATTTTGACCTCTTTAATTAAAAAAATCCCAAAGCCTAGAATACGGATGAACTCTTCTGGGAAATGAACAGTGCTAGGCATATACAGCTGCAAGCTACACCCAATGTTGTATTAGGAAAGAGTAC